>NC_137682.1:6854035-7134035 GCF_963989245.1 Nansenia antarctica | reverse complement strand
CCCCCCTTGCATAGATGGGTGTGTGCGCTGTTGTAATCATGTAGGCGTATGCTTCGGAAGCATGTTAGGATATACAATCAAGTTTGTTGTGCAATCAAGTTATTTGTCTTTATAACATGTAAATACATTGTTTAGTTCATATATTTGACGATGCATAAGTCATTTATTTAAAATAAATATCCCAGATTAATCGTGATTAATCACGAAATATCCCAGATTAATCTCCACCCTCCTAAATGTATCACTGTAGCTCCATCTGAGTCACTCACAGTGACCCTTCTCTTCTGCCCGTGCTCTTGTTTGCAACCCGATTTTCACGTGTTGCATGAAATTAAAACGTGCAACATAACCTCTTCAGCTTTCAATACCATCGTTTTGTAGATGAGCTGTGTCCATTCGATTATATGTTTGATATAGATATAAGTTTGAAGTCTGTGCCTATGGTTAAAATCTTTGGTAGAATCCCTGGGGCTGGTCAAAGTTACCAGGCAACTGCCTCCCGTCCCAACATTACATTGTGTATATTGTCGAGTCTGACTTAGTGAGCCTAATCCTCCAATAACCCTGCTAAAAGTTCCCATAGCAATATAGATGGCCCCATGTGTGTTGGATGAGGGCTGATGGTTAAAAATACCTCTTCCTTTGTCTTATTCTTATTCTGGACCTTATTTTTCTTTTTTCTTCTTCAGCCCAGCAGTCCAGTCAGTCACCCATGACATCAGATGCTTCATCGCCCCGGGCCTACGTGTCACCCAGAAACGGCACGCCCCAGACCAGTTTCCTGACCCACAAACCCCTGATGAACATACCTCCTGCCTCCTCTTCTCAAGCAAAGGTGAGCAGCAGAGTCTGAAGTCAAACCAAAGGTATTGAGGTAGCAGTGGCTAATTTGAGCATCTTTTTTTGATTTTTTTATTGAGCCAAAACAATGTTCACAGGTTATGTTGGATCAACGCTCATTTTCATTTACACAACAGATATACACAAATATATTCAAGTATTTTCAATATATTTGGAGCAGTATCAAGACATGGAAAAAACAGAAAACAAATAAACAGACAAAAAAATAAATAATCAAGAATAAACAAAAGATGTAAGAGTTCTGTCCTTATCTACCCTGTATCCTGTATCTATCTTGTACCCTTCTACCCTGTACCCTTCTAATTTGATCATCTTAACCCCTACTGTTATGTATTGAAGTGTTATTTTTGAGCTATGTGAACCACCGTAGTTGGAGTGATGAAAAGCGTATAGGTAACTAGTGTTGCCCGGGCAGGAATGCGGAAGTGATACTATGCCTGTATACCTGCGGTTTGGTCAGTAAAGCTACGGAGATATATCAAAGTGTTTCGCCGCCTCTGCCTCCATTCTTTATTGTGAATGATAGATGTTATTGGCTATATACATAACAAAACAATTGGCGACGAGGATCGACGAACTTGTGCGGCGGTTTTGTTTCCCCCTGGATTACAAATTATCCCCGGCGGGAGTCATGATCAGGGCGGTGTGCGTGCTGTGAAGGTTCGGGAAAAGAGAAACTCACACACTGCGCATATTGGAGGAGAGGAGAGTAAACAAGTAAGTGAAACGGACTTGCTTAAAGTGGGAAAATGCCGATGACTGGAGCATTTGGACAGTTTGATGACACTTTAGAGACTTGGAATGCTTACACTGAACGGTTTGAGTTTTTTGTTATTGCTAATGACATTAAAGATAACAAGGTGGTGGCAACCTTCCTTAGCATAATAGGAGCTAAAACGTTTGGCTTGCTAAGGGACTTACTCCAACCAAACAAGCCAGGTGCCTATTCTTACAAGGACATTGTGACGACGTTAAATGGACATTTTTGCCCAAAGCCTTTGGTGATTGCAGAGCGGTTCAGGTTCCACAAGAGGAATCAAGAGGAAGGTGAATCCATTACTCAATATGTAGCAGTACTGAGGAAATTGACTGAACATTGTCAGTTTGGCACATCACTGTGTGACACTCTGCGTGACAGACTTGTGTGTGGATTAAGGAGTGAGGCAATACAGAAGCGCCTGCTCACAGAGGAGCACCTCACATTTAAGACAGCTGTGGATATTGCAATATCAATGGAGCTAGCTACCAGGGAAGCACTGCAGCTAGGGGCTGCCTCAAGAGTGCATGGTGTAGCAGCCACACATGATAGACAGAGAGGGGGTACCCTGGAATGTTATCGTTGTGGGAAACGTGATCACCTGTCATCAGAATGCTTGGCGAGGGAGCTCCTATGCCGTCACTGTGACAAGAGGGGACACATTGAGCGGGTTTGTAGAGCTAAGAGAGAGAAGTCAAAAAAGGACACCTTTAAAGATAGGAAAAAGTCAGACAAGGCAAACACAGACAACTGGCGGTCAAAGAAGAAACTGCACAGTGTTAAGCAGGGACAGACAAGCAGCAGTGGAACAGACTCAGAAGAGGAGTTACCAATAAAGGTGTTAACTGTAAAAGGAGGCTCGGCAGCCTATAGTGTCACCCCGTTATTGGAAGGACATCCCATTACGATGGAAATCGATACTGGAGCCGCTGTATCACTAATGTCAGAGACACTGTTCAAGAAAAAACTGAACCATATGCCATTGACTCAGGCAAAGCTCATTCTAAAATGAGCTGATATACAGAGGCTGGTGAAGATTGGGGGTCATTGAGCCAGTACCATACAGCGACTGGGCCACCCCCGTGGTCCCGGTAATCAAGAGAGATGGATCAGTTCGCCTGTGTGGTGACTTCAAGGTAACTGTTAACCTGGTGCTGACTGTTGAACAATACCCTCTTCCAGTGATTGAGGACCTGTTTGCTGGGTTGGCTGGTGGTAAGAAATTCAGTAAAATCGATCTGAACCAGGCCTACCTAGAGATGCATGTGGAAAAAGAGTCACAGGAGCTCCTCACCATCACCACCCACAAGGGTCTCTATAGATATCACCGTCTGCCGTTTGGCATCACCTCCGCCCCGGCAGTGTTCCAGAGGGCCATGGATCAGGTCCTGAGTGGTCTCTCTGGTGTGCAATGCTATCTGGATGATATCTTGGTGACTGGAAAGGATGATGAAGAACATCTGCTGAACCTGGATAAAACTCTGGGAAGACTTGAAGAATATGGCTTACGTGTTCGCCAGGAAAAATGCGACTTCTTCAAGGCAGCAGTGGAATACCTGGGCCATGTCATCGATGCAGACGGGCTCCACACAGCGCCCTCTAAAGTGACCGCCATTTCAGAGGCTCCTGCTCCCGAGAATGTGAGCCAGTTGAGATCTTTCCTTGGGCTTCTAAACTATTATGGCAAGTTTATTCCACAGCTGGCTACGCGGCTAAAGCCGTTGCACGAACTACTGAGGGAGGGCAAAACATGGTCATGGTCAAAAGAATGTGACGCAGCGTTTAACATAGCCAAAGCAGCATTGACCGACAAGAGGGTGTTAACACACTTCGACCCGTCCTTGCCTCTCCAACTCGCATGTGACGCGTCGCCATATGGAGTGGGCGCCGTGGTGTCCTATATCACACCGACTGGAGAAGACAAACCCATTGCGTTTGCGTCACGTACGCTGAGCACAGCAGAAAGGAACTATCCACAGATAGAGAAAGAAGCATTAAGCATTATCTTTGGAATTAAAAAGTTCCACACTTACCTGTTCGGAAGGAGGTTTACCCTGCTGACCGACCATCGTCCTTTGACATCCATCTTGGGTCCGTATGCAGGGATACCGACCCTGGCAGCAAGCTGCATGCAGCGCTGGGCACTGCTCCTCAGTGCTCACAACTATGACATTAAGTACCGGAGGTCAGGGGCACACGCCAATGCGGATGCTTTGTCACGCCTTCCACTTCCTGATCACCCTAAGAGCAAGGAGCAAACCATTTTCTACTTTGACATGGTGGAGAGTGCCCCGGTGACTGCTCACCGGGTCAGGAAGGAAACAAAGGGGGACCCCATCCTCTCCAGGGTGTTTGACCGCGTTATGAGAGGGGATCTGTCACAGGTTCCTGACGCACCACCGGATCTTCAGCCTTACCTTTCGCGGGGGAAGGAGTTGACGGTGACGGCTGGATGCTTGCTCTGGGGCATGCGGGTCATAATCCCGACAAAGCTGAGAGAACCAGTCCTGAGAGAGCTACACTCAGGCCATTGTGGTATCGTCAGGATGAAAGAGCTTGCACGCAGTTACTTCTGGTGGCCTGGGCTAGACTATGACATTGAATCTAAAGCCAGATCATGCCCATCATGTCAAGTCATCAGAAACACACCAAGCCTGGCTCCGCTGCATCCTTGGGACTGGCCAGCGTGTCCCTGGCAACGAGTTCATCTGGATTTGGCAGGACCAGTTGATGGAGCTAAGCTGCTGGTGGCCGTGGACGCACACTCAAAGTGGCCTGAGGTGGCTGTCATGTCCACCATCACCTCGGGGAAGACCATTCAGATATTGAGGGAGATGTTTGGTCGATTTGGACTCCCTGAGCAGATAGTCACTGATAATGGGCCATCTTTTGTATCAACAGAGATGGAGGACTTCCTACAGATTACAGAACAATGGAATTAAGCACATCCTTTCAAGTCCATACCATCCATCCAGCAACGGATTGGCTGAGAGAATGGTGCAAACTGTAAAACATGCCCTCAAAGCATCCAAGAGTGAGGCTCCCTTGAAGCAACGCCTTGATACTTTTCTACTCAAGTATCGTAATACCCCTCATGCAACGACTGGGACCTCGCCAGCTTACCTTCTAATGAAGAGGCAGCTTCGGACACGTCTTGATCTGCTGCGACCTACCTCAACGGAAACATCAGTCCACGAGAAACAGCAGGAACAAGTAAATCAGCGAGCTAAGTGGTCTAAAGACAGACAGTTTGATGTTGGAGACTCTGTCCTCGCACGCAACTACACTACTAAGGAGAAATGGACCCCTGCCACGGTCCTCCGGAAGACTGGACCTGTTTCCTATCATGTTCACACCAAAGACCATCAGACATGGCGTAGGCACGTGGACCAGTTGTTGCCTAGAGAGCTAGGAGTGACCAGCCCCACATCCGGGGCATCAGGATTCGCGTTCACGGACGAGCTGACACCACACCTGAGCATGCCGGTACCTGCAGCGACCACACCTTCGCCGCCTGCAGTAGAGCCAGCACCTCCAGACCCCTCGGTGATCGAATGCCCTGTGATCGAGCTTGAACCCAGCCCTTCTCCGGTGCTGAGGCGCTATCCCCCAAGAGACAGGAAACCTCCTGAGCGCCTGGTGCTAACCCTGTCTACCATCTCTCCCTAGTTGACATTTAATGTGTATGATGCTAATGTGAACATTATCATTTAAGGGGGGAGGAAATATGTTATGTATTGAAGTGTTATTTTTGAGCTATGTGAACCACCGTAGTTGGAGTGATGAAAAGCGTATAGGTAACTAGTGTTGCCCGGGCAGGAATGCGGAAGTGATACTATGCCTGTATACCTGCGGTTTGGTCAGTAAAGCTACGGAGATATATCAAAGTGTTTCGCCGCCTCTGCCTCCATTCTTTATTGTGAATGATAGATGTTATTGGCTATATACATAACACCTACCCCCTATCAAACTCTGTTCTTATGCATCTCCCATCGTCTCCCTTTCTTTGCCATTCTTTTTCCTTCTGTCACTCATTCTCCTTCTGTCCCTCTCTAGGTAAATGTTTCAGCAGGAAAACCAGGACCACTTGTTATCCAGCCTCCAGCAGAGAAACGTCCAGAGGACCCTCGAATGCTTCAGCAGCGAAGGTAACAGCTGTTTCACTGTATAACGATGACTGATAATCTGTAAATATTCAGAGGGTTGTAGAACAAATGAATGCTCGTATGGGCTCTGTGTTAGTTTTGTCATTGTTTGTGTGTAATTTCTATAAATCGATTCAGGTTGACAAACAACGGGAATCACCCCTTATGCATGGGGTCTTCATAGTGATTGTGATTACACTTAGGAAGCCTGAATAGATGAAGACCTAGTATAAATGTGGTCTACCTCTTTCACCGGGAAGCTACCTAGTCAGGAAGTGATTCGCGTGATGGTGAGCTCAGACTCTTGACGTTCTTTCTTCCAGCAGTCAGAGGAGTCCGTCACCAGGACCAAATCACCATTCTGTGGGCAATTCCACTGGTGCTTCCAGCTCCACCAATCCAGGCCAGGGCAGCACCCCAGGCGGCCTGCTCACACCCACGTTGGCCTCGCACTTTGACGAGAATCTCATCAGGCATGTCCAGGGCTGGCCCGCCGAGCACCCTGAGAAGCAGGTACGTAAAGGGCATCGAAAAGGGCATCAAGATAAAGACTAGTTGATTGTAAAGCACATCATGTTCCGCTTCTCAACTGTGACGGGACGTCATTATGATGTGTTTCTCAGTCTGCTTTCCCCTCTGTTTCAGGCGGCACGGTTACGGGAGGACGTCCACAACATGGGCGGTCTCTACATGTCTGAGATCTGCACTGAACTCAAAAACCTCAGATCCTTAGTCAGAGTGTGTGAGATCCAGGCCACCCTGAGGGAGCAGAGGTCAGAACACACACACACACACACACACACACACACACACACACACACACACACACTCACACACACACACACACACACACACACACAGGAACCTATATATTTCCATCAGAATTATATATATTTTTGTTTTTAACATAATTGTAATCATTTAAAAGGAAGGAATCTGTGATTCAAACAGCTAAAATGTCACCCTGACATTTTTGGGGGGTAAACCATTGAGGGATGGGGCTGGAGAAATTTAACCACTCTCAGAGCTAGGCTACACTATGACAAAACATTAGTCAGAGTCTTCAAAGTTATCATTTGTCCCAATGATCAGAAAAATAAGATATATTGATATATATCTTTTTTTTAAGTCACCCACACACCATTCTGTTTTTACTGAAATACTAACTAGAATGGTGAAAACTGTTTCTCTCTTTTCTTCCCCAGAATACTGTTTCTAAGACAGCAGAGCAAAGAACTGGATAAGCTGAAGAATCAGAACTCCTACATGGTCTGAGAACCTGCGTTGGGAGAGAAGGACGATGACCTGCTTTAGGCTGCGGTGGAAAAGCCCCTAGGATGGTCCTGGTGTGCCCGGTCCGAACACTTCTGTGAGCAAGGCTAGAGGAAAGAGACTGGGAACTGCTGAAGAAGTTATAGGTCACGCAACGAAGTCTGCTATCACTCAAAAAGTGTCAATTTCTTCTGGGTGTCTGAGATGTAGGAATTGTGCTGTGAAAACCGAGGCTTGAGGAGGACCAAGGATCAAGGATGGCCAGGCTTTTCATTGCCGCACAAACAGTGAATGCTGAGGAAGTTAAAAGACTGTGGCCTATTCTTACCTGAAAGACACTTTCAGCGGACCTCTCTGGACCGTTGTTCTCAGTTTCTGAAGTAACTCTTGCGTAGCTGTTGGTCAGGAATATATGGTTTGGTTTTCTGGCTTGTGACTTCAAGAAAGAAAAAAACTGAGTGGTCTTCAATTGACTTGAAATTTTACAAATCAGATGAAACCATTTCCCGGAAGCATTGGGCTTGAGAAAAGAAACTGATTTGCAGAGAAGTAATATCTTTCAGCACAGACTGGGTTGGCAGAAGAAGACTCCAAGAAAATAGCCACCTGATTCCTTCCGCACTCATGAACTTACTGCACTCATGTTCAGTAAGGAATCATTATATAAAAACTTGATCGGTTCAATATTCACTGAAAATGTGTTTTCTGTAAACTCTCACCGATGTATAGCTGCTGGATAGTGAGGGGTCTCTAGTATCCCACCGCAATCAGGCTAACGGATGATTGGTCCAGCCCGTTCTGTGACAGCTTAATGTTGAGCCAAGACACGAGGATGAGAGAGGCCACTCAGAATGTCCTGCTCCATGGTTACCATGGTTATTGGGTTAACCTTCTGGTGACCCCTCTCTCTTAATCCTTCCCCCTAACATTAGCCCCCAGATGAAGACCGACACTCGCGTCCCCTGAACACACTTAAGAGGTTACTTCATCAGTACCCCCCCCCCCCCTTGTTTTTGTGATTTTGGTTGGCGAAGATTTAATTTCCTTATCATGCAGTTTCTCAAGAGATTGTGAAAGAAAAGATAGTAAACGGTCTTTAGTTTCACATGGTTATGTAAACTTAAATTATTGTTGCACATTATTGTTTGCGTCCTTGTGAAGATGGAAGGAGTTTTTTATTTTATTTTATATTGGGGACTCATTTCTCTTGCCTATGCCAGAGAAGCCAGCATATCTATGGTGTCCGTTTTAGGACATCTTCAGTTCTCAGTCAGATAGATCTAGTTATCAGATCAGACTCCTATACTCCATCGGGTGTGCGAACAAACAGCCATACTCCCAGGCTTAGGCCTGATGTGAAAAGGCTGTACTCCCTAAGCCTTAGACAACAAGGCTACACTTCCTATAGATAGGGCTATACTCTATACTATACTCGTAAGGCCTTACACAAAAAGCCCTATGTAAAGAACTGTGATCCATGGGTGCCAGCCAGTACCTGTTATGTGGGTTCTTGTTTGTTTCTAACTGTATTATTAATGTGCTCACGTTCATGTGTTTTGATGGGGTGGTTGGTCTGACACCCATGGAAATGCAAAACTTTGCATTGGTATGAAATAGTTTTTTGAACCCATGTTTTTCAAATGAAACCATATTAGCGATTTTCTGAACAGGTTCGCCTGTCGTACATTTATTGTTATTGATTATTAAGTGAGTATACTGTAGCCTTTTCATCTGAGGAGTGACTGAGTGTAGCAGAGTATAGCGCACGGAGTATAGCGTATTGCGTATGGCAGTGTCACCCGAGGAAGTAAAGCAGTTTGATTTGAGAACTACATCCTTTTGATCTGACAACCGACTCCCATTGGCCTGAGAACTGAGGATGTCCTAAAGTGGACACCGTACACACATCACTAGTTTAATGGCCTCGATAGTCTACATTTGTTTTAGAGAATTCAAACTTTTATAGAATTCATGAAATAATGTATGTTTTATATGGTTACATTTACACAAGTGTGGTGTCTCTTCCATAATCCACACAACTTGTCCTTGTCCGATAATCTACTCTCTCTCCCTCTTCCGAAGCCTCCCCAATTAGTGACATTGTAAAGGCACCAGCCACAACTCTGCAGAACCGGAGCACTGGGGTGGGGGGGGGGTGGGGGCATTAACTTTGTATATTATTTCATAAAGTATATGAGAATAAAGGAAACTATTCTACCACATATTTTTGTGTCATCCTTTTTGCTTTTTTTACGGGATCTCCACAATGCTGTTTTATAAACCTGCTGTACATGTACAATACATCACATCACCCACACACAGTCAGTGGAAATGTCTCAGTGACATCCTAGCTTCTCAAGGAATTTCCTGGTTGAGGATTTTCTCATGAATCAACTGTGATAGAAACTCCCATTTGAAAAGCTGTATTATTATTATTGTGCACTGAAACCTCATTCTGACAAATACATGTTGTTGACTCATCCCTCCTTCCGTTTTACAATTCCAATGGAAATAAATAACATTCATTGTATGGCTGTTTAGTATCTATAAGATATACAACTACTTTTAATAGTCTATGGGCCGGTTTCACAGACAAGGCTTAAGCCTAGTCCTGGACTAAATCACACTTTCAATGTAAAATCTCCATTGAAGATGCTTTTTAGTCCAGGATTAGGCTTAAGCCTTGTCTGTGAAACTGGCCCTAAGTGGATCATAGACTTATTGTATGAAACTGAATCCCTTAATGGAAAATAATCTATCCCATATCCATAATTGTGTTTGCAACAATGAATTCAAGTAATACAGCAAAGAACATGGCTGGAAATGTGTTTATTTGGTTTTACCACAAAGCATTTAGTGCAAATCCAGCACATGCAATGCAGTTTCTGCATCATCTTTCGTGTGAGGAATAGTGGTAGCTGCATCAAGTTATGTGTATGTTTGTCACTGGCAGGTAATGGGGAGTTTGTCAAGATCAAGAGAAAATTATAAAAATGTGCTGAGTTAGTAGTTAGGTAGTGACATCCTAATCTGTAATTGATTCCTATGCAAATCAGAGACCCTTTAAAAACCAATATATTCATTCCAAAAGTCTTTCTTCGTCTAGCATTATGACTGCCTATGGCCCCTGGCTGAACAGAGATGACTTTTCTTGCGATGACTGATGGATAGATGGTCCACTTACTTAGACAAATGTAGTTGTTGTAAGTCGCTTTGGATAAAGGCGTCGGCTAAATACCCAAAATGTAGAAATTTGACGATCATAGTTAAGCTGCACCCGCACAGAATAACCACAGGGGGGTGCTCTTTGCTAATGCAAGGGTATCTTCTTCCAACTTGTGTGTGAGTAAGTTATGTGTGCACGCATGTTTTTGATATTGTCAATCGTCTCACTTTTAATAGGTGAGCTGTAACACAAATATGCCAGGGAGAAAAAGGAAAATGGACATAAAGACCTTTTTTAGTCGAAGGGCAGCAGAGACAAGTACAGGGACACAGGTCTTACAATACTAGTGTTTTACAGTGCAGTTACTTTAGAGTTGAGAATAGCTAAATCTGTAATGTTTTGTTTCTAAGGAGATTGAACCAGGCCACCTGCTAGGAAAGATGTAGATTACTACCTGGGTCATTTTTTAAATATGGTGCCATTTGGACTTCATAACTTGTGAAAAATAAATTGTTGATTTATCTATATTTTAATGTTCTATTATATAAAGGACATATCTAGCTTGCTGAAAAACATAGTGGTCGAGCTCAGGCACCTACATTTTATTTTATTTAGAATACCCTCTGTTGTTGAATAGGGCGAGTGTCTCCAGAACAGAGTGGACACATAACAGGGTGGACACTAACAGTGTGGACATTTTGAGTTAAAGTTAGCCTTTAGCCTGCCTGTGTTAGCATAATGCTTAGAATGACCATGAATACTTGATGAGGAATCTAATTTGCACTAAATACTTTTTTGGAAATTATTCAATTTGATTGATCTCCTCAATATTTAGGCATAACAGGGTGGACACGTTATGGTCAACCACATTAAACTCACTGGATAAAAACATAAAAATCAGATGGTAAAAGAGGTAGAAAATCACACAGCTTACCACATTTGAAATCCCCTCCACTGATGTGATGTCACCTCAAGAGAGTGATGTGATTGAGAAATATGGTTTTCTTTTAAAAGGGACATTAACACAGCATAACAGGGTGGACAGTGATCGCAGGGACAAGCAATATTGTAAGCAAAACCTTAATTTTTTGTACAAAAAAAAAAAAAAGGATAAAAACTATATTTGATTTCAATAGATATTGATCAGGAAAATGAAATAATAATAACATATTTGGAAATGTATATGTTTATAATAGTTATTTTTTGGATTGAAGTTGAATGAACAACACTGGGGACATCCCAAATCCCATGCAAAATCCAATTTACATCTTTAACCAAAGCTTTTAAAATGTAGAAAACAACAACTTAGAAGCCCATATCATTGTATTCATAATAAATAACAATTGACTATACATGAAAAACCTAATGGAATTAGTATTTGTCCAAATTTAGACAAAATACAACATGATTTAGTACTGGGGATGGAAAAGGCACCGTATTAAAAAAATGACCCACCTGCATACTGTTGTCACCTTTATTCATTCCCTTAATGTCATATAAGTCAATTGTATAGAAACAACTCACCAACATTGACTATTGCATAATTGATTTGACATACCTTGGCTTTTGCTGAAATGACACCACTGGTCTTGTAGCCTATTGGAAGTGTGTGTGTGTGTGTGTGTGTGTGTGTGTGTGTGTGTGTGTGTGTGTGTGTGTGTGTGTGCGCGTGTGCGTGTGCGTGTGCGTGTGCGCGTGCGCGTGCGCGTGCGTGTGTGTGCGTGTGAGTGAGAGGGAGTGCTTTTGTGAGCCTGCATGTATGATGTGGCTCTTTGTGGTGCCCCAATAATTGAATAATTAAACAACATCAATTTCCTGAATGCTTATGTCCGACAAAGGGAGTCGGGACAGTAAAATAAATTGGACAACATTTCTTGAAATGTATAGAAGCAATTAAGCTAGAGTAGAGCATCGCAAAACAAAGCAGAGATCACAAATGAGGTTTGTGTTAGGCCTACTTGAGAAAATAACATTACATTTGTGATCTTAAAGGTAGCTGAATGCTAGACTAAATTAAGTGTTGACTGCCCTCGAAGAGAACGTCTGAGTGTGTGAGGAAGGAAAAATTAGAGAAAGTTTTCCCTCGTTCAACTGATCCTCTTGTCCACTTTATCACTGGCCTGATAGAATCTCAGCAGCAAGAACGAAGCTCCACTGCTTGGAATCACATGAAGAGGAATTTATTTCCTGTGTAATTTTTTTGAGGGAGGATATTTTGGGAGTAATCAGATAACTGGGCTAGTTGAGATCTAACCTTTCCCACATGTGATCCTGGTAAAGGTGTTGATTCAAGAAGATCCTAGATCTAAGCACAGTAAGGATTGGCCAAAGAGGGGTGGAGGGCGCGGGTAGCTCTCTCCAAAATCAGTTAGCCCAGTATAATTAGATTAGATTTTTCTTTAATCAGTGTGGTTACATCTGACAGACACTAAAGTCTTCAGTCTTGTGCACGGAGGAACCCACCACAACTGCACATGAGGACCTTTTCCGCCCAATTGATTAAGATTAATTAATTATGGTAATTAAGTAAAACCATGGATATAAAACAAAATGAGGGTGAAGGAGGTGAGGTTTCATGGCTATGCTAGCGTCTATGCTAAATCTAAAAAGTACAAAAAGGGGTAATTACAAAAAGTCACCTATTAACCTTATTTATTCAACCGTTTCTTTGTTTTTCTAAAACCATACATCTTCATTTAACTATGCCTGCCTATATGTTTAAAAGGACAATAGAAAGAAATAGTGGGAGAAAAATGGGAGAAAAGCCCTAACACAATAAGACAAAGGAGAGGTATGATTAAGGTTCCTTAATCCAACCTGTCTCCTAAATTATTTAATTTAATTTAGTTTTAATTACAGTAGAAAACACACATTCTTTAGATAAACAATTGTTTCTTTGAGGGGGTCATTCAAGTGACAATATGAATGCACTGGTAGAGAATGGTTCGGTTGCTTTTCTTCTCGATAATGTCTTTCCACTTGTGTGAAATTTAATCTTTCACCATCCCTTCTAGAAGATGAATTTCCAAGCAAATTCACTTCGAGCGAACTATCTACTCGTATTTTTCACATGCCCTCCCCTAGCATGATGATGTCTGCTATTGCTTTCATTGATCTCAGTGGGGAGAATGGGTTTGGAAGGCCGAGAGCAGTCTAACTAATGGGATATGACCTACAGTGTGGCATTGATGAATAGTGTTGGACCACATTGTAGTTTCTGGATTACCACAGCATGGTCGTAGGGCTGCGCAGTGCTCTCTTCAAACATGTGCTCACTCTTTAGCAGGGGCGCCGCTAAGGGGGTGGTAAGTTAGGACGATTCTAAGGGCCCAGCACTGACAGGGGCCCATGAGAATCTTTAAAAAATATATATATATTATATTTATAAATAATATTATTATTATTATTATCATCATAAGGACGTTAATGTAGCCGAATTCAAATTATAATTCTATGTATTAAAAAAAGTTACAAAAGAAACAAACTGGAGTTTTGTTTCTCTATGTTTAACAAAATTAAGCCTTATTATTTACCCCTCTATTTATTCACTGCATGGTTCAGTCCACCGCGCGCGAGCTGCTAGACTAAAGGAACGTTACCGCGAACATTCTGACAAGGTTTCCATGACCAACATGTCCTGCTGTAGTACATGTGTGTGGGACAGATGGAGGACAGCCAGATTGGAAATGCATCAAATGTACGCATGCGTGCGTGGACGATGTCGTGAAAGGCAAAGCCAAAGTCAGGGTCTCAAAAGAGAAAAGTAAAAAAATCACTAAAAACAGTGGTTTAGTGATCTAATCACTGCGTGGATGATCTAGTTAGCTCGCTATCCGCTTGTTAAGTCGTGACGTGTTTCCGGGTCCCAACGTTGGCTGAGGCGCTGTCTTCGAAATGGAGTAATAATAATAATAATTAATGATATTTATATAGCGCTTTTCCGAGGCTCAAATACCCTGACAATAAGGAAAACGGGAAAGTGCTGTGTCCCTTGTTGAATGAATAGATCCGAGTCTAAAAAACGATTAAACTGTCATTCCCGCTGTAGTTCAGAGGTATTCTGGTGCAGAGAATTTCTCGTTTGGACTCGGAAATAGTTAAACGTCACTTTTGACGTCAGACTTAACAAGCGGATAGCTAATTAACATTAACTTCAAGTATAGTTAACTTACAGTGCACTGTCAGTATAATTTCAGTTAAATGTATGAGATTAGTGCAATTTTGGTCCAAATATAGGTTATTAGAGCTCAGTGAATTTGTATCCAGCAGCTATGCACTCTTGCTATAGCTAGCTAGCTAACTAGTATAATGTTACATGCTAATCACGTCATGCACAGATGCTTCAGGATCAGGACTCCTTCCCTCAACCCACCTCCCAGTTGAAGGAGAAGGAGGTGAGCAGTAGGATTTTGGGGTTAGCATTAAGATTTTGAATATTTTAATGTATGCTGCATTACCATGCAAGCTTTGAATACAACTTTAGCTAATATTCATATTTAGTTAATAGTTCTTCCAGTAATTGCAATAACATTGACCACTGGCATCTTAATAATATTGTTAGCTAGCTAGATAACATTTAAGTTAGCTAATCTGGTGTAATGTATGTATTATTATGTTAATACTATTATAGGACATATTATGAATTATGTACCTATGGATACTCCATGCCAGGGCCCTCTTCAAGCAAGGCAGCCAGAGAGGAGAGCAGAGGTGGTGGGGTAGTGGTGGTCTAGTAGTGGATAGTGAGTTGGACTTGTGATCGGAAGGTTGTGAGTTCAAATCCCGCCTGAAACCACACCACTACTAGTGTGCCCTTGAGTAAGGCACTTAGCCTTCAGTTACTCCAGGGGGAATGTCCCTGTAATTCGTAATTGTTTGGATTAAAAGTGTCTGCTAAATGGCTAAATTAAATACAATTTAAAAAATTAAGAGGTAAAGAGGCAGAAGAAGAAGAGCAAGAAGTAACAAAGGACAATGACAGCAGCACAGCAAGTTGGCTTCATCACTAGATTTCAAGGATCTTATTAAAGATTTTGCTACTAAGAAGGCCCAGCGTTTAGCTTTGATTTGATTTGATCTCTTTACTCCTATCTTGAATCGTTGTGCATTAGGCTAGATATAGTTGTTAGCTCTCCAGGTATACTATTCCACAGTACTGCCGCAGTGTAAAAATAAAAATCTTCCCATTTCACATTCAATTTTGCTGGCATAATGTCTGTGTTGCTCCCTCTTGTATAAGACACGTTTGTCTTTGTGTGAAACAAGCAATGCTGAGTCAGTAAATATCTCTCTGCTGTAATTCTTCATTGATCTAATCCTGACAGTTTTATGGCCAACTGATCTTTACAAGATCTACATTTATTTAGACACAATACCACCCCATTAAAATTATATTTTTTACTTTTTGTGTGATTTATACTTTTATAATTGGGTTCCAATCTTCATTTAATTATACTTTTGTCCTTGTGTTGTTCATGTCTTAATTTAATAAGTTAAAGAATGTTGAGATTTCTTTGCTGAATTGTTGATTCCTGTATTAACTGTAATTTTAAATTACATTTACAAAAGATGTCCATCATTGGATTGCTTGCAGTGCATCAATAGTTCATCAACTTCAACGGGGTTTAGGTTGATGGGTGGTTTAGGTGGGGGGACCCAAAATGATATTCTGTCATGGGGCCCAGAATCTCTAGCGGCGCCCCTGCTCTTTAGTATCTATCTTTTTTCCCTGTGTTCTGTGATTTGTGGACTAACACGATGCATGGTGAGAGATGTGAGTTTTGAATATTGCAGAGCATTGCAGCAGTCTTTAAGGCCCACGCCAGACAGTTTTGCCTCCTGGATTTTATTGTGAAAGTTAGTCATTCAGAGAACCTTTTGTAAAGTAACGTAAAGTAATAGCTTGGGGCAATTGTGCAATAACATTGTGCAGCACCAATATGTCATACTTTATCTAAGCTTAAAAACATCAGAAATAATAATGTGGGCCTTTAAGGAAGTTATGATGTCACAAATATCCAGTGCCCTGCAGTGTAATGGTACGGAGCCCATGGTAGATGTGTGAATCCGTTCCTTCGGTTTAGTAATCCGTTCCCTCTGTTTAGTATAAATTATTTCAAATTATTTATTTCTACCATGTGACCCCAGGGTGGTATAATGGGACTGTGACCCCAGGGTGACCCCATGTGACCCCAGGGTGGTATAATGGGACTGTGAAGGATTTAAAAAAAACATTTTGGCACTACTTTCCAAAAGTTTGGATTTTGAATCAAACAATTACCTGTGAAGTTAAAGTAAATATTCTCAGTTTTTATTTGATGGTATTTGTGTATATTATTGGTTTCACTATTCAGAAGTGTTATGTATAGTTATTTTATGCATAGTCCCCCTATTTAAGGGTACCCATAAGTAATGGGACAATTGGCTTGACAGGTTCATCAGGTGTCTTCCGTCACATAATTGTCAAGAGAACCCTCAAAGTCTAGTATTGTTTTGTTTTTTTTAACCTTTATTTAACCTGGCAGGGCCAATAAGAACTAATTCTTATTTACATTGGCAGCCTGGCAAAAGACAAAAGCCTCTTGGGGGGTGGGGGGGTGGGGGGGGGAGGGGCTGAAAAGAAATCAGGTTATATGTTAAAAACAAAGAACACACACACGACAGACAGCGGCACACATCCAACATTCCAGCACAGTTAAAAGAGTAAAAACATAGGTACATCTCCACACCTCCTCCACTTACAGTCACAGCATCAAGTTAAAGGGACAGCGTCACACATCCACATAAACCCACACTGGGTTGATTCTAGGCTTTGTCTTTGTTTTTGGAGTCTGCTATTGTTGTCTGTCAACATGAGGACCAAAGAAATAAGGAAAGTCAGGAAAGACATTATGAGGCTGAAATATCTGAATAGTTTTGGAATGGTGAAACCAATATGTATGTTACGGTACATGTGGGAATACGGTACATGTGGGAAAAGTAGGGTTAGGGTTAGGTGCTACGTCGACTTGGTACATGCTGGCATGTCTAACCCTAACCCTAATCCTAACCCTACCCCTACCCCTAACCTTAACCCTAGTTTTCCGTACCGTCTTCCCACATGTACCGTAACATGTACACAAATACCATGAAATCAAATCTCTACTTTAACTTCATATTAATTGTTTTATTTTATTCAACAAACCACTCTTCACAAGCTCTGCGCGAGAGAAGCCAGGTGTGTGTCCCATAGTGAGGGTTTGAACTGAATGAATGTGATATAGAGAAAACATCAATCATGTCAAACCATGTCAGCATTTCTATAATCTGCGTTCAGAACAAACATTCCTTCCAGCTCTGCTCAGCTCAGCGTTATTCATTGATTGCATTCCGCACATTAATACTATTTAATGGACCTTTCATAGTGGAACAAGGGTCACACTTGTGTTTTTTGTCAAGGAAGCTATCTGTCTCATCTTAATCTCTAGTCTGATGTGGTGATTTGGTGTCAGGCCGCACGTTGAGAACCCTAGGGTTCTGACACGTCATGTACACAGCCCAGCCGTTGATGGATGACTGTTATTTTCTTGTCAGCCTTGAACTACTGTACTTTATGTTTATCTTGATATGTCCTTGATGGATTTTCATTTTTCATTTATCCTGTAAAGTCCGGAGTCGAGAGAGAGAGAGAGAGAGAGAGAGAGAGAGAGAGAGAGAGAGAGAGAGAGAGAGAGAGAGAACAAATAGTTATCCTGAGATGGCAGCTGTGCTTTTCAACCAAATGTTGCCACTTGATCGAAGTCTCTCGCCAGCAGCTCTATGGATGATGCCACCATCAAGTTAATTTCATGTCATTGGTGGTGAATGGCAAAGTGCCACTCAAGGGGGCAGCAGCACTGAGCGGAGTAGGCAGCTGAGGTGAGGGCCTCTCATTAAATATGTCCTTAGTTTATAAGTGTGGTAAAGTTGATTTGCTTTTGTTTCTTAAAGGTTTTCAACCTGCTTCTATTTTTACTTCTACTTCTACTAAATGGGAGAAAATCCCCCCCAATGGAGTTGAGTTATGCAGCATCCTCTGTGTTCTCCAGACCTTTTCAAGTTCAGGCAGTTTATTTTTATTATAATATTGTTGAGCAATTAACAGCAGCGCAAAATCCCAGTTTGTTCAAATGTTTAAGACCTGACTTTGTGGTGCCAATATCCCCCCACAGTCTGTGAGGTTAGAGACCATGTGCATTACTGTGTAAGAAATATAAGAAATAAATAGATAAACATTTAAAGTGAAGTAGCTGGCAAATGAGCAGTAGGCAGGTGCAGATGAGCTAGTTAAAGGCTATATTGAAGAAGTACGTTTTTAGCTTTCTTTTGTCGTGGATATAATTGATTCTTAATAGATTTAGTAGAACTTACAAAGCACAAAGAGCTTAGATCAATTGTCTCCAAAGAGGCCTTTTATTAAGCCAAAAGTTACATGAGCGCAGAGAGAAATGAGCAGACCAATAAGCAAGAAGCAAGCCCCCAACGATGGGTGCGACTCATATTTATAGACCTGTCCCTGGTCATGAGGTCACTATTCTTGGGAACCAATCATATTCTTTTTATACATTTTGTTTTTTCAGATTTTATCCCTTTTTCACCCAATTTGGTAGCCAATTGAACCCAACCTAGCATCCAATTATCCCCTGCCTATTGCGAAGGATCCGCCGCACGACCCCGTGGCCGGCAGTCCCAGATGAGATCGCCAGGCAGACTAGCTGACTGGCTCCTCGAGCCCAGCACCTGTTATTCCGGCACCCCGGGGGCGCTGTTGCGCGACGGATCCTTGTCCGGAAATACTCCTATACCGCCCTCGGGAGCGGCCGCCCAATATGCCGCTCCCCGTGTGTGCCCCAGCCATATCCGGATCTGGCGAGCTGGGATTCGATCCCAGTCCCCGGTGGGCAGCTTGCACTAGTGGCCAGTGCTTAGACCGCTACACCACCGTGGGGCACACCAATCATATTATACAAATCTTTTTAGTTATGGGCCCTGTCCATAGTCAGAATTATTCACTGCGCCACAGATCTTGGCCCATCCCTTACAGGAAGGAAATGGGCCTTCCTTGAGTGCTAGATTCACCAAACTGTAGAGAGACTTACATTTCTCAGTATAACATGATATAAAACCACTACACTTTTAAAAAAAATACTTAGTGAGCTGGCTTCCCTGATCTCTAAAGGTAATGTGTTCCAAAGCTTTGGGGCATAGCTGGCAAAGGCTGCGCTCCCAATCTTCTTCTGTTGACTGTTGTAGGGAGCCTCTAATAAACCGTGAGGGCACATATAAGCCTGTATATAATGCCAATGTCTCATCTCTCCCTTTTGCCTCTATCTATTCACCTTGAGTTCATTCTTCTTCATTTCACCTTGAAGCCAGTAAAAAGTTATATAGTCCAGTCTCAAGTCAATAAATTGAGACCATTGTACAATCATTTGGCATCACTGACAACAAGGAACAGCTGTAATGACAAAGCCTTTTTTAGAGGGCATGGCCTTATTGAAAAAGCAAATGAGCGATTCATGATCTGACCTCTATGTTGGTCTCATGACCTTGAACTTACAATAATCTAACCCCAAATGTAGTTTGACAACGAGAGTGTGTGGGTGGGTGTTTTCCCGTGAATGTGCATTAGAGTATGTCCATCCTGGAAGCTGTAGTGTCCCGCAGGTGTTTAATTCAGCTAGAGACTGAACTAAATTAGCAGTCTCTAACCATCCAGAACTAACCATGCCACTATATTGACTCAAGAGGACACCAAACAGTTCGATGTGATAAGTGCAGCCTTTCCCAGGTAAAAAGGAACATGACACAAAGTGAAAGCTGTGGAGCAAACAATAATTGCTACACTCAGGAAATTCACTGAGAGACACAAAAAGAGAGGCGGTGAGAAATGTAGTAGAAGAAAAGTAGGGAGAAATTGACAGAAGGTGTAATGGGGTGGAAGAAAAAGGTAGGGTGTGTACATAATTACATTTCATGGAATCACATTGATCAAAAGACTAAGCATCTCATCTGTCCTCTAACCTAGCTGTGCAAGTTTCAAATGCACTTTGCATTGACTTACTTACAACTTTGCTGTTATAGTAATGATACCATAGTTTGCCTCTGAATGTTTAATGTTATTGCCAGACTTCTGCCAGTTATTTTTTACTATTTTTGACTGGTGCCAAACGCTTTAGCAGACGCCTTATTCCAAAGCGACTTACAATCAATACATTTGACTAAGCAAGTGAATCATCAGTCCACCAGTCGTAGCAGGAAGAGTAATCCAGCTCAGGCCCGAGGCCATTGATAGAAGGAAAATGTTTTTTTTCGTTTTGTTTATTTAGACACTGAAGAAACAGAGAAACAGTACAGGGGGGGCAAATAGAAGTTTTTAGGGGACGCAGTAGAGGGGAAAGCGGGTGTCTTCAGGAGACGCAGTGCTGGGGGGCAGTAGATGTCTTAGGAGGAGCAGTTAAGGTGTAACCATAATGATTTGATAACCTTAATCATTTGTCTATGTCTTGTAAAAACCTTCTCCCCTTATTATTCGCTGACGATACCAACCGTATAGCCGTACATGATGACTTCAAGTCTCTGATTGAATGTGTAAATGAGAAATTATCAATTGTCTATGGCTACGCCGTTTGGGTTACTGCTGACATCGTTCTCAGTAGTGGGAATGCTCTAGGGGGCCCCTGCACGGTCATCCCCACACACCACCACCCTCCTCCAGATCTTCTGGTAGGCCACCCGGATCGTATGGATCTTGAGGGCGTACACCACAGGGTTGACAGCTGAATTGACGTGGGACAGGACAATACCCACATAGACAGCTGCTCGAGGGACGTAGGACGGGCTGCCAAAGTAGGCGACGCAGTGCATGACGTGCAACGGGAGCCAGCAGAGGGCGAACAGCGCCAGGACCAGAGCCAGGGAGCGCGCCAGACTCCTCTCCTTCCTGAAGTAGGTGACGTGGGACTCCTCGGATTGAGCCCTTCCGCTCCCCACCCCCTCCCTCAGGAGCCTCCGGATGGAACAGAAGATGTAACAGTAGAGAACAGCCATCAGGAGCAGAGGGGTCAGAGTGAGGAGGAGGAAGGGGAAGTAGACCAGGTAGGACATGGGGATCACGTCGATGAATCGGCAAAATATGATCGATGAGTTTGCGGACTGAGGAGCGGTTTCGCGGTTGTGCCATCCAAGCATGGGTATGAAGCTCAGTGCGGAGGCAACAAGCCAGCATGCTGCGACCACGACCCACGATCGCCTCTCTGTCACTACGTTCTTGTACCTGTTGGAGTAGAGAGGTTTTGTATTAACCTCTAGATTCATCAGCGTACCACCGCTGACATGACGAATCTGCTTCTGTGCAGGATGCCATGTCATCACCAGTTAACCCTCTCCCCCTCCCCTTCCCATGTGAATCCCCTGATCCCTCTTTCCAGTGTCAAGCTCTTGCTGAGAGACGTACAGTAGTGCGAGTCCATGATTTGTTCTTGCAATTGAGTTGACCCTCCCTTTTGCCCATTGCTGACCCCTCCCTGTCCCTAGCTCTTTAGCTGTCTAGTTTTAGGTTTTGTAGTTTTAGTTTAGTTTTAGATTATCTTAGACTGTTTTAGACTAGTTTTAGTTTTAGACTATGTAGTTTTAGTTTAGTTTTAGACTATGTAGGCCAGGTTTTGTATTGTATTTGTTTGTGGTGGATGTTGTATGCCTGTGAACAGGTCACACTTGAAAATGAGCCCTTGGGGCTCAATGTGTTTTTTTACCTGTATAAATAAAGGTTAAATAAAAAAATAAAAAAGTGTCCCCAGCACTACCTTAATTAGGCCCCTATACTTTATTTTATTTATTTTTTAGTTTCTTTTTATTATTACTACTCGGTCTTCTCAGATCTTCTTCTAAATGTATCTGTCTTTATATGATGCCCTCTTGACCAGGTCTTGGCCAGGAAAAGAGATTTAAAATCTCAATGAGTATTCACCTGGTTAAATAAAGGTATAATAAAAAACTAAACAAAACGAAAAAAAACAGTTCACCTGAGGGGGATGAGGACACGGAGGAAGCGATCCACAGCGATAACCAGCAGAGACAGGATCGAGGCCATGGGCAAGACGATGACGATGCAGCTGATGAAGAGGCAAACCTTGAACGGGGTCTCAACCCGTCCGTCCATCACCACGGCCATGGGTATCGTCACAGAACCAACCAGAAAATCAGCTACGGCCAGAGACACTATGAAGCAGAAGGCCGGCTTCCGTCGACCGCTGATTGACCACACTGCCCAGATCACCAGCACATTACCCAAACAACAGGCGACAGCGATCAGCACCTCCAGTACAGTGTAGACTACCTCTCCAAAAGCCATCATGTCAGCCATTCCACTGTACGTTTTTTAGTCGCTACACTGCTGCTATCTCTGCTGCTGTTTCCTGGACCTTTTTTGAGGAAGTCTCACCCTCATTGAGGTTGATCATTCAGAACGCCACATATTTGAACCAGGCTCATTTGGTGTGGTGTGCCAGTGGGTTGGAGGTCCCTACTTGCATGAAATGCCTGACCAGAGAGATGATCTGAAATTATGCATACATGCATATGAATTATTATTCAACTGGCCTAATTCACTGAAAATGGGGATCTGTTGTATAGTCTCTTTTCACGTTTATTCAAAGTCACTTGCATGCATTACAGTTTCATTTTAGACATTTAGCAGACAGCTTTATCCATTTAAGTGACTTACTTTTCTTTTTAAAATTTACAGTAGAGAAACTGTACAGGGGGGTAGTGGGGATGAAGAGGTGTTTAGGAGGGACTGTACAGGAGAGGGTAGTATAGGGGGATGAAGAGGTCCTTAGGAGGGACAGTCTTGATGTAGCCTGAAGAGATGGGTCTTCTTCATCAGCATAAAGATGTAGTTTACAATTGTTCAAGAACAAACCAACATTATTTCTGTAAATGGTAAACAGCTGTGGACCTGCTTTTGTGTGTGTGTGACCTTGCAATCTGTGTAGGTGCAAGTGTGTGTGTGTGTGTGTGTGTGTGTGTGTGTGTGTGTGTGTGTGTGTGTGTGTGTGTGTGTGTGTGTGCGTGTGCGTGTGCGTGTGTGTGTGTGTGTGCGTGTGCGTGTGCGTGTGTGTGCCACCTGCAGCGGCCGCAGATCTCTGCTGTATTTGGCTTTTCTCAGCTGCTTCCTGTCTTCGCTGCTAATGGCACACACACACACACACACACACACACGTACGCAAGCAGGCACACACACACACACACACACACACACACACACACACACACACACACACACACACACACATACAGTATCTAAGGTGCCTACCACTGCTGTTGAGCCCCACTTAACCCCTAATTGCTCCAGGGGCTAGAGCCAAAAAGTAACACATTCCAATAATTGATTGACACGTTCATATATATATCAAATTTCATAATCACAGTTTTATCACAACCTAAGTGCCAGTCACCTTTATGTAACTTGTTGTCTTGCAGTTTGTGAGGCAACTATGTAGCATTATCCAGCGCAAAAACCCAGGTACTTTTAAGTTACATTGAATGGCAAAGAACTAGAGATATTATGATATCCATGACCATGTTCACAAGGACAAACAGACTGAAGCTCAGCTTCTACCCCAGGGCCATTCAGGCCCTGAACACAGCAAAGACCTAGGTTCTAGGCCCTGGACAATCTAGACAATTTGATGGCAGCTACTAGATTGAAATCAAGTGCAACACTGAAACACAACTGTGAACATTTCAAACCTGCAAACTGCGACACTTTAAATGAATGTGCAATAACACTATGTGCAATATGACAACCCTCGGGTACATAAGGTTCAGAGATAGGAAATGTTAGAATAGGTATAGCATAGCGTACAGCACAGTGTTAGTATAGTGGATAGTGTACATAGCCTTTATTTATGTAAACCAGCTCTTTTCCCTTTTTTTTTTTTTCCATAGCACCAGGGGAGCCCCCCCTCCCAAATTCCGTTGTTTGGTACCTGTACTATATCAATGACAATAAAGACCATTCATTCATTCATCATTCATTCATCTCACCCTTCGCCTGTCAACATAAAGTCACGGCTGACTTGGAGACAACATTGCCTTGATGAGTCTTCCTTGACAACAACATTTCCTTGACGAGGTAGTAAGTATGAGGAACTATCACTATCTAGTGAGCTGTTTCACAATAACACAATAACATTGTAGTTTATTCAACTATGCTCTCATTGTCAACATGTGAAAGGGCAGATTCAAATGTCAGGGTTTTACTAGTGGTGGTCTAGGCTCTAGTCTAGGGGATAGTGAGTTGGACTGGTGGTCGGAAGCTTGTGAGTTCAAATCCCATCTAAAACACCACCACTAGTGTGCCCTTGAGTAAGGCACTTAGCCCTCAGTTACTCCAGGGGGAATGTCTCTATAATAATACATAGCTTTGGATTAAAAGAGTAGTCTAAATGGCAAAATTCTAATTCAACTATCTAGGTTAACTACTGTAGACAAGGTCTAATGATTAGTGTCATTTCTTTATTTCTTTTTTTGCTGCAGTCAATGGAAAAGTATAAAAACCACTGTTGTGGTCATGCTGTTGTCATGTGGTCTTGCTGTTGTCATGTGGTCTTGCTGTTGTCATGTGGTCTTGCTGTTGTCATGTGGTCTTGCTGTTGTCATGTGGTCATGCTGTTGTCATGTGGTCTTGCTGTTGTCATGTGGTCATGCTGTTGTCATGTGGTCTTGCAATAGGACCAACTGGATGGCAAAAAACAGTGCTAGTAGTACCTCAAAAGTAATTGGAATCAAAAGCTATTGGGATACAGTGAGGGATACAGTGAGCGTCAGGTTGCTTCCATCCGTAACGTTTAAAAGACGGCGGTTCATCAGAACAAGGTCAAGTAGCAGACACTGGGGGCAACAAAGCTACAGACCGGAAGAGGGCGAAAAACGACTCTCCGCTGACCCTGACCGGGATGACTGGCAACTCATTAGAATGTCACTCAACAACCGTAAGATGACAACAAGTGCCTACAAAAAGAATGGCAAATGGCAGCTGGGGTGTAGTGCATGGCGTTGGACAGTTCGAAACCGGCTCCTTGGGGCAGGGTTGAAGTCGGGGAAAGCTACAAAAAAGCCCTTCGTCAATGAGAAGCAAAGAAGAACCAGGCTGAGGTCTGCAAAAGACCGTAAGAATTGGACCGTAGAGGACTGGAGTGAGGTCATCTTCTCTGATGAGTCCAATTTTCAGCTTTGCCGAACACCTGGTAGTCTAATGCTTGAACGGAAACCTGGAGAGGCCTACAAGCCACAGTGTCTCACACTCACTGTGAAATTTGGTGGAGGATCGTTGATAGTCTGAGGGTGCTTCAGCAAGGCGAGAATCGGGCAGATTTGTCTTTGTGAAGGACACATGAATCAAGCCATGTACAATGTTGTCCTGGAGGAAAACTTCCTTTCTTCTGCTCTGACAATGTTCCCCAACGTTTGTTCCAATAGGACAATGCTCCATGGCACACAGCCAGGTCAATCAAACATATACCTATACATAGTAAAACCAGAGAAACTGATCATTTTGCAGTGGTCTCTTAATTTTAAGAGCTCTATTTATTCAACAAAGACAATTATCTTCGATAATGTTACCCATGTTTTTTTTGTGCTCAGAAAAACACTTGGGTTTATAGAGGATTCTGTAATGGTCTGGCTAATGAACCCAAATGCCGAACACTGAGAGGGAGTCAGGTGATGGTAAAAACCCAGTGGCTGGGTAGGAGGAGGGGACTGAGCAGTTCTCCGAGAGCAGGTAGGGCAGGCAGGGAGATAAACATGGCAGGCAGGCAGGGCAGGCAGGTAGGAGTCAGGCTGGAGTACTGCAGGCACAGGGAAACAAGGGTTAGGTCATGTTATTTCTCTGATTTGCGTTCTCACAGCCCTCCATGTAAACAAAGTAATATACGCAATCGAAGCAACAGACGTGGTAGTTGATTGGCCTGAATATTTATGGCAGGGCTACTGTTGGGGTGATGGCAAACAGCCAGTAACCTGACTCCCACACACCTGACTCCACTCCTGTAATGAGAGAGAGAGAGAGAGAGAGAGAGAGAGAGAGAGAGAGGGAGGGAGGGAGGGAGGGAGGGAGGGAGAGAGAGAGAGAGAGAGAGAGAGAGAGAGAGAGAGAGAGAGAGAGAGAGAGAGAGAGAGAGAGAGAGAGAGAGAGAGAGAGAGAGAGAGAGAGAGAGAGAGAGAGAGAGAGAGAGAGAGAGAGAGAGAGAGAGGGAGAGAGGGAGAGAGAGAGAGAGAGAGAGAGAAAGCCGGGGAGGAGGGGAGGAGGGGAGTGCAGGCTAGCTGGAGGTAGAGGGTGTGACAGGATTCAATATCAGGTAGGACAATTATTATTCCATGCATAATCATCTCCCATTTCTTTCTATTATTCTCTTTTCTATTATTCTGTCTATCTCCATCAACCACTGTCTACCACTTTACATACATTCTATAATCAACCCAACTCTGCATTGTGGAACATTACAGGGACAGCTTGTGACCTTAACAAAAATCGTACTGACATAGGCATGAAAACAGACTGCCTTGTTTTATGTCATGAGCTTTTGTTTCCTAATGGCTTCTGTCTTCAAATCCAGGCATATTATTGTACAGTGAAAGACAAGAAGACCTTCAGTTTTAATAAAAAAAATAAAAAGGGGACACTTACGAATTGGAGCCGCTGTCAGCCAGTGCTTACAAATGCTGTGTTGATGAATTCCAAGAATTTATGATTAATGATGACTAATTAGCCACTGAAGTGCTGTCCAAAGCTTTTCCCAAAACAACAGAAAATACATGTTTGGCTTGAAAAGAAACATGTTGATGTCAAGAATTAACAAAATATATGTGACACGTTCTAATGCTTTGGTCCTCATATCAGCCAACCAATCAAAATGTTCAAACTTTTCTTTTGAAACACAGAACTAAGTTTCAATGTTGTTGAGAATCACAACACAAACTTGCTAGTCAAGCCAAAATACTGCAACGCAATGGATTTGGTGAGTAATCCCCACTGCTACCTAATTAACTATAAAGGCCAATGCACACGGCGTGCGATTTTGTCGCACGACAACATTCGATTGCAATGCACACGGCGTGCGATGCAATTCTGTCGATTCTGTCGATTGACAGAACATTCGATTCTCAACTCACACCATTGAAGTCTATGATAAAATCTCATCCCAATGCACACGGCGTGCGATGCGATATTGTCGCATGACAACATTCGACTCTCAAATGTTACGTAAAACACCACCGAAGTCGGACCAGGCAGGCTGATTACAATAGGCTACCAATATTGCTTGTCTTGCTTCCACAATTTCTACAAGATACAACTGGGCATATTGTTACATTGTTAGCAGGCTCACAAAACAAGCTGTGTTAGTTGATGTGTCATTGATTTTGTATTCACATTTTCCGAAAGAAAAGTCTGATCATTACATCGGATCCCGATATGCGGTCCAAAGCATTAGAACGTGTCACTCTTTCACAGTGTGTGTGTGTGTGTGTGTGTGTGTCTGAGCCTTGGATATAATCTAAACAACCACACACCCGTCGTAACTGCCGCTGTAAATGTAGTCATGTGCAAGATGCTCTTGTGGAGATTATTCTGGACTATGTGTCTGGTCTCGGTGATCACAAGTGCCTACAAACGAGCACTCCAAAGTGGGAGAGTCTACCAACAACAATGGATTCCCTACGACCCAACGCTGAACCACCTGTTGGGTATGGAGGCGCCGCCCTATACAGACTTCTCTGATACGGTACATTCCCTGAATGAGCAGCAGTGGTCTAACTTCCAGGCCCATGAGTATGGAAGCATATAGTGGACTTAATTCAAATCATTTTCATTGAATATTGACTGAAAGAATGCATGCAAAAGTGGAACATGCAATTGCAATCTCAAATTGTATTAACATTTGAATTAAGTCCACTATATATGCTTCCATAAATTAGAGAGCTTTCAGGAAAAGCTTGGATTCAGAACACCGTGACGAGAAAAGCCACTAAGTTTCATCCGAGTTTTTACAATGGTGAATCACTGTGGACACTCGCTTGGCTTTCCTCTCCTGAAATACGTCGCTCGGGTTCTGAAAAAGTTCCCGGTGAAAGAACCATTCCCCGAGGCACCAACACCAGATTTCACCACATCAACAGCACCACATGAAACAACAGCTATAAGCAATAGTCACATGTATCTCGGCCAATAATGTTGTTGTTTTTGCTATACAGAGGGAGCGAAAAATACACAATAGGGCCTACAACAGGTTAGTAAAAAGTAAAAGCCATCTTACCTTTATGGAGAAGGTACCTGGTCAAGTTCAACTATGTCAAAAAACACAGTGTCCACATCTCCATTTCCAGTGACATCACAACTGACATAAATAATCATGTATGCTCATCCATGAATTGTGCTTTCTTCTAATGTTATGCTAATAATCAAGTGATTTGACATTAGATATGAATTTCTTATTCATCTCTTGTGCAATGTGCTCTACAATCTGGGCACATGAATGATCGAATTGGTGAGTAGGGCCGACTGTCGTGCCTTTCATCTCATTAAGTTTCATAATTGGATTCAGTTTTGAATAAGGCATCCTTTCTTTAGCGACAGTATAGGCTGCCCTGAATGAACTGTCTCCTTATACATACTGGAGTTGAGTTCTTCTACTTTCTTCGGAAGCACTTTCTTATGTTTTCAACAGCTCGTTTATGAGCAAGACTGTTGCGGTGTATATAAATCTTTTTCCGCAACTGCTTTTGAACGGGGCTACTCAGTCCCATTGATCCAGGCATCCGACAAATGCACTCCCAACTTTCTCTCAGAAAGTAAGCAACAGGCATCCAAGGCACAATATTCTACTGCGGCCCATAGTGTCTTGGTAGTAAAGTGCAGGCAGCCAAAGGCCTGTCATTCACACAAGATTAATGGTGCGCGAAGTTCTTTTGGAAAACGACTATATTTATCTCGTTAATGTAAATAATACTCATTACATTGACATTTTTATTATTAGCGACCCCCACAGATGTATGATTTTACTGCTTTCATAGGAGCACAGACCTTCCTTATGGGAGCTCAGCTCCCATTGGCTCCCACAGAACTCGAACACTACGGCCAATGGAGGAGGAAGGTAAGCCGAAATAAGCTGTCCTCCCTCTGGCAATGCAAACGGATCTAAAGTCATCCAGATTGTTTTGAACAACAGTGAATATCCCAACCCCCCCTCCGTGCCCCAGTAACTGTGAACAAGTGCAGTTATATTATCAGCAAAAGTGCTGAGGGGAGACGTCTATTGATGAACCCCTCCCACCCATCACCTCCATGGCACAATGCTGCACCCCACACAGAGCCAGCCTGTCTCCCTGACACGCATCTTGCGCATGCACATTTTACGCAGGCTGAGGTAGAGACTGTGCTGCATGCTCTCCCCAACCATAAATCAAGTGGCATGGACGGCGTTACTTATGAGTCTCTCAAAGACACGCAGCCAGGTATTTTAACATCCATCTTCAATACCTGCTTGGAGAATAAAAGGGTGCCTGACTCATGGAAGGGAGCCCTTGTTTACAGAATCCCCAAAAAGGACAATATCCCAGACAACCCATCAACCTGGAGAGACATGTCACTCCTTCCCACCATCTACAAGGTGTTTATGAACATCCTTGCCCATGTTTTGCCTTGGCTAGTACCGTAGATGAAAACATCCTTTCTCCTAAGCAAAAGGCCTACATTAACAGGCAAGGCATGAATGAACATGTGTTCTGTCTCAAAACAGGTATTAAAGATTTCAAACATGTGTCCAGTAAATTATTTTTAGTTTTTCTGAATTTGCATGATGCATACGGAACTATAGCACATAAAGTCATGGTGAAAGCCCTTGAGGAAATCTACCCCAGGTTGTTATTGACATTGTTAGAGATGTACACTCTGGTTCTTACATGCAGGCAGGAATAGTTGTGTTCAGTGAGAAAAGTCCAGTCTGCCTTGGGCTTGAACAAGTGCACTGAAGTCTGGTTGAATGTCTGAGGTGGAGATGCGAAGGACAGCTGACAGGTGATCATCAGTGAGAGAGGATCTGTATTTGTTGTCTGGATTTGTTGAACTTCATCACTGAGAATGTTTGTATGTGTAGGTAGATCCAAAGAGAACTAGCATCCTCTGAGCATACCTCCTCATGTGTGGAAAGTTCTCCTCTTTGAGAAAAGAGTAAAAGTCCAGCCGTGATACTGACTTAAAGTGCTCTGCCAGTAGTGTATCAGACTGCAGGTCAATGAGTTCGAGCTGAACGTCGCTGGGTGTATTATCCACACTGCAGGTTAAGGGAGAACAAATCATGTTCAGAAACAGAAAAGTTCAGAAACTTTTTTGGGGGGGGACTTTTATTCCGAAACTTTTTTTTCCGAACTTCTTTTCCCGAAACTTTTTTTTGGGGACTTTTATTCAGAAACTTTTTTTCCCCCGGACTTTTATTCGGAAACGTTTTTTTTTCAGACTTTTATTCTGAAACTTTTTTTTTACATTACTTATGTAGACCCTAATGTATCTGTGAGGGCAACCATCAACATCTGTGGAACAGAGCATGAACTCCCACCTACCAATGCCCGGACAAGCCAGCTTTGCAGAGTATATTCCTCTCTAACGTAAGATGCCTAGCTAACAAGATGGACGAACTGAGACTGCAGGTAGCCACCAACAACACCGTGGGGGATAGCTGTGTGATCATTCTCACAGAAACCTGGCTCAGCGCTTCCATTGTTGACTCCGCGGTCGCACTACAGGGCCCGCTACACCGAGCGGACAGGACACTGCTTAGCGAGAAAACGCGCGGAGGCGGCCTGGTATCTATCCAGCTGGTGCTTAAACACAACAACTGTGAGTGACTGTTAAATGCCGACCCACATACCTCCCGAGGGAATTCAACGCAGTGTACATAACAGCTGTTTACATTGCACCAAGCGCGGATGCTAGCTTAGCATTAGCCCGGCTACATGACGTCATCAGTGGTGGACAGAGCACAGATCCTCAAGCAGTGCATATTATCGCGGGGGACTTTAATCATGCTGACCTGAAGGTAGTACTACCCAAGTTTTATCAGCATGTTAAATGTGCAACAAGAGGAGATAACACACTGGACAAGGTATACACCAACATCAAGCTTGCCTACAAAGCTAGACCGCTAGCTCATCTAGGCATGTCTGACCACGTGTCCATCCTCCTGATCCCAGCCTACACTCCCATGAGGAAAAGTGCTCCCATCACCACTAAGACTGTCAGAACCTGGCCAGCAGGGTCCGCTCCACTGCAGATCTGCCTAAATGACACCTCATGGCAGGAATATGAGCATGAGGACCTGGAACAGTTCACGTCGTCGGATCCATCCCACCCTGGGAACGAACACTTTGTTCGGCTGCCCTCGGGCAGGCGGTTCAGGACCATGTTCGCACGGACAAATAGACTGAAGCTCAGCTTCTACCCTGGGGCCATTCAGGCCCTGAACACAGAAAAGACCTAGGTTCTAGGCCCTGGACAATCTAGACAATTTGATGGCAGCTACTCGATTGTAAACATAAGTGCAATATTGAAATACAACTGTGAACATTTCAAACCTGCAAACTGCGACACTTTAAATGAATGTGCAACAATACTATGTGCAATATGACAACCCTTGTGTACATAAGGTTCAGATATAGGAAAAGTTAGGATATTTATAGCATAGCATAGAGTACAGCACAGTGTTGTATTGTATAGTATAGTAGTATAGTATAGTAGATAGTGTACATAGCCTTTATTTATGTAAACCAGCTCTTTTCCCTTCTTGTTTTTTAGTCTTTTTTCCAAGCACCAGGGGAGCCCCCCCTCGTAAATTTCGTTGTATGGTACCTGTACTGTATTAATGACAATAAAGACCATTCATTCATTCAATGCCCGTGGTCATCTCATGTCGGCGCAGCAGCAACATCAACGTCAACACTGGACTGAGCTGAAACTACAAGGGAAGCTTGCCTGTCTCCCTGCTGCTGATCACTCACGTGCAGTGTTTAATAGTGTAGCTCTGGATGAGAGTATTATCATCTTCACTCTAAAAGCTAGACTGCAGGTTTTTACCAACTAAGCTGAATCTTTCCATCTGGCTTCCTGACAGTCATAGCCCTCACTGTATACAATACCTACGGCGTAGGCTCCGGGCCTACGCAGGCTACGGCGTAGGCTATGCCGTAGATTTTACGCAGAAGTATAAATTGGGCTTACGCCTATGTGATGGAAGCCATTCCATAAGAATTGCTCAACCCCTGGTGGTTGTTTTGCAGAGGCGAAATACCTCAAAACGTGAAAAGGAATGTTGACACCCTACTGCCGACGCGGTACACTAGCACTTTCGTCGCTCAAACATAAACCTTTGAAACACTGATATACTTTATGTACGCTGCTTAACATTTACATTAGCTCAGTGAAATAACATTACAATAGAAACACTTAAGACAATATATGTTTTAATACAATATACATAACCACTGTGTTGTTAACAAAGAAGCATGTCACTTTTCCAATTGCAGATGCAAACTGTATCTATGCAAACTGATGATTTCTGTTGCTGCTGTTAATGTACAGTATGTTCATAGTAAGAAGTAAGAACAATTAAAGCTATTTAGAGAAGATAGTTGCACTGTAACATTGTTGATGCATTGCATGCATTGTTTTGCATGCAATAACTGTAGGTTCATTAAGACTAATGACACTACTTGAAAGTTTATTCACTGAAATTGTAATGCACTCATAAACATGATCTCTGCTGTGAGAAATGCAGTGATTTAGAAATAATATGAAGTTTCTGATAGTTACTTGTTTCTGACAGTGACCCATATAGGCTACAGCTACAAAACTTTGGAAAACACAAAACAGCTGTTTTGGAGGTGGTGCGTAGGTGGTGCATATTTACTCAATATTTAATATTTAATTAATATTTGCTTGTTTAATGGGTTTAGAAACTTGTATTAAGCCAAAACTTAAAACTTAAAATCCACAGCTGTCCCTTTTAAATTCATTGATTGGTTTATGTTGTATGCCTTCATTAGGCTACAGCGAAGGGAACATTTCTTGATTTGGATGTGTGCACATTCAGACTTCTGTCTAGATACAGAAATGTAGCTGCCAACATCCTAGTAGCTGCCAACATCCTAGCGACATTTCAAGGGGCCCTGCATGTTTATGATACAGTACTTCATTTGAACAGAAATGAATTACAGCCCCATAACCTAGCAAAGCTATAACATAAGGGCTCAACTTAAGTCACTCATGTCTTGAAGTGCCTACTGGGTTGCTTCGCATCTGGAAACCAAGTAGTCCTAGTTTCAATGGTGTAAACGAGTCACTGATGAGTGACATTGCGTGACGTTAGAATTATAAGGTTCTATCTCAATTTTTGTCAAAATTGAGTTTTTTTTACATAATCTGATCCATTAGGTGTTTATTAATGCCTGTGTTTTTTTTTTTTTTATGTTGACATTTTTGAGCTAGTAATTCATAAAATACAACGGTTCCATCTCACAAAACATAATGGAATGTAAAAACTTTGACGCTCAATATCTCTGAACTGCCCTAAACGGAGATAGAACCTTATCATTCTAAACGGAGATAGAACCTTATCATTCTAAACGGAGATAGAACCTTATCATTCTAAGCTCACGATTGGTTGTGCACCTCTGTATGAACACTACGCTTGAATCCCCTAGGCACAAGACCTGACATAACACAAGTAAAAGTAACAACATTTCATGTCATGCACATGGTCAACTCTATGAGCAAAAGCTTTTTTTTTCTTCTTTTAAAAAATATTTTCCAAGAGGAATAGACGTGCTAAAGATGATACCTTGGTTTCTGACATAAACGACATGTAGTAAAGTTGAGTATTGTTAAATCGCTTTAAAGTGTTCACTGACAAATATTCAATTTCATATCCTCCACTTTCATTTTCTCCACTCGCTCTCTATCATACTCGCCATCGGCTAGGATTGCAACAGCCCAAAATCCACTTTGACTGCCAACTCTTGTATCACCTCTTACATCAACCTTTAATTGTTTCCTGTGGGTCACAACCACTGTCTGTACCAAGCCTCAGTCACTATAGTGGGCCACCAATGCCATCACGGTGGGCTTGACACCATCTGAGGAAGGGGACGCCGTCTCCACATCGTTATCCAGCTGGGGTATGGCCTTGGTGGGCTGGCCGGGAGAGGCCGCCACAACGGTGAGGTTAACGTTGCCTGTGTTTCGGGCGCCCCAGACGGGTTTGGTCACTGCCTTCGAGGAGCTCTTGAAGCTGGAGCCTCTCTGGGGAGCCTCACACTGCAGCAGGGCTCGGAAGCACCTGTAGAACTGTCACACCAGCCAGGACACCCACACACAGATAAACATGCCCACATACAGACAGACAGGACACCCACACACAGAGAAACATGCCCACATACAGACAGACAGGGCATCAACACATAGATTAACATACAAACACAACACCAACACAGACAGGGGGGAGACACAGAGAAGTGTAAGTCAAATTGGAGATAGACTTTAGACTTCAACAGCATTTTAGCCCTGCAAGGAAAAGTCTAAAAAAGAAAAAAAAAAATCATGGTTGATAATTACATTTAAAAGTCATCTGATTGGAGACCTCTGTTTCCTGTCCCCCTGCTCTAATCAAGCTGGTTGTCTCTGCCTTTACATGTGGAATAATGCTAAGAGCCACTATTCATGTGTACATTTTCCAAATGGTATGAAATGTGCAACTAATTACGTTCTCAATCAATTTTCAATTGGACGTCTGTTTGTGCTGATGGCGAGGCTGTGTGAACCAAGGCTGGTGGGGGCTAAGAGCTCAACAGTTCCATATTTTTCCATCCATGCACGGCACCACACTATTGCACCTTAAGGGTTAATAATGATTACAATGGGCGCTTACGTGGCGTAGCGGGTTAAGCGTTGACCATGTAATCGCAGGGTCCCTGGTTTGATTCCGGCCGGGGACATATACTGCATGTCATCCCTCCTCTCTCTCACACCCATCCTTCCTGTCTAAATCTCTACTGTATCTGTCAATAAAATGTTACTTCATATTTCTAATCTACCAATGAAGAGACAGGCTTCATGCATATACTATGTTTGTTAAAGATACAAGACTGTCTAGACAAAATAACCTTCCAATAAGCCAGCTTCTGCAGTAGTATCAAAATACAAGGATCACATTTTTTGAGAGTCAAGCAGAAGTAATAGTGCTCTACACTAAAGAACAAAAAAAAACAGTAGAGGACAATATAATAGTAAAACTATTAACTGGGAACTTTCATTAGACTGCCCAAAATAAGACACGGGAGCGCGGAGCACTCATATAGTCTGTGCTTTTATTGCAGAGGAAAAGGGGTCACCGCGTTTATTGCAGAGGAAAGAAAAGGGGTCACCCCTTTTCCTCTGCAATAGACGTGCGGACTATATGAGTGCTTCGGTGTCTTATTTTGGGTGGTCTAATGGAAGTGCCCAGGTACAAGGTTGATGGTATTGGATTCGTTTCAATTCCAGGCATACACACAAATAGATGGACACCTTGACAGAAAGGCCTACGGGCCAGACTCTATACTTAGAGTCTGTCTTAACACTAGAACAGCCGTGCCTTTTTTACCTACTCGGGTGACCATAGTCTTTACCTTGGGAAGCTTCTACTTACACACAATGACCACTAGTTGGCCGGCTTGTAAATTAGCCTGCCAGCCTCCTACACAGAAAGCCTCCTACACAGAAAAACTGCAAAATAGCTGTATACTAGCTTATCCTGGTGTGATTTTTGAAAATGTAAGGATACTGGGGTGGTAGAACACACATATCAAGGAAAGGTCATGAAAGGAGGGTCCTGAAATTTCATGGAGTGCAAAGATATATAAAAAATAATTACTCACAGGGTCAAATGACCTGACCCATGGCTGTTCTAGTGTTCTGACATCACCTCCCTTGAGAAAACGTAGTGTACTTAGTATACTCTGCATGTTTCATGTATACTTAGAGTCTACTACATTTCATCAAGAGACGCAAAATAACTGAGGTTATAGATCTTGGATTTCTATACCACTTCCCTCTCTCACGCATGTCTCTCCACAGAGGGATCACACACAAACACAGACATTTGTCAACTGGCCATCCCTGTACACCCGTCGCAATATCCACTGGCTCATGCTCATCGACAAAACCCTCCTTGGTCTGCCCCCCCCCCCCTACCTGTGTCACTTGCTGCTTACCGTATTCTCCTAAAAATTCACCAAACAAACAAACACTACACAAGGTAAATCTTCTTTCAGGGCTGCTGCAGCCAATGACTGGAACAATTTACAGAAAAACACTCAAACTGGACACTCTTATTTCAAAATCAGCTTTTAAGGACTCTATCATGGACATTCTCACTGACACATGCAACTGTTTTTCAACCCTCTAGTTTTTTTTTCTCCAAACCCCCCCTGTTGACTGCTTACTGTCTGTCCCATGCATGCCTGTTTGACTTCCTGTGTCTGTCCAAATGTGCATACTGTATGTATTGCTAATTCTTAATGCTGTTAGTGTGCTTTCTGCTGTGCTTAATGTTGTGTGGGTTTATGTGGATGTGTGACGCTGTCCCTTAAACTTGATGCTGTGACTGTTAGCGGAGGAGGTGTGGAGATGTACGTATGTTTCTATTATTTTAACTGTGCTGGAAATGCTTGGATGTGTGCCGCTGTCTGTCGTGTGTGTGTTCTTTGTTTTTAACATATAACCTGATTTCTTTTCAGCCCCCCCCCCCCCCCCAAGAGGCTTTTGTCTTTTGCCAGGCTGCCAATGCAAATAATAATTTGTTCCTATTGGCCTGCCTGGTTAAATAAAGGTTAAATAAAAAATAAAAATAAAGACATTTCGGCCTTATTACAGCCGTCAAATTAAATTTGATTTGTTTTCCAATGTGGAATAAGTTAAAGTAACTTTTACGATTAAAGTCCCAATGTGACATATGTAAAATGTCAGATATTTGCCACTAGGGGGTGGTATTTTGAAAAGAATGTCAGAAATGTGTTCTATGTGGTCTATTTAATGTTTTATGTCCCTCATAATTGTCCTTGAAGGAGAAATGGGTCCGGGTTCTTATGGGTTAATAATCTTTCCCGGGACACAATTTGTCCCGTTCTATTGCTATTCTGAACATGTCTTTAAACATGTCTGCCCTGCAAGTTTTTTCCTGAGGGTTAGCTGACTGACAACCCCACTGACAGATAATGACAGGTAGTGTAATGGGTGAGTGGTTGTCCTGGGGGAGTGGTTTGGGGTGGAGTCAACCACCTATTGTTCCCACCCATTACCTGCCTTTGAAAAGTGAAAACTTTGAGGGTGATTTTCTCTGTTAGTTGACTTGAGTTGTACCAACATTCAAACTTTTTCATACAATGTATGACATATCATTTGAATGCTTACAATCTGCACTTTCATAAACTGGGAAAAACTGAGAAAAAAAAAACAGAAAAATGACTTGGGGCCTTTTTCACCAGACCCTGTCACACCTTGAGCAAAAGCACAAGTTATGTAGAACCTCTGATCTTGATGGGCAGCCCCAGGGCCGGTCCTGGGCATTTAGGTGCCCTAGGCGAGAGTATGATTTGATGCCCCCCCCTCCCCCCAAATTTTAGGGGTGCCACCACCACATTAAGCCACCAGTACTGCCTCATCACCACCCACACATTCAACAGTAAGCCACCTTCGAGAGAGGGCACGGTGGGCAGGAGGGGGGGGGGGGGGGGGGGGGGAGGTTCGCAAGAGGCGAGTGTGACTAATCGCAAAGCCTAATAGAGACAGTAGGCTGAGACATATTTTCATAGAGACATACAATTATTTAAATAAAATATTGCCCTGTGCAGCCCCCTGGCTTTTCTCAGCTGTCTAAACACAGACTACTGTGGAGCTGAAAGTGGATGGCAGAGACCACTGAGAGGAGAAAACTATGACTTTTGCTGAAATGCAGAGACATACAATACCAGGGTCAAGATAAAGTAGCTGAAGAGGTCAGCACTGACCCTTCGGCTCAGGTGTAGTGTTTCCTCTTGGATCAAGATGCTCCACAGGTACTAGATGTAAACAATGGGTCAACTGTTATGTACAGGTTCTATCAAATCAAGTGGGAAAAGAACAGAACTTTTGCAATGTCAATGAATTGCTACAACTTCCCCCAGTGTATTACCCAGGCAGTGTGTAAACTCAATTTCAACATTGAGTTGCCTGGGTTTAAACCAGCTTTATTAGATGCATCTGCTAAACAGTGCTCACTGTTTAATCGTGCATTGCTGTGTACCATTCAGCTGTCCTTTCGGGTTGCATGTTATGTTATGAAATACATAGTCCCCCTATTGTAGGGCACCAAAAGCCATGGGACAGATAATGTCCAAATTAAGCACGCGTTTAGTATTTGATGGACTATCCTATCCTGCATGCAATAACTCATCCCAAAGTCTGCGACCCATTGACCCCACCAGATGCTGGGTATCTTCTCTGGTGATGCTCTGCCAAGCCTGGACTGCAGCCAACGTCAGTTGTTGTTAGTTTTCAGGTCTTTTAATCTGCCTATAATCTTATCATCAGGAAATGAAATGTACTTTTAGTACTTTCTATTGAATTTAGATCAAAGAACAAGAACAAGTCAAGAACGTTGAACTTTTTGGCCCTGAAAAAGCAACTATAACCTCCATAGTTGATATGGCAGTATGTTTTGCGTCACTGTCTTACTGTACAATGCGCCATCCAATGAATTTGACTTTTGCTAGTACTTTTTGCAAAAACTTTTTGTTTCTGTACACTTCAGCAGCAGTTACATCAAAGTAAGTTAACCAGTTCTCGTGGCAGCATTACATGGCCAAACCATAACACTCCACCATGTTTTACAGATAAGGTGCTATGCTGTAAATATTTGGCAGATCCCTTTTTCTCCAAACGTTCCACTTTACACACCGGTACATGTCAATATTCAGCTTTTCTGTCTACATAACAAGTTTCCCTTTACTTGCTCTTTTTCTTTTTAACTATGTTCCACACTGTTGATTTTGACTATGTTTGAAGGTTTCGGCTATGTTTGCCGTATAATGGTTTCCTTGACATTCTTTGACACCTCTGTTTGGCCGCAAGGACAAACAGACTGAAGAACAGCTTCTACCACAGGGCCGTCCAGGCCCTGAACACAGCAAAGACCTAAGTTCTGGGCCCTGGACAGTCTGGACGGATTGATGGCAGCTGCTGGACTGAAAAAATGTACATTTCAAGCCTGCAAACTGCGACACTTTAAATAAATGTGAAATAATACTATTGTGCAATATGACAACCCTAGTCGTCTATCTGTACAGTATAGTACAGTGGATAGTGTACATAGCCTTTATTTATGTAAACCAGCTCCTTCCCTTCTTGTGATTTTTTTTTCCCTTTTTTTTTCCCTTTCCTAACACCAGGGGAGCCACCCCTCCTAAATTTCGTTATTTGGTACCTGTACTGTAGCAATGACAATAAAGTCCATTCATTCATTCATTCATTCATTCATTCATTCATTTTGCAAACACCAATAGAAAACTCGAAAGGCAAATGCAAAGACTATAATCAATAGTATACATTGACAGCTCTTATACCGGCACAAATTATGTGACGGAACACACCTGATTACCAAAAACAAGCATCCTACATAGAGGGGGATGTTATTGGCAAAATCCTCTACCTTAACAACAAGCTTCCTACATAGAGGGGGATGTTATTGGCAAAATTCTCTACCTTAACAAAAAGCTTCCTACATAGAGTGGGGTGTTATTGGCTGTATCCTCTGCCCTAACAAACACGCTTCCTGCAGTACTTTTTTTGTATTAGGATCCCCATCAGTATTTCACCCCCTGCTGGTTTTGTGAGTTTACCCCCTTACAAAGAAATGAACAGTCTATAATTATAATGCTAGGTTCATTTTAACAGTGAGAGACAGAATATAAAAAAGAAATCACAGAAAACACTGGGATTTACTCAATAAAACACAAATATCTTTTCAAAATTAATATAATTTTGTGATAATATGATTTTCAGGGATTTATACTTTTTTTATTCTGTCTCTCACTGTTAAAATGAACCTACCATTCAAATGATAGACTGTTCATTTCTTTGTAAGGGGGTAAACTCACAAAATCAGCAGGGGATGAAAGGCCTGGAGTGTGTGTGTGTGTGTGAGAGAGAGAGAGAGAGAGAGAGAGAGAGAGAGAGAGAGAGAGAGAGAGAGAGAGAGAGAGAGAGAGAGAGAGAGAGAGAGAGAGAGAGAGAGAGAGAGAGGGGGGGGGTATGAAGTAACAGATGGCTGAAGAGAGGTCCTCTGCGTGGGTTGCGTGGCCTGCATTAGTTCAAGATGTGACTGTTCATTTCTTTGTAAGGGGGTACACTCACAAAATCAGCAGGGGATGAAATACTTATTTCCCCCACTGTACAAGAAACCATCACAAAACATATAACAAAGACGAAAAACATCAACATACATAACAACAAATAACAAAATAAAAGTCAGCGATGCTCATAGCGTCAGTTTTTGGTGAGCATCACAAAACACTAACAAAGAACCATCCACACACAACAATAAATAACAGAAATAGAATTAAAATACTCAGTTAGGATCTGAAGCATATAATGTGTTGCTTCACTTGTTTGTTTTTTTAAACTGATTTTATTTACTCAGTAGAGGGGGATATTATTGGCGAGATCCTCTACCTTAACAACAAGCTTCCTACATATTGGGGGATGTTATTGGCTGTATTCTCTACCTTGACAACAAGCTTCCTACATATAGAGGGGGATGTTATTGGCTATAACCGCTGCCCTAAAAAACAAGCTTCTTACAGTAGACCCACTGCTGGAATTCAGAGCCAAGCAACTTCTGGTAGTTGAGTTAATCCAGTAAAAAATAATAATGTGAAGAGCTAAAAGAAAAAAAGAAAAAAAATGTGCCATTGTAGTGTGCCATAGTAAACAACTCTACTTTTACCTGCAAAGCAATGAGTGAGAAGAAAAGGTGAGCAATGAGAACAATAACAACGTGTGTGTGTGTGTGTGTGTGTGTGTGTGTGTGTGTGTGTGTGTGTGTGTGTGTGTGTGTGTGTGTGTGTATGTGTGTGTGTGTGTGTGTGTGTGTGTGTGTGTGTGTGTGTGTGTGTGTGTGTGTGTGTGCGTGTGCGTGTGCGTGTGCGTGTGCGTGTGTGTGTGTGTGTGTGTGTGTGTGTGTGTGTGTGTGTGTGTGTGTTGTGGCAACCCTCCTCACAATGACCAGGGGAATGTACACACACTCGAGCTAGAGAGATGAGGAGATGGAGGATACCTTTAGGCTTGTCGCCATATTTATTCCTAACTTGGAATTAAAGGAGGGCACCGCCCACTCAAAAGGGCGGCACAGACGTAAAGTTCAACACAAAAAAGGATAACTGAGGAGCCCCTCCACCGGAGGGGCTCGCCGGCTGGCGTCAGGGTGGGCTGGCTGGCCCGGGGGTTGATAGGCAGGGTTCCGCCTCGTTCTCTGTGGTCCGGGGGTACTCCGTACCTCTCCCCGGATGGTTCAGGGGTAATCGGTCTCTCTCTCTCCTCCGTGCTCACGGGCGTCCTGGTCCTCTCCGTCCTGCTTTACTCGGTCTGGTCACAAACACAGCCGTTATTCCATTAGTTTGTAGAGGTCATTTATCTTGGACTTCCCCCGCCCGCACAGCTGTCCCGTGTCCACGTGATGAGTTGCCGCTGCGTTGATTGGCGGACGCGGTTCAGCTGTGCAAGCGGATAGTAGCGGCCTCTGACCACTTTGCCTAACAATTGCAAAGAAAGATTTACTTAAAAGTGGAAAGTTAAAGAAAACATTTAAATGTATGTAATTAAGAGAGGGAGGGTTATTTGATTTTCATGTTTAGAAAAGAAAAATACAAAAGAAAGAGTCATCTGTGATATTTGTGTATACTTCGTGTATATGTAGGCTACTCTTTGAATAAAAACTTTGTTTAAAAGTAGAAAGTTTGTGCCTCATCACAAGAGAATGTGAATCTACTATGAACAACAAATTAAAAAGAAAGGTTGCTGATTCAAAATGAAGAGCCAAGGATTCAATATGTTCCCATGACAGCGAGACTGGAGATGAGTGAAACCGGTGGGTATGGAGGCGTCACTCAAAATCCAGATGAATAATATGTAAGAGCCGCTTATAATATGATCATCATATGGTTTGGACCCTTTAGTTTAGCTCAATATGTTCAAGATGAACCTTCACCATCTACTGAGTGCACCAGTGTGCTCCATTGCCATCTGTCTCAAAGCCAAAAGCAAATTTTACTGCAAGATTGTTATAAAACATAATGCTGTAGATGACAAAATGAAAAGCAGTTGATTGAATGCAAAGCATTGGAAATGCTCTGATCCAGATCCCCAATACTAAAGTGGGTGCCGATGGTCTGGAAAACTCTTCTTGAGTAATCCAAATCAACCAGTTTATAGTGCAGTAATATAGCTAATATATTTCTTTCTTTCCCAGCATTTTAACAACCCCTCTATATGACTAGTGAACTGCAGTGTAGTAGTGTACTGAGAGGGAGAAAATACACAAATTCTACTCACCATATGCTGGCCCTTGTCCCCCATCTATAGGGCCATTATCAGTCCTCTCTGCTGATAGTTAGGGTTGGTCTTCAGTGAGGCAAACTTGCTGTTACTTGTATCTGTACAGCATTTTTAGTCTTCAACTCGCCTCAACTCACAGTTTCCATAGTAACGGTCTGGGACGAATTAAAGACTGAAAATGACATACAGGACATATTTGTCTTCCATGATGAGTGGGCTAAAAACCTCCTGAAGGTCATTTATTCGTCAGATATGTGGGGGAGGAGGAGGATGTTCGCTGCCAATTAAACCGTCATTACAACCATTAGAAAGCTTTTAGAAAACTTGAATGCTGAACCCTTCAAAAGGCTGGATGGTTGACAACATAACAAGATATATCTTTCCCATTCTGGTTGTTACTTGTGTCAATCAAGTCAGATAAGCAGATAAAGCCAATAAGGATGAAAACTACTAAATGTCATCTGATCTCATTGAGGTATTAATGTTACAGACAAACACACATAATCAAATGTGTGTTTCTATAGAGCATTACTCTCAACGTATACCTCATACAGTATAAGTGCTGCATATATAAAGTAAGCATGAACACTTAATATTGATTGTGCCAGTCATATTGTGCTGACAAACTACAGTACTTCTGTCAGGTCTACTGAATGTTACTGTATGCAAAGCCAATATCTTCATGTCATGCTCAAGTTTGCTAAACAAAGTATATACAATGTGTTGAGTTTCCAGCAAGATATTACATATTTGTTGTGTTCACCACACAACATATGTTATAAACAGTAGGTCTGTACTGTATATTCTTCCCACACCTTCTGTACTGTATATTCTTCCCACACCTTCTGAAACATCAAATTCAAGCACTTTTCAAGGACTTTCAATACTTAATTCCCTCAAATTCAAGGACCCAACACGGCATAGTTTGAGACAGATCGAGATGAGAATTTATACTATACCACTCAAATTAAAATAACATGTGGGGTTCCCCAAGGATCAATCCTTGGCCCCCTTCTATTCAATCTCTACATGCTTCCATTGGGACACATCATAAAAAAGAACTAAATTGCCTACCACAACTATGCAGATGACACTCAAATCTACATAGCCCTCTCACCGAACGACTATAGTCCCATTGACAATCTCTGTAATTGCATTGAGCGAATAAACGCCTGGATGACACAAAACTTTCTCCAACTACACAAGGACAAAACTGAGATCATTGTATTCAGTGCACCTGACAAAAGATCGAAAGTCAAAGTGCAAAACAGTGGAAAACTTGATTCTCTCTCTCTTCAAACAAAAAAACTGGTCAGAAATCTTGGTGTAATTCTAGACTCGGATCTAAACTTCAACAGCCACATAAACTCGATAACTAAATCAGCCTACTATCACCTGAATAACATAACAAGAATGAGAGGCTTCCAATCAAGACCTTGAAAAACTCATCCATGCATTTGTTTCGACTTGTAGACTTGATTATTGTAATGGCAGGGCTTAAAGTGGGGGAAAAAAAATCCTGTGCCTGAAACTTTTTCTTGGGGAGGGGGGTCACAGTTTGAGATATTGGGAGAGCGGGTACAGAAGACAGCTTCTTGTCTCAATGTTTAAATGCATTACTACTATTTTATAGTCAATACAAAATATATGTCTCAATGTTAAAATTAATTAATACTGTTTTATACTCAATACAAAATAAAATAATATATTTAGATGTCTTTAAAAGAACAAACTGATTAAATCACTTAAGGTCAAACTGATTGCATCACTTATTAAGCCACTATCACTATAACAATAGATCAATAGATCTACATCAAGTAGAATACTGATGACTAGTGACTAGTCAAGACCATTGGACTCCAGCATATCTTTGAGCTCCTGCATGAGGGCTGATGATTGGCAATGTTTACTTTCTTGCTGGCTAGGTGTTGTGTTGTTACTTTGGCCAGATCATCATCAAAAAATCGAACAAGGACATTGAGGATTTTGTCCATGTTAAGATTAGTAGCTTCGTCGATATTCATTGACAACGTTGCTTTTTTAAGCTTTTCACACAGCCGTTTTTTAAATTCCGGGACAAAGGCCATGTGTGTTTAAATAGCTGGCGTGCTGATTGGAAACGGACAGCTTTGTCAGTGCATTTTTGTCTTCTGATAGCTTCTTGCACAAATCGACGAGTGGCTGAGCCATTGTGAAAGACAGATCATGTTCAGCTATAAACACGCACACTCTGATCTTTTGCTCGCAAACACGGTCGGTCTTTGAAGATGAAGTGGTAAGGTTGTTGTATGAGCAAGCGCTCGAACCGAAGCTTGGTGACCGGGATCTGAGGCATGTCGAGCAATAACCTTCTTCCCACTACTATACTACAGGGCTCTCAAGTCTCACGCATTGGCCGTGAGACACACGCATTTCAACCCATTCACACGCCGCATTTCAACCCGTGTGTCTCACGCCCAATGCGTGAGACTTGAGAGCCCTGATACTATATACTATACTATACTATACTATATACTATTACTGCCGTAGACGAGTTTCTTTGAGCACGGCGTACAGAAACAAGCACCTGGCTCCCTCAGTTTGAGGCACCACGTCCCATAAGGCTTCCCGTCACTACTCTCCTCTATCCATGCCCAGCGCCATTTATTCCTTACTCCTTTTTCTAGTATAGCTGTGTCTTCACCAGGTTTAAGAAACTTGGCTTCCATTTTAATAGACTCTTACCGGTACTAAAGTTAGCGAGATAGCGGGCTGCTAAAAGCAAACGTCTCTACAAGCTGACAGTTTTATTCATGATGTTTTTCTCACCTGCTTGTTCATTAAGATGTAGATGACAGGGTTGATGACTGTGCTGGTCTTCGCCAAGACTGATGGCACAATGCTGGCCTCAGGGTTCACCAGGCCCGGTCGACCAAAAGTGGCCAGCAAGGCCATGACTCCGTAGGGCAACCAGCACGTCAGGTAGCAGATTACCATGATGACCACCATGAAGAGAATGCGCTGCTCCCTCTTCCGGCCCATGGTCGTATTGATGCCACTAACCTTTAGAGGCATGAAGGGAAGGAGTAGGGAATGAGAGAGAGAGAGAGAGAGAGAGAGAGAGAGAGAGAGAGAGAGAGAGAGAGAGAGAGAGAGAAAGAGAGAGAGACTTAAGTCTAGAGTGTCACTTTTGCTCTACAGACACTGGAAATGCATCAATATTATTAATGGATTAGAGAAAGAAAATAGTCCATTATCGACCACTTGTTCCCAGACAGTCATCTTCTAACAATTACATTGTCTGTTTAACACCCAGCTGGGCCTCTTGCACAACGCAAAAGTTATCTGTTTGTATGACTGTCTGCATTGTCTCTTCAACTGCGACCCATCATTCCCTGTCACTCAAAAGAAATCAGTTTGTCTCTCCCTGTTTCTCAAAGGCAACCCTTGATTATTTGATCAATCTTACAGAAGAACTGTGACTTCACTTAGTATTGAGGGCGGTGCAAATCCATGACATTTCAAATGTATAATCATTTTTTAAATGTCTTGATCACTATTGCATTGATTGCAGTCCATCATAATCTTACATGTTGCGGTTAAAACGCCTCTCTCGACCAAAGATGGGAAAATTACAATGTCAATGTGACACTGCAGGCCACAAGCTTCAAAGCTTTTCGTTCCCAAGGAGAGACACATGCTATATTTATTTCCCTTTTAATGCGATTACAGTGTCAGTCTGAGTAAAAGGGACCCACTACACACAACACAAACACACGCACGCACGCACACACTCACACTCACACACACTTTTCCATCTTCAGCAAATGCACCTGGGTGATAATCAAAGCTGGAACATTTTCAGATGAGTTGTGAAGGAAAAGTTTTGTCCCAAATTATTTTTTAGCACTTCACAACATTTTTGGACCAGCTTGGTATATAAACCCTCAAGCCTTTCTGCTCCCCGGACCTGGAATACCTAGCGCTGCTGTGACACCTCCGGCCAGCCCAGCCACTCCAACCACAGTCTGTTTGAACTGATGCTGTACAAAAGACAAAGCCTCTTCCAGAGCCTCAGGGCCAAAACTCAGAGGCTAACCAACAGCTACATCCCTCAGGCGATCAGGCTCATAAACAAGCCTACTGATGACAAATGACTATACCCTTAAGCACACAGTAACTTTACTCAATACTACTTCCTCTTATACCCACTCACTGCCACAGAGTGCCTTATTTCACTTTGTGCTGCAATGTCAAGGAACCGAATCCTAACGAATTTGACTCTCTTACAATTGTGTAATATGACGTAACAATATAACTTGAAACTTGGAACTTGGAACTTGTTCTCCCAACTACAGGTTGGTTGGGATTGATGAAAACTACATTATTGTATAAACTACAGGTTTCTGTCTGTCTCCAATTAGTCACCAAGCTCAGCCTCTTGATTTATCCATTCAGTGTTTAGATTGAACCCAGTAAGCAAATACAATCCGTGCTGGACCAAAGCCCTGTAGGAGCCGAGAGAGAGAGAGAGAGAGAGAGAGAGAGAGAGAGAGAGAGAGAGAGAGAGAGAGAGAGAGAGAGAGAGAGAGAGAGAGAGAGAGAGAGAGAGAGAGAGAGAGAGAGAGAGAGAGAGAGAGAGAGAGAGAGAGAGAGAGAGAGAGAGAGAGAGAGAGAGAGAGAGAGAGAGAGAGAGAGAGAGAGAGAGAGAGAGAGAGAGAGAGAGAGAGAGAGAGAGAGAGAGAGAGAGAGAGAGAGAGAGAGAGAGAGAGAGAGAGAGAGAGAGCTGGATATATGTGCCCCCTTGTGGCGATGTATGTCACATCTATGTCACACGGGTGTCACTGGGAGATGCTGGGAGTTGGGTGATAAATGACACATCTGAAACAGCTGAGCAATGCTGTGTTGACCAAAGAGCCAAATGACATCACACTGTTTACAGACCATTGGCCATGCGCCTCGCTAGACAAGCCACAAACCTCCCACCCACACCACTGCAAGGCCGTCCTCTGAGACTGTTCACAATCAGTAGGACAGAGGGATGTGAGTTAGCATCAAAGAAAAACCTAGAAAGTACTGTCAACGCCTGCAAAACGCCTGGGGGGGATGAGCTTGAACTGAAAGCTCAGACAAAAGATGAAAACATTTCTTCTTCCGCATATCTTTGTATTGTTTCATCTTGCTGTGAGACAAAACACATCATTTAAAGTCACTAATGAGGAACATAAAGAGGACATGCTTGTGGTGATTTACTTTTCTGATCTAGTCTATTAATACTATTAAAAAGGAGAATAAAGTAGTCCCATGTAGATTATTGTAAAATACTTTTTGTGATTATTTTTTAGCTCCGTATGATATCAAAGTAAAGTCGATATCTCTCACTGTGACATAAATGCCTCAGAAAGCTACATCCTCACCAATCAGATCTAACATTCCTCTACGGTCTCATCTTCTCTCTATTCCGCAGGAGAACAATAACAGTCGGAGAGACAAGTCATTCTACCAATGCTAAGTGTGATACAAAAACATGTTTACAATTCAGAAGGCCTCACACCTCAACATTGATCTAACTGGCTTTCTGTGTTGTGCAGCATCTTTAATACGTTTAGAACACAGCAAGATGCCATATTTGTCTTTATAACTACCTCCACTTTATCTCTCTTGTTTCTGCAATGTTGAGGAACTGAAGCCTAAAGAATGATACTCTCTTCTACTTGTATATTGGGATATAACAATTAACTTCAACCTTGAAACCCACATAGGCCTACACAGCACAAACACCACCAAACAAGGAAATGTACACACACACACACACACACACACACACACACACACACTCCAAAGCAAGATTGCACTTACACCCACTCAGTTACCGTATATGCTAGTGCACACCCAGACACACACAACTTCACAAAGACACAAACACAGCAATAATGATATCCAGCTTTCGCTATAGCATTCCAATTCCTGAATCCACACAGAGCTCTGGCCAACCTGGTGTAAGTTAAATGTGATTGATCGAATGCTTTGTGTCTCCCACGTTAACCTACACGAGGTTTCAGTGGCCTGCCAAGACTCACTTGTCGCTGGTAAAGAGCTCTCTCAGCAAGAAGCCTTAATGACTTAACTGAGCCCCACCACAGACACTCACGAGTCATTCCCATGCACCTTCCTTCCCTCCATCCCTCACTGTCACACTATCAATATATAGAAAGAACTGAAACAAAAGGAAAAGCTGGGATATTGGTGTTCCACACCAATGTAGCCAGTGTAGTGTCTTTCGTAGAGTTTTTCACACGTCTGCACAGCCAGGTAATGGGGGGGTAACAATAGCTGGTTAACCCCACCCCCAACCACACTCAGCTGTCAATATCTGTCAGTGTTAGTCACTGGGTCAGATTCTCTTTTCAAAGAGAAGTTTACAGTACATAGCTAGCTATAGCTAACATTATCACCTAGCAATGTTATTACCGTAGCTTATTAGCCAGCTTATTATTATGGAGGCATTATAGTGGTTGTAACTGTTATTCTTTTAATGATCCAAACAAATCATCAATCAGAATCAGAATAACTAAGAGTCATTTGCTTATGGGTCAATGACGAATAAGGCTTCTAAAAAGCTTTTACTTTGTTCAAAATACATAAAATTAATATTTTTGAATATGTGACAATGTGCTGAAACATGCCGCATTTGTTAATTTGTTTATTTATTTATTTTTTACTGTATTTCTAACATGACTGCTCAAAAAAATGTCATTTTCCTATTACGGTATTTATTTCATTAAGTATTTCATTAAGTGAAATCTTTGTCATGTATCTATTATCTATATCTATCTATATCGGTATATAATCGGTTTGTAAACAAGAGCACAGGCGGAGGAGGTCATGGCGAGCAACTCAGGTGGAACCTACAGTGAAAAGTTCTGCAGGGTGTGGACCCCCCCCCAAAAAATTCTGAGACGCAGAATCTCAATCAAAAGATGAGACAACTCGAATCACTCGAACAATTTTAGGAGTTGTTCTACTACTCACCTGTTTGATTACGTGCAGCAGTTTACCATAAGAGTAAACGATGACAAACAAGGGGATGACGAAGCAGAAAACAAAAAAACAGATGATGTAAGAGATATTGTTGGCGCTCTTGGAGGTCCAGTCCACGGAGCAGGTGGTGCCGGGCCCCTCAGGGCCGTAGCGGCTCCAGCCGAACAGCGGCGGCAGGGTCCACATCAGGGAGTAGACCCAGGAAAGAGCGATGCCGAAGGCTACCTTCCTGTAGTTGGTGGCGTCTGCCTCAGTGGGCCCCATCATGGTGCTGTAGCGCTCGTAGGAGAGGACCGCCAGGGACATGAGGGAAACGATGCCTAGGAACGAGAACAGAGACAAACACTCTGACTAGACAGCGCAGGTTCAGTAGGGCCACCCTGGGCACGAACACTTTACCAGGCTGCCCTCGAAAAGGCGATTCAGGACCCTGGCCGCTAAGACAAACAGACTGAAGAACAGCTTCTACCACAGGGCTGTCCAGGCCCTGAACACAGCAAAGACCTAAGTTCTGGGCCCTGGACAGTCCGGACGGATTGTATGGCAGCTGCTGGACTGAAAAAATCAGGTGAAGTGCTGAGGCACAAACATGTAAATTTCAAGCCTGCAAACTGTGACACTTTAAATAACGTGAAACAATACTATTGTGCAATATGACAACCCTAGTCGTCTATCTGTACAGTATAGTACAGTGGATTGTGTACATAGCCTTTATTTATGTAAACCAGCTCCTTCCCTTCTTGTGATTTTTTTAAAAGTGTTTTTTTTTTCCCCCTTTCCTAACACCAGGGGAGCCACCCCTCCTAAATTTCGTTGTTTGGTACCTGTACTGTAGCAATGACAATAAAGTCCATTCATTCATTCATTCATTGACTCATACAATAGCATGTGTGTGTGTGTGTGTGTGTGTGTGTCTGACCGCTGTGTTTGCCAACAAGGGTTTCTCCAACAAGTACTGAGTCATGTTTTGCTAGGGGGTGAAATACTTTTTTACTCAATAAAACATAACATTCATATAATAGGATTTTCTGGGATTTTTAGCTCACTTAAGTCTGCACAAATTATGTGACGGGACACACCTGACTTACTTGTCCCATTACTTGTGTTTTTTTTTTGATTGATTGAAAACTTTATTAGAATGTTTGCAGAAGTAGGTACATGAAAGTACATATTACATACAAGGTCAAACTAAAAGGATAAAAACCCAAGAAAGCCACTGGCTTATTTCAATTGGGGTCCTTGATTTTCAATTCATCGTTATTGATCAGGTGCCCTGAAATAGGTGGACTATGTAAAAAAAATGTTTTCTTGTGAAACCAATTATGTACACAAATATTCTCAAATAAAAGCACATTGTAATTGCTTGATTTCAAATGCAAACGTTTGAACTATCGAGCCAAAGAAGAAAACATGTTTCACTCTCCCATTACTTCTGCTGGAAGTGCTGTAGGAAAATAATTCAATTTTGTATTCAACACTTTGTGTTTCTTATGCGTGTGAGTGTTGTGTTTACTGTTTTGCAAAAATAGTTTTGTACTTTAGTACATTAGGTGTAAGAGATCGAGAACAACTGTAAAGTGTGATTGTTTCACATTTCAGGGCACACAGCATTCAGCAGTCACGAAATAACCCAATAATATGCTGAATAGATGACACAAAAGCTTTTGTATCCTATTATTTTGAAACAAGCTTCTGGTTACTGGCCTGCTTCGCTAACCTCAAGACTACTGCCAGCACTATAATCTCATACTACAGTAATTAACACATAAATATTAACATTCTAAAAAAGTGAAGTGTATTAATACAATATGCTTTCGTTGCAGACAGTGATAAACATGAATAGGCGCATGATGGAGGGAACATTTATTGATCTTCATCATATTTTTGGTGACAAACTATCATAAAGAATCCCGCCTGAGTGTATAACACTGACACAGTGAGATTATCCCCTTTAACACTGACTCTGATTCTCTCTTCAACAGTAACTCCTCCACTAACCCTTGAGCAATTTCTCATCTACCGTCAATGAAAAGGGATCTCCGTCTGTGTCTGGGGAGCAACAGCCCTGCTACAGCCTGTCATGTTTCAGCCTGTCAGGTTTCAAAGGGGTTTTAATAAGCCTTAGTAAATTGCATATCGCACTGTATTACCACTTCAGGGCCTAATTTAAGCAGTGCAGAACAGCTTAATATCTCTGAGACGTAGTGGCGTAAGTAAGTAGGCAGAAGTGAAAGAGACAAAGTTTGCAATGAAATGTGCCTACAGACATTGTAAAAGCATCCCTGAGAAAGGAGTATGACACCGTGAGCTTCCTTTTAGATTGAAGATTGAAAAATAAAAGGGGAGTTGAGGACAGAGAAACTAAAGATGGTAACAAGTGCAGAACTCAGCTGCCAGGGTCCTCACCCACACCAAGCCCTGGCAGCACATCAGCCCCGCCCTCATTCACCTCCACTGGCGCATCACATTAAAAATCCTCCTGCACCTACAAATCCCTTCACGCCTGCGCCCTAACTGACCTCCTCACCCAGCATGCCCCCACCCGGGACTCCTTCAAACTAGCCCTCAAAACCCATCTGTTCTCCAAGGCATTTGTCATGTTTTAGTTTTTGCTTGGTTTGTTTTCTGTTTTGTCTGTCCGTTTCATCCCCTTGTACAGCATCCGTGGGTTTTTGAAAGGCGCTATATCAATAATCTACCTAGGATGCAGCAACAATGTTTGCATGTAAGAGAGGATGTACCAACATTATCTCATTATAAATTTGTATGATATTGTCTGTAAATTAAACTGTAAATATCTTAACATGTGATCTGTATATGAAATCACAAAGATGTTTACGTATGACCTCCATGTGAACATACATGGCAGTTAGGTAGTATTATAGACATTAACTTCTGGGTGGTTAGGGTTAGGCATTAATTTGATAACTGAGTGGTTAAGTGTGTGCATGCACGCATCTGCAATAGCAATCAGCAGACAAGGGTATATAACTAAGATTTGAAAGTATTGCGAGCATGAATTCAGTTATGTAGTGTGAGAACCCTTATCTTGCGAAGAGTGACAATAAGAGGCAAAGATTTGGGCAAGGGTCGTCGCAAAATGTGAGACGTTGTCCGATGTTAGAATATTTAAGTCCAAGTACTATAGTACATAGCTGTGTTGTTAACATCCTGCTTAATACATTTTGGGGGATGTTCGACCATTTAGTAGTGCCTCATGTCGGCTTTAAGTGTTACAGTAGCATGCAAATGAGCAGGTGATGGTGGCCATGTACTGCACCTTTTGCTCAGAGACTGTGTTGCAATGAATTAACACTTTAAGACAGTGCTGAACCTTGAGCCCAAAGTGCAACAGGACAATGACAACAACAAAGCAGTGTTCTCATATTTAGCTCTCCTTCAAGTTAAGCCAGACTGGGGCTACACTGCATCTAACACAGACAATTAATCTCATGAGACATTTCCCAATAAAATAGTTAAGGGAAATGTCAAACGTAGGCGAAAGAGTAAAACAGCATTAGAGGTAAATCAAAACAATCCAAGCTACCTGAAAATATTCACAATTCAATCAAGTTACAGGAAATGTACTCAACAGGCAATCAGCACTAATTGGCTGACAAGAGGAAGCAATAGCTACAGTTTTGGGTCATGCGCATTGGGCATGTTAATCGATTACAACACAATAGAAATATAATAATAATAAATAACAATAATAATATAATTATAACAATAATTATAACAGGCTAGATGTTTGACAGAATCTTCAGGGTGCAATAACTATACTTATTCTCTTGATGGCTGTAAAGGTCGATTTTTGACTTTCAAACAATCACTTAAATATACAGAACTGGCAACAAGAAACGTGACATTATTGTAAAAAAAAAAAAAAGTTCTAAAGAGCTTTTTCGGAATAGTTTAGCCGACAATGTCGCGCTGAATGCGAATAGTCAGTAATGTTCATCAAACTAATTTCTCTAAACATGTTTCTAAATCACTCAGAACATAGCCCATAGACGCGTTTCACTTGACCATCGACCAAGACACTTGCAATAACCAAGTAGCACAATAACAACTGGTTGCCTTCATTATTATTACCTATTATTATTATTATTAATAATAATAATAATATATCCATACGTTTTAGCGACTGCGGCAAATGATTGGTTGAAGTTTTAATATGGACAGGCTAAGCCGCATCATCCACCTTGATTGATTGATTGATTGAGAATGTTTATTTTGGTCCCTTTTTTTTCAACTTACACAATTCATAATACAGATATTAAAAATGTACACAGTCACAATGCGTAACACCAGCAGAGCAGACACCTGATAACACAGTCACAATGCGTAACACCAGTTAGGCTATCAGCAGACACCTGATAACTTTGTTATTTCGTTTTGATAATTAGGCTACATTTTCAATAACAAAAAGTAAGCTACCAAGAATATCGGCATGCAGGCAAGATTCACACTCATTTTGCAACTCCATTTGAAACTAAATACTCAAACGGTCACTACCAATTTACTGTATACTCTTACCTAATAGTGAATTGGCAAAACCGTACCAGACGCATCCTTCCTTTCCTATGAGCCACCTTCCCTGGGTGCTGGCCGCGAAGCTGAACGGGGTCCCCAGCACACACACCAGCAGGTCACTGAGGGAGATGTTCATCAGTAAGAGGTTGATGGGCGACCGCAGCACCTTGTAACGGCAGAACAGGACCAGAACCAGGAGGTTGTTGAGGAATCCGAAGGTGCCAATAAAACCCAAACACACAGCGACCACCAGATGTCCAGTCGGGCTGAGGGTAGGACGGTATGAGTGTGCCTCCAGGTGTCCTTCTCCGTCTCCAGCGCACAGCGCGCTATTGGCCCCTGTGCCGCAGCCGCTGAGGCTCACGTTCGATACGATCATTGCAATCTGTGACTGTCACCGCTCAAGCGCAATGCAACCGTGCATTAAACAAGAGATAGGTAATGTGTTGGGGGGAAATTTTTTTGAGAACCGAAGAATCGTGAGAGAGGTTTAGCCTACAATCCTTAAAAGTTTATGACAGTCACTTGTTTTTTTTTCCAAGACTGCATGGAATGAAGTAAACCGTTACACGCTCGTTGGGAATAACTTGGTAGCCTATAAAATCAACACAAAGTTTGGCGAGGCTGTTCTCCACCGTCACCGTGTGGCAGTTTTAAATTCAAAACACACCTTGCTGGACTGGACTGGCTGTGTTTATATTACTACTGTAGCCCACCAGTTTCTTAGCTGACGTCTGCAGCCTGGGAGCTGTCTGTGCGCGTCTTTACTGACAATGGACCCGAATTTGAGGTGCGCACAACGAACGGAGTCCATCACGCCACCTACCAACTATTTACACTGCCCCTCAGCTATGAATACACCTATTTCACTTATTAACTAATAGGCAGCCCACACTCAACATTTGCTATTATCATTTAAATTAACTTCAAGAGTTGGAGGTTCTAAATGGGATTTAAAACATCAGTGATGACCAACCCATGTATTCTGGATGCATAGTGCTGCTGTCCATGGTTCTGCAATCATCAGACATTGAATTACATTATGTTCATAGCCTAGATATCACTACTATTCATTAGTCTCTCAGTCAATGGTGGGTTTTCCCCTCAATGAGTGATTAATACATTTGAAAGAGAGGACAGTTCATTAACACCAGAACAGCCATGGGTGGGGTCATTTGTATGGAGGACCAAGTCTGTCAAAAGTAACAATAAATATATAGATAGATAAATAAATGAATGAATGAATACATAAATAAATGAATACACACAGTAATAAGGAAATAAATAAATAACAATATAAATTCATTAATGTAATTATAAATACATGTATATATTGATTTATTCTTTTACGCATTCATTCTTTGTTTTCCACATTCATTCTTTGTTTTCCACATTCATTCTTTCTTTATCACATTCTTTTCCACATTCATTCTTTGTTTTCCACATTCATTCTTTCTTTATCACATTCATTCTTTCCCCGATTATCAGATCTGTAGGGGCGTATCTTGCATGTTGTCCATGCCCCTACGCATTTTCATTGGTTGATACCGTGCGTGACGTGGTGAAAGCGACGCAGTCTTGTCTCAGTTACCACCACAAATCATGATACAGGTGATGGTACTCCTGCTGGGCATTGCTGCCTGACGCACCTCCAACAGTGCCTTTAGAACAGGTGTGCTGTGACACCTCACTGAACACCTATGTGGGCCTAACTGGGTCATCAGCTGGGGACCACCAGTCATTGACGTTTCGCTCCTTTAACCCCAGTACATCTCCTGGTGGCGGAGCGATGGCAGGGATCTCTCCCTGCCACCCCCTGCTGATGCCCTAGGTGTTGTTCGCCCCCCAACCCTTATGCTTCCTTCTTAGCCACAGCCAGAAGCTGCCTTTCTCCGCCTCCTCAGCCAGCTCTTTCATGACTTTCCGATGCCTTGCTCCTGTGCATCCTATGTCACGGAGTAGGAGAGCAGCTGAGGAACCTACGAAGCCCCTACACCCCACTTCCACAGGGCACGTAACGGCTTTCCAGCCAGCCTCCCTGCACTCCGCCGCCAGATCTGCATACTTGGCTCGCTTCCGCTCGTTGGCTGCCTCCAAACCACCCTCCCAAGGGACAGTGAGTTCAACCAGAAGGACTGTCTTGCAAGCCTCTGACCACATGACCAGGTCTGGCCGGAGCGATGTTTCCACGATCTCCCTGGGGAACTGGAGCTGTCTCCCCAGGTCGACCCTCATGGTCCACTCACTACCCGGTGCGAGGAGTCTTGCTGTATCTCTCTGACGGGAGGGTTTGACTCTCTCTCCAGCCCTTGCAAACTGGATGGGATGGGACCACAGAAGGGAAGAGCGTCTATAGCCCCGTTCACACATGGCCTCTTTCACCCTATAATTTCCATGGAATCCCAAGCTATGTCGACCAGGTATTTTCACCGTAAATGCCGGTAGATTCCCGTTTTGCCCCCTTTCACACATGTCGGCAATTCCCTGGTTGCGCGATCTACTTGAATCATTGCATGCATTCAACTGGAGGAGGAACTAGGGCGGAACGGGCGCGTGGGACTGCCATGTACCATATATATATATATATCTGCCATATCATACCTCCCTTTTATATTGAAAAATATGATGATAAATACATGTGGGACGGAGGTATGATGATGTGTGGTGTGTGGCGCCGGTCTCGCACGCCTGTCTCGTTCCAGCGAGTCAGCCCGTATTACGAGTGCTTACCATCACCAAGTGCGCTCACCAACTAAAGCACTTGATTACCGCAAGTAATCACAGCGATAAGCACAGCATGGGAGAACTTGGTGATAAGCATAATTGACTCAATTAGACATGCGCTCTGCGCTGCGGGCTATGCACGATGCAAGACAGCTGAGGAGACGGTGTGTGTGCACTGCGTTTATATCACAAAATGTACATTTGATACATTTGGGACTCGATTCTGACTCAAGTCAAGTCATGTGAATCGAGTCCCCCATCTCTGGAAGATACCAGCCAGCTGTTCTGCTCACGCGTTGGCTCACCTGGCCTGGGATTCGATCCGGCCGAGCTGCTTGCGAATGTTGATGCGCTGATCAGATTCAAGACCCTGGTGCTTGCATATCAGGCAGCTAAAGGGACAGCCCCTGCCTACCTGAAGGAAATGATAACCCCCCAAACTCCAGCCCGCGCACTCCGCTCCTCCACCTCGGCTGGCCGACTGGCCCCACCACCTCTGCACAGCAGTCGTGCTGCCCGATCACGTCTCTTCACAACTCTGGCTCCCCGCTGGTGGAATGAGCTCCCCACGGCTGTCAGAACTGCAGAGTCACTGCCCATCTTCCGTCGTAGACTGAAGACCCATCTCTTCAGGTTACACCTTAACTGCTCCTCCTGAGACATCTTCTGACCCCCAGCACTACGTCTCCTAAAGATGTCCGCTTTCCCCTCTACTGTGTCCCTAAGAACTTCTATCGCCCCCTTGTACTGTTTCTCTGTTCCTCCAGTATTTAAAAAAAAAAAAGTTTTAGAAGAAGGTGGTAGAAGAAGGTTTCTCCTTCTATCAATGGCCCCGGGCCTGAGCTAGATTACTCTTCCTGCCTCCAGCAAAAAGTCTTAAGAGCATAAGCATTTACTCGTTTACACCAGGCGGCGTTGTTAGTCATGAAACGTACTCCACCTCCTTTGCTTTTCCCCGAAAGTTCCATTGTTCTATCCGCGTGATGCACAGGGAAGCCCGTGGGATCTGGTGTGGTCTATCCGCTATAACCACGTCTCCCTAAGCAGATGCTATGGCAATCCCTTGTTTCTCACTGGCAGAAAGAAATCCTTGATCTCTTAACTCATCCAAAGCCCCAGACAGGCTCCAGTACGTGCAGAACTCAGCTGCCAGGTGTTCCTCACCCACACCAAGCCCTGGCAGCACATCACCCCCACCCTCATTCACCTCCACTGGCTCCCGGTCAAGTCCCGCATCACATTGAAAATCCTCCTCCTCACCTACAAATCCCATCACGCCTGCGCCCCCCCAGTACCTAACTGACCTCCTCCCCCAGCATACCCCTTCCAGCATATTATTATCCAGCGTGTTATCCAGCTTGTTGACCTTCTCACTGTCTAGCTTTTTTTCTTCAGGGGCTGTCTCAGGTAGTGGGTATACATAGAGGCTGCACATAAACAACTCAATTAAACAGGTGCTTTCCTACTGTATGTCTGTGTGTATTGACGTAACAGAGGTGGTCTGATGACACCAGACAGCTTTTGTTATTTTCCCAGAGCTAATAACTTGGCTTTATCTTAGTCCTTGGCTTGATCACATTCTTGAGGCGTACAGACGGCCAACATTTCAAATCCAGTATGTCACATAAGCACACAATGAAAACAAGGATACCACACAGACTAGAGATGGTGTGTGTGTGAGGAATACTGTACTGTGTACTGGTGTGTGTGAGGAATACTGTACTGTGTTTGTACATTATGGGAGGGAGGAGGGGGGAAAGGGAGGAGGTAGCCCAGTTGGGTTGCCTGACCTCCTCACCTCTCTCCCTCCGTTGAAAAATCATCTCCACTTTTTCTGACAACGACCTTGAGCGAGTAGCTGCTGTGCTGCAACCTAATAGGCCAAGGGGGGGGAGGGCCAAAACACACAGGAGCACTGGCGGACTCAGGGGGGGGGGGGGGGGGGGGCAGGGGGGGCGACCGTGAGTTGGGTGGGAAAAAATGCCCTTTTGGGTGGCGAAAATGAGAGGACGTGCCCTATTGGTGCCCCTCCAATGGTCTAAACTTGACCAAGTGCCCCCACCGTTGAAAAACGCCGCACTAAAGTGCCCTTTTGAGTGGCGAAATGAGAGGATGTGCCCTATTGGCTGCCCTTCCAATGGTCTAAACTTGACCATGTGCACTGATGGGGTCCCGTGTTGTGCAGTAGGTGCCCTTTTTTTTCTTTTCGCTCCTGCCCTTCAAACAGCCCGAGTCTGCCACTGCACAGGAGCATATGGATTTAACATTCACCTTCTAATAAATGACACAGGCATGGCACACAGTTTATCTGGACTCGTATGTGTTAACTCTTGGGCCAACTGACAAATATGACTGTTTTGATGTGCCTGTTGCAGCTCTTGTCGTTACAAGTGCAAGAGGTTGACATCTGAAATATTTTGACATAGCTCCTTTAAAGTCTATTTTGATGACAGTGTGGCTGGTTTATGTTCACAAAATGGGGGGCCTCAAAGGGCAAAATCCCAAATACATACGTGAGATGTTTGAGTATGTCAATGCATGATTTACACAATAATTTGCGTCAAGAAGATGAATCTCAAGTTCGGATCCAGTCCAGGGTACACAAGCCAATCCAACAAGGTCACAGCATCGACAGCGCTTCACCTATTTAATGTCCTCCAGTATAGGGAACAACTGAGCATCATACTATGTCCGTGGCTATTAGATTGCATGTACACTTTAGACATTATACTTTTGAGGTAGAAAACATGTATGAAGTTGCCACACAATAAAGAAACGAACGTAATCCATCAATAATGGAATCAAGCAACCAAGGCCCAACACTGACAACCATTTCTTCATGACAAAGGTGAGCAAGCAGAAAGTTATTGCCTGTCAGTGCAGAAAATCACTCTGTCTGGCTTTTTAAAAGACAGCTGCTATCACCTATCACACAAGAAATCCAAGTAAGCCAAATGTACACCTCCCAGCTCCTACACAGAATTCAGGACCGAAGAATCATTCAGTCGTGAAAAGAGGAAAGTCCTGGTACATGCAAATCCATCTGGGTGATTACAGATTGTATTTACTTTGAATAATCCCAACAAGCTTCTGACAAGCAGATTCATTACCATTGTATCACACGTGTGTGTGTGTGTGTGTGTGTGTGTGTACGCATTCATGTTATTTCAAAAAGCCTTTAGTTACATTTCTCCAGTCCCATCCCTCAGCTGTTTACCAAAGTGGCGGGATTAGTTTTTTGCGCAAATTGTTGTTGAATTGTTGATTTTCATGGGGTCTGGCCTTAATAAATTAACCCCATTTGTATCTGACAAGGCTCATTAAACAATAAAGCACACATGCAAAGCCCTCAATGACTTTAGTTTAGAACTGCTAGGGTAAGCATTTCTGGCAGGCACAGGTCTGTATACTGGAAGTTCTGTAAGACCCTCTTTCAGGGGGGGACTTGGAACAGAGTGTGATAGGGGTTTAGTGCAGTGCTTAGTCTGAGCACTTTAAAATAGAATCAGTCCTCCTCTTCCTCTGCCTGACTGCACAGTAATTCAGGCAGTGGTGAGCAAGAGAAACTGTCCACCAGCGACACACCGGAGATGACACGGGTGATTTCCCACTGGGACTGGGCCAACACTTTTAATCATGTCCTCGGGGACAGAGGGCAACATAGCAGGCGGAATAACAGACAAGAAGCAAACTAAGAGAAGAGGGAAGACCCTTAGATACGGTCAAAGCCCAGTACAGTACAGGACAATTGATTGGTTGAAATGGTCCCAGCTGATCACTTGTACCGTACCTTATTTTAGATAAAACATACAGTGCCACAATTGTTGGCACCCCTGGTAAAGATTAAAAAAAAGGGTTATAAACAATTCACCTTTTGGGTGCATTTTCTGATTGAGAGATGACGTGACCTCTCCTGCCATGACAGGCACGAGATTGTACTGTGTAAGGATTGTACTGTGTAAGGATTGTACTGTGTAAGGATTGTGAGTGAACATCATGAAGTTTTCAAACTGCACATTTTCCGGCTTTACTCCAGATCAGGACCAGGTACAGTAAGACCTAGCTGGGCTGATCGACGTTTAACACTTGTACTGTACACTGTAAAGTGGGATAACCCAACCTCAGACGCATGGTTAGAAATAACCTTTTTGGTTAGCCCTTGATATTGCCAAGTTACTGTAAACCTGGGCCATTTGAACCTGGGGTTAAAGACAATGCAGTTTGAAAACTCCACAGATGGCTTTAAGGGATTGAATAGAATAACAAAGATAAGCTACTTTCTCTTTTGGATAGTTACATCCACACCAGTTTAGCCTATCATTTCAATTTGAGATCCAAAAGATATCTCTGAGTGTCTGTATGTGAGCAGACTAGAGTGTCTAACTGAGTTTGTGAATGTTTGATTTGATTTGATTTGATTTATTGTGGAATTAAAAAGACAGTTTCCAAGGGATAAAAACACATGATAAAGCACAAGCTCTTATTTCCATCATGGTCCCTGATTGAGGACAGGACAGACAGTTACCATAAAACAAATTTACAGAACAAGTCATGTCACTGGCAAGCCAGTTCTTTGTTGCACATTTAAAGCTTACCTCTCCCTCTAAGCTTTTTATGAATGAATGAATGAATGATGAATGCATGAATGGACTTTATTTGTCATTGCTACAGTACAGGTACCAAACAACGAAATTTAGGAGGGGTGGCTCCCCTGGTGTTAGGAAAGGGAAGAAAAAAAAACTATTAGAAAAAGAATAAAATCACAAGAAGGTAAGGAGCTGGTTTACATAAATAAAGGCTATGTACACAATCCACTGTACTATACTGCACAGATAGTCAACTAGGGTTGTCATATTGCACAATAGTATTTTTTCACGTTATTTAAAGTGTCACAGTTTGCAGGCTTGAAATGTACATGTTTGTGCCTCAGCCCTACACCTGATTTTTTCAGTCCAGCAGCTGCCATACAATCCGTCCAGACTGTCCAGGGCCCAGAACTTAGGTCTTTGCTGTGTTCAGGGCCTTGACGGCCCTGTGGTAGAAGCAGTTCTTCAGTCTGTTTGTCTTAGCGGCCGGGGTCCTGTACCTCCTTTTCGAGGGCAGCCTGATAAAGTGTACGTGCCCAGGGTGGGTCGGGTCCCTGGAGATCTTGGAGGCCTTCCTGAGACAGCGTGTGTTGTACAGCTCTTCCAGAGAGGGGAGGGGGGCGCCGGTGATCTTCTGGGCTGTTCTCACGACTCTCTGTAGCGCATTTCTCTCCGCTGTTGTGCAGCTGTAGAACCAGTTGCAGATGCCGTAGGTGAGGATGCTCTCCACTGCGCCGCGGTAGAAGGCCACCAGTATCTCCTGCTTGTTGTGTTCTTTCCTGAGGCATCTCAGGGTGTATAGCCGCTGTTGTGCCCTCTTGATGGTGCCTTTTGTGTTGTCCTTCCAGGTCAGGTCATCCCGCATGTGATGTCCCAGGAATCGGAGGGTTGAGACTCTCTCCACGCTCTCTCCGTCGATGAGCAGGGGCTGGATCTCGGACTTTTTCCTCCTGAAGTCTACGATGAATTACTGGGTCTTTGACTTGTTCAGCAGCAGGTTGTTAACCTTGCACAGCTTGCTCAGTTGCTCTACCTCATCCCTGTACGCCGCCTCGTCTCCTTCTTTTTAGGGCCACTAAAAAGAAGCTTGTTCCATTCTGAAGCTGCTGTAAATAAATGCTGCTGGTCGGAATTTAGGTAAAATAAAGTCTGTATTCCCTGTTCTGGTTGCATAGTTGTGCAACATGTGGCGGGGTGCCGAAATGAAACTCACACGCGCTGCTGAGATTGACATGTGCTGTTTTAGCCATTATTCTCCAGAATCGCAGTGAAATTTAAGTGCCAGTGATGGTGCAACTTTTTGGGGCCTATATCGGTTGAGCTGAGCCAGGCTCTGCATCTGTTGGATGGATGGGTGTGTAGAATATGGATAAGAGAGATAAGAGGTTATAGTCAATATGTCTTCCGAGGCAGAGCAAGGTGTGAAAGATGGTGAGCCTGTGTGTGTGTGTGTGTGTGTGTGTGTGTGTGTGTGTGTGTGTGTGTGACATGCATTCTAACCTCAATATACAATACAGCTTCAGAAAGCCAGCAAAAATAGACATGGCTACCACAATGCAGAGGGGTGGATATGCACTTCAAACACAAGACACCACTCAATTCATAGTTTTAGCTCATTATAATCAAGGCCATTAGGTGTTACATAATAGTGACCAAAAGGGGGAAGGACTCTGTGCTTCCTAAACTATATAATATCATGTAAAATGTGTGTCTAGCAGCTATCTATCTATCTATGTTTGAAGACTGATTTGTGCATGACAGTCCCGCATTTTGACTCATTTCCAATGTCGCATTTCCCCCCTTTGATGGTATATGACACCCAAAATTGTACTTAAGTTCAGCCGCGAAGTTGTTGTACTGTTGTCCTACATCAGTGCAGACTGGCAGGGTATGAGCACGGGTTGCTAGCCTACAGAACACCACTATTCTATCATGGCCTGATAATGAGGTATTTCAAACTTTTTTGTTTGATGACTTTTGTTTGATCTATTGATAGCGTGAAACTCAAGTTGATGCCTTGGTTATCCCATTTGATAAGGGAAGATTTTCAACCACTACCCCTTGTTACTCTCTTCCGAGGGGCAAGCCGAAAAGCAAGTGGCACTCCGAAACGAGGGGTAGTGGTAATGAAGGGAAATGGGATTGGGCCATACACTACTATCAGATAATGACTTCATAGTAAAAAAATAAAATATAGATTTGGAATTCAAAGAAGTAAAACCAGGTCACATTTTAAGGATGTTCTTCTCCCTTTGTTCAACTCAGACTGATTCTCCCAGGACGACAGGTCCATTCTACTTTGAATATAATAGGAGCAGAACAGTCGGTAGGCCTACAGACATCTCTCTAGGTCATCAGAGTACCACACAGCCATTCATCATACTCTCTCCTACCCATATGTAAATTGACCTACACAAAAAACGTTACACAAGGAGTCTATGCTTCCACATTCTCTAAAATGGAAGCCCTCCTGACACCTCATTAGATCAGGGACAGATAACAGAACAGTGGTTCATAGCCATCCATCAGAGTCGAATGAGAAACACAAGGAAACAAACAGGTTTAGCTGAGGGCAAAGGGGATAAATCATAATTGTTTGGTGCTCGTCGCTTTCGACGCCATTGGTCCCTACAGGCCTTTTGTTTTGGGGGGATCAATAATGGACCCGTCATGTTCCAGAGATGAGATTTTGTTTTTGACAGCAGCTGTATTATTGATTGTGCTATGATAAGGATGGGGGTGGTTATTATGCAACGCGCTCATCGAAACATCGATCATTCTGGAAACGGGAAGACATTTACCACCTTGCCTTTGGCACGTCCATCAAAGCCGAGTTAAAAACACATCCCTAATGGCAACATTTAATTGGGGAAAAGCAAAAGCTACAGTCAATCAATAAGCGAATGTCAAATGCGGAATATTCGTAACAACCCAAGAGTACCAAAAAGGGCAGATGTAATCTAAATTATGGTTTTTAAACAACGCAGTCATGAATCAGTTTACTCTGACCATAGAATAGTGAGCTACCTACATATCCACAGATCAAAAGAGAGGGAAACATTGGAACAATTACAAATATTCTGAATAATTCTGGTTTTAATCGATCTGCCTTCACTTTGCCTAATTTCAGATAAGAGCAGAGAAGAAATTAATAATAACGAGCCCAGTAAAAGGACTGTCATACTTATTCCTTTTCTCACTGGGCAGTATGTTCAATAAAGGGGAATAGCACAGGAAATAAATATTGAACACACTAACTGAAATTTATTTAATTATTGGTGGAGAAGCCTCTATTCACAGTGATCAGGTGGGATTTTGGCCCATTCTTCAACACAAACAGTCTTTTAACCCGTAGAACAGCCGTGTTTAGCTACTATAAGACCCTCTTTACAATGCTCAAGCTGTTATTTACGACCACTAGTTGGCCGCTTGTAAATTAGCCTGCCTCCTACACAGAAAAACTGCAAAATAGCTTTATATATCGCTTATCCTGATGTGATTTTGAAAATGTAAGGATACTGGGTGGTAGAACACACATATCTAGGAAAAGTCATGAAAGGAGGGTCCTGAAATTTGATCGAGTGCAAAGATATTAGTATTATATTACTATAATAGAATTTTTTTCACACAGGCTGATTAAGTGTTAAATCTTGAAGATTCCGGGGGGGGCCCACTGGTGAATCTTGAACTTCAGTTTCTTCCACAATACCAACACCTTTATTTTCTTCCTCTTGAATTAGTGAGTCTCCTTTGCATGTCAATGTTTTGAATCGTTGCCCTGCTGGAAAATCTACCTGCGTCTCATCCTCATCATCCTGGTGGATGGCAACAGATTCTTCGGAGGAATTCCCCGGTACATGGCTCCATTCATATTTTCTTCGGTAATTTGGATTCCACCAGTACCATGTGAAGAGAAACAGTCCCCTACTATGATGCTTCCACAGCACAGGTAGGAGAACTCATTAGTGGCATGAACTGGTTTAGTGCGTTTTCTTACTATGTTCAATACTTTTTTCCTGTGTCATTCCACTTAATTGCACATAGCTTTATTTATGGATTGGAATGTTGCAATTTCTTTAGCTGTTTCGTTTGATTGAATTAACACTAGAACAGCCGTGCCTTACCTACTATAAGAGCCGCCTTGGGGGTCAAATGACCATAGTCTTTTCAGTGGAAAGCAGCTATTTATACACAATGACCACTAGTTGTGATAAACATGCAGTTAGATGTTAGTATAGCGATGTTCTGATTGTTTGAGGTGTACCAACATTCAAATAAGCATATCTTCTTCAACTATTTTCAATGTATGTCACATAATTTAAAATCTTACAATCTGCACTTTCATAATCTGTAAAAAAATAAATAATAAAAAATAAAGAAAAATGACCTTGCCCTACTTGGGGACTTTTTCCACCAGACCCTGTCACAAACATCTGAGGGAGGGTGGTAAGAAAGAGGACATTCCATGAAAAATGTATGCTATGCTGGAATATGAATAGATAACCTTCCTCACTCAAATTCACGCTGGCACATTGTGTGGAGTGTGAAATATTGTGGAGAGTGGGCGACGATGACATTCCAGTCACCGTCTTGCCGGTGAGTCGCTCTTCCCTGTGCAAACTGACATCTCCTGTCCTGTTTAAGTCATCTTGAATGAGGGCCATGGGTTTTTTCCACTTGCATCATTCTGTGTTTAGTTTTTTGGCCTTGATTCTCTACCAAAAACTGCTGCATCTATGCTTCATGAGAATAAATATAAAGTATGGTCAAGTCAATGTCAAGATCAAGCCAGTACTGTCATTTTGTTTTTATTTGTGGTAATAATCCGATAATCCGATTGTACTGTACGAACCAATGATCATGTGTGTGTGTGTGTGTGTGTGTGTGTGTTGTCTTGGGACAGTAAGATTAGAGATGTTTTCTGTTGCAACAAATAAAGCTGTATTATACTTTATTGCACTAGTTCTTGTTTTCTCAGAACCAGCCATTATGATTCAATACAATGCAGGGCTCTCAAGTCTCACGCATTGGGCGTGAGACACACGCGGCGTGTGAGCGTGTGAACGGGTTGAAATGCGTGTGTCTCACGCCCAATGCGTGAGACTTGAGAGCCCTGACAATGTGAAAACGGCTGCCTCATCATTAGACAAACCCTTCTTTGCTTTTAAGTCGTCACTTGTTTAATCAGGACACAGACCTTGTATTCATGTCTGCTTAATAAAGTAAAAAAATATAAGGTAACCGTCACAAACTAAGCAAGCATAGCAGTATTGTTTGCTAACCATGGTTCACTGTGAGCCAGCAATGTAGTCCACCACAATCCACTGTACTGCATCATGGATTAAGCAATAGTGCCTGAGAGGCTGTGAGTTATTATCAATATTGTCATGGGTAGGGGAATGTTTAGGCATGACACGCAGTGTGCTGACAATTGTTGTATATTGTACATTCCACAACAGCATGTTTGGATACTGGATTCTGATTGGCTAGCAACAGTGGTAAATATCCCAACAACCTTCAGTTCAGACCGCATTTCCAGTATCAATGCGCCTCCCAACCAATCTGATTAAGAACACCTGTGCTGACCTACAATGCAATCGTTGATCTTGTTTATGGGACTATATTCTGTGGCGGAAGGATATATGTATTCGGAAACGATAAATGATTGTAAATACATGAATTTAATGTTACAACTGTGTATTTATTTTGTATATTATGTGGTGGCTGTTGTAGAAATTCGGCTTCGCCACGTGTCACAACCCTGTACCAGTGGTAAATGAGTCGACAACCCCCTTCCTCTCATGGTAAATTGCTTCCTTAAAGACCCAATCTAACGATAGGTAACAGGCAGGCCACAGTATGTCATGAAGTGGACCACAGACTTGCCATGTCCTATATTGCATGCAGATCCCTGATTATAATCTCCAATCCATTGATAATCATCAATAACAACATGTCTCGCTGCAATGCAACTGACCAATACGACCAAGCTAGGATAGCAAATTAGACGCACTACTGTAGTTAAATTGGACAGTGAAAGCTTGACACAGGGAAAGTGGCTGATAGATGTTTTATTCATATATCCCACTTGAAATCTACTGTATAAGAATATGTGAGTTCAATATGGGCTTTAAATAGCACACACACACACACACACTTAGGCATGCCGTATGGGATCTGGTAGTCAAGCAAATGCAACACAAAGGTGAATACAACCCATTACTCACTGTCACAAGACAAATGAAACTGTGAAAAAAGTACACCGCTATAATACCGACAAGGGTTTTAGGGTCAATGTCCCATTTTGTACAGTCCTCTGGCCCTCTTCCCCATGATGCATCTGGCATCTTTGGTTGGTGTGTATCACACACACAGTGACAGAAGCCCACCACGGGACCTGTCACGGGGTAGAAATGATGCCGCGCTCCCCCCAGTAGAACATCCATTAAAAACCTCTTCATTGGTCAGCCATCCCTGAGGTGGCTCGGTGTACAGCTTTCTCTGTAATAATTTACCAAGAGGCCCACACATTAGACACACAACAATTGACTTAAGAGGTAAAATGATTTGAGCTGCTTTCTGCAGTATATATACAGTGGGGGTAAATAAGTATTCAATGTTTTAATTCAACATATTTCCATTGCAGTGAAATTTAGATCGGAGATTGAGTATTAACCCTAAACTACACAGCTAAAAGAAATTGTAAAGGCCAATGCACACGGCGTGCGATTTTGTCGCACGACAACATTCGATTTTCAATTCACACCAATGAATGAATGAATGTGAATGGAGAATCGAATGTTGTCGTGCGACAATATCGCATCGCACGGCGTGTGCATTGTCTCATTGGGTCTCATTCAAAACAATGGAATCGAATTCGGCGGTGCGGCACGCCGTGTGCATTGGCCTTAACACTCCAATCCATAAAAAGACATTATGTGCAATAAAGGGGAATGATACAGGAAACACGTGAAATACACGCCACCTGAAATGTATTTAATACTTGGTGGAGAAGGCTTTGTTTCCAATGACAGCTTCAAGACGCTTCCTGTACAAAAAAAACTAATCTCTCAGTGAGTCTTTAAATCTTGAAGATTCCTTCAAATCAACTATCTCTTTCAATGCCAGGTCACATTGACTCGTCACTTCCACGTTGCTGTCAGTGTGACATTGCCCAGCTAATTTGAAAGCCGAATTGGCTCTGAAAAAGCCCCCAAAAGAGTCCACTGCTGATGAGGAATACGTTGCCGTCATGCCGCCAAAAACGGGAGAAACAGAGGAGAGCATTATATGTGTCTCTAACATAGAGAGTTGTTGGAGCAACAGAAGCATAGTAACAAGAACTTTCTGACGGTTATGACCAAGGCAAACAACAAGAGACTTGATGAATTCGCTAAAGAAATAGGTGGATTGCATAGTGCGACCGATTTTTTTAAGCCATGCGACCGACAGAATATTATCGCTTCCATTGTTATGAATGAGAGAATGCATGACGAATGACGAGTCGCACAGAACATTCTGTCGCACGGCTAAATATCGCATCAATCCTAATTTTGGCGGGGACATCGTGCGACGGATCCACGTCACAATGGTAAAATTGGGAAACTTCAACTGGTGTATCTAAATTAATTTAGCTAACAGTAATGTTTTTTAAATTTGTTTTATGATTTTTTATGATTTTATCCCTTTTTCACCTAATTTGGTATCCAATTGCACCCAACCTAGCATCCAATTATCCCCTGCCTATTGCGTAGGATCCGCCGCACGACCCCGTGGCCGACAGCCCCAGAGGAGATCGCCAGGCAGACTAGCTGTCTGGCTCCTCGAGCCCGACACCGTTAATCCAGCACCAGACGGGGGCGGTGTTGCGCGACGGATCCTTGTCCGGAAAAATAGTCCTATACCCCCCTTGGGAGCGGCCGCTCAATATGCCGCTCCCTGTGAGCCCCGGCCATATCCGGGTCTGGCGAGACCGGGATTCGATCCCAGTCCCCGGTGGGCAGCTTGCACTGGAGGCTAATGCTTAGACCGCTGCACCACCACGGGGCCACTAACAGCTAACAGCAATGTTAACGTACATTAATTTATCACCAAACAAGAGTGCTTGTACATGACGTAGGCTACCAACAATATCCATATCCGAAGTCACTCATAATGGAGAGAGACTGGGGCATAGCATACATTTTACACTCGTCTTTTGGTCATAGACAGCTAGCTTGCTGAGCATCAACACATTTTCCATAAGGTGAAAGGAGGCGGTTGGTTGTGGGTCTACGAGATTTTGCAGTCTCACAATGAAAGGACAGTTCAACTTGGTACAACAGTTGAGGCTGTAGTGTACATGAGGACCGCTAGTTCCAGACAACTAACTTCAGGTTGAACAGAGTTTTGAAAGTGGATCTGGGAGAGATTGGGCCCGTAATCACCGTTGCATTTTATGCCAAACACTTTCGATGTCTTATAATGTTTGTTAGCTGGCTAGCTAGTTAGGTACGGTATAAAACACAAGGAGACGCATTAGAGATATGTTGAACGGGGTGGTGATACCGCATGAGGCGCTAGCCGAGTATATCTAGCTAGCTGGTTTAGTTTAGTTTATTGGATCCCCATTAGCTGCAGCAAGATGCAGAGCTGCCAAGTCTCACACACATTTCAACCAGTTCTCACGCTCTCACGCCACACCTCAAATTTCTCATGCCAAGAAATAACAATTGTTTTACGGGACTTTTATTTTTGAAATTCCTTTAAAGAAAGCTACCGGACATGAGTTTCGTGGCATCTTTCTGCACGCGCGTTAACTTGAGTCTGCAATCGAAGCGGCAGGCGAGCGCTGATGGAAGAACCTGTGTTCACGCGAGCTGCATGTAAAAACGTAGCAAGCAGTGTTGCCAGATTGGGCTACTTTTGGTCACACTGGACGGTTGGATTCGGCAGCTTTTAGACTGGTTGGGCTGGACATTGTCAATTCCGTCTGGCAGCCGTGGTAGCAAAATATGTGCCTGGTAGCCTACTGGACTGGGTTGCACCAATTTGGCGTAAGTCATTACTAAATGCAGGAATAATTACAATTTACAATACAAATACAACAATTGGGGGGTCCCTAAAAAAATGTGGGTGCGCACACGATCAACCACCAGGCCCTCATTCTGACCCAGGAAAAACCCTGGTATGTACTGTATAACATGATAGCCATCTATGAGCAATGCACTGTATATAAGATGATGACCAAGGGTCTTTCTGCTGCTGACCAAGGGGCTGAGTCCTGTTGATGGGGCCCAATTTTCTTTTAGAGTCTGTACGCTACTGTATTTTTTTATTAAGATTTCATAAATATGATATATTGTCTGAATTTTTGTCTTGTTTTATAAAATGTTAATTATTTTCCATTTCTTGTGCTGGTTTATTATGAACAACATGTAAAATTGCAGGAAACTAGCACAAATAATTTGGTGGGAGAGAGGGGCCACCGCTGCCAAAACGTGCACAGTTTTGGGTCGCTCCACCGCCAAAAGATCTCACTCCAAACTTTTGGTGAAACTTGAAGATGCTACGGCTATTCTTCCTGAGGTCCGAACATAAAAAGTGTACAATAATACATAACATACAATAACATAACATAACATACAATATGTGGTGTGGTATGTGTAGCGATGCTCCTCCAACAATAGGGTAATGAATGTATCTTTATAATGTAAATGCAATCTTTACATTGCTTTACATTGTTGTATGGTATATTATTAGCATAGATATCTAGTCACATTCAACTTAATTACCCCAGAAGGGAAATTCAGAGAAAGCAGATCACATTGTTATTCAGAGAAAATCTTAAATTAACAAATCACATTAACATTTAATCATAGATGTTTAATCACATAATCATATTCATACATAGAGGTGTGCTCCACATAATTATTCCATTAACTGAATGTGCTACCTAAAAGCCCCCCCCCCCCCCGCATCACTGAAGAAGAAATAAACAGTTCAGTCGTTCCTCAAAAATCTGTTTAATTATCTAGACCTGCATGTTTTTCTCAGGTGGTGATAAGACCACCTCAGTGGGGACCCACACAAAGCCATTCATCATGCACCACATCATGTCAAAGAGTAACCCTTGAGAAGGACTCTTGGGTATTTGTTGTAATTATATTTTGTAGTCGGTGATGTCTATGATGTAGTCTGGTGTGGAAGGTGTACAAAACCAGAGTATGTCATTTGAGCACAGTACCATAATAGCGGTAGTTCTGTCATGCTCTGAATACCAGATGAGCACTTTTTGCCTCATTTTAATTGCATCGTTAAGCATGTGAGAATGTGGCTACTATAGGTGGCCAAGTGATCACTGGTCCATATCGATTTCTCAGGAGCAATGTCCAGCGTTTGTGCCCTTCGACAAGGCACTTGACCTGAATTCCTCAATTAGATACCCCGTGGGGGGTGGTATGGAAAGAAAAGCAGTGGAAGTAATTGTCCATAGAAAATGATCGCTAAGCATAGCAAATGTTTCAGTCATTAATGCCGCTGTAAATGTTGTCATACTGTAGGATTCTCACAGGCAGATAAATAGCATATGGCAATACACACACACACCAACATATTGTATATTTATTACTAAGGAGGAGGATTGTCTCTTGGACATAAAACAGTTAAGAAAAAATATATTTGTTGAGAACAGCTGACTCTTAATAATACAATAAGTACAGAATATAAATAGCTCAGTGATGATAATGAAAGGTCTCTTTCTGTAAGAGGAATCGAAGATGTGTGGACAGCAGGTGTGATGTGTTAGGTAATAGTGGCTAACCTCTTACAAAAAAATGGCTGTGCCTCGGGTTCTTAAACATGTTCTCCTACGTGGACAGCCAAATAATCTTGTGTGTGTGGCTGACCATATGGCCTGGTAGATAGGATAGAGGAACAAGAGGTGGAGATGTAGATAACAACAACAACCCATTGCCAAAATCATCATCACATCCACCAATGTCGTCATCAGCATTGTGTTAAGACAAAATTACTCTTTGGGACCATGAAGCTGATCTTCACACACACACACACACACACACACACACACACACACACACACACACACACACACACACACACACACACACACATACACACACAGACACACACACATACATACACACTCTCACACAAACTCTCTCTCTCACACACACACACACACACACACACTCTCTCTCACACACACACACACACACACACAGACAAAAACTGAGGCACTTCATCAATGACACTCTCCACTTGCCTTTTTTCTTTCTTTTTTCCCTCCACAGTCAGCATCCTCTGCAGGCCCGAAGCCCAGTCCCCACAGTCTCCGTCATACCGACAGGCACACCGGAATCAGAGCCAGGGGTGTTTAGACATTTATTGTTTGCATTTGCACACAGCACACAAACACAACACACACACACACACACACACACACACACACACACACACACACACACGTACAGTACAGTAGCTTAGCCAATTCCCTTATCACAGGCAGGGAAGTTCTCTCTTGTCCTCAGCTCTCCACAGCTTTGTGCTTTGTATTACCGTAATAATCCAATATGGGGAGAAAGCGCAGCTTCTCTGCTTCCATGAACCTTTGGAATTGTTTTGATAGCACATATAGTTTAGGAATTAATTTAGGAATACATTTTTCATCTCATTGATTTGAATCGTCACATATTTGTATCGATAATGAACTGCATCGCGATGCATTGTTACATCCCTAGTGACCATAGATCTTACCAATAGGCTGCATATATGAAAAAAAAGAACTTATCCTAAAAAACATTTTTTGTAGTATTAGATGTATGTAGATAACATAACAGTATTAGATGTATGTAGATAACATACTAAAAGTCTACCAAAGTCTGATCACTAGAAAGGTGCAATTTTCAAGATGGCCAAAATGTCCTTAAAAAGCCCTAACTCCTTATTATTTATCCTAGACAAGTAATGTTTTGTGTCTAACCCTATGTTCTAGAAATCCATTGGACTTGTCCAAATTGCAGAGATACAATTACATAATTGTGAAATCCATTATTTTGTGTGACTCTATTATTAAAACCCTCTGAAAGTGTCACCCGTTAATTCATATGTAAGAAATACCATCTAGTTATTTTTTTACTGGAACAAGACTTCATGATATCCTCAAAAACAGCTAAACACAACAAAACGAATTGTCATAATATAATTAGTATTATTAAATTGTCATAATAGTATTGCTTGCCTTATTAAAACAGTGTGGATAGCTCTGTGGATAGATCAAATTTGGCTCAAACTAAATTCAGCGTTGACTATACACTCCACCCCTCCCCTTCCTCTGGAAAAAATATTTTCTTGCAGTATGAACCAATCCCTCTGGTCCCCTCCCCACCCCACTTCATAACTCCTCCCCTACATACACAACAAACACAGTGTCATCTTGTAGGGGCGCGGCTTTTCGAACAACCATTGGGAAAGGCCTACCTCAAGACAAAACTAAAAGAAAAGTATGGGGACAGTGTACATTTTGCTGAAGGGGAAGGCCTCCAAGACATAGTGACAATGAGGGAAAGGACATCACAGATACTGAGATCTTATTTCAACACCCAAGCAAAGGACGAGGAATCAAAGAAACAAGTGATCATTGGAGCAGCAGCGCGATTGATTAAAAGTTATATCAAGTCCAATGTCCCATCCCTTACAAATCAGTTTCCAAGTGCAAAGTTGTTTGAACTTGATTCTGCCCTTTCGTTTGTTGGACACTAGTCTACGGACATTCTTAAATTGTCTTTTGTTTGGATAGGGAGACAAGCCGAAAGGTTGCAGCAATTGGACAGGCAATTGTCCAAACAGTTCGACCACGTGTAGTTGTAGCTCCCTCACAAGTTGGCCTTGCAGTGCAGGCACATCAATTGTATCGGTCACAATTCCTTGTGGATACCCTTCATGGGATGGGATTTAGTTCATCTTATAAAGAACTCTTGCAATTTGAAAAGAAAGCAGCAGCTTCAGTTGCCCCGTGTTAGTGGATGACATCATTTGCTGGACATGGCTCTTCTTTTTGCTCGTGACAATGTTGACCACAATATACTTACTATCGGTGGCAGGGGGACCTTCCAAGGAATGGGCATCATAGCAGCACTCACCCCAGGAATGAATGAATGAATGAATGAATGAATGGACTTTATTGTCATTGCTACAGTACAGGTACCAAACAACGAAATTTAGGAGGGGTGGCTCCCCTGGTGTTAGGAAAGGAAAAAAAAAAAAAAAACTTTTAGAAAAAGAATAAAAACACAAGAAGGTAAGGAGCTGGTTTACATAAATAAAGGCTATGTACACAATCCACTGTACTATACTGCACAGATAGTCAACTAGGGTTGTCATATTGCACAATAGTATTTTTTCACGTTATTTAAAGTGTCACAGTTTGCAGGAAAGAAGGAAAGAAAGAAGAAAGAAGGATTGTGTCATTCCAAGGAGACATGTTACCAACCTGGATTTTTCACTGCAAAGTAAAAATCCAATCACTGAACATAGCTTTGCAAAACATGTTCGCCAAACCATTGTGTGCAAACAACTCCCGGCATTGATCAACTGATAGGACAGTTGATGTGAGCTCTCACTAAACTTCAAACAAGAAACCCCTGGGTGGCAGGGAATAATGCATATAATGCATGGTCATTTTTCTTTCTTTTTTCTCCAGATTATGAAAGTGCAGATTGTAAACTTTCAGATGATGTAAACATATAACCTTTGTTTATAATAGTCCCTTTTTTACAGTGTATACGATTCCGATGCATCAAACTATTTGGAACCGGTTCGAGAACCTGAAGGAAGGGGGTTAAGGTTCTTCCTCTACTATCTTACAATCAATAAGTCTCCAGCCTCCTGTTCTATTTTGATTGTTGATTTATTGCCACACAAGAACATGCTTATGTTTGCATTATCTTGTCAACCCACTGTCTACAACTGATTGAATTAGGGCCTAAACACAGTCACGGGTGACTGGTATCATGATTACATTTTTAACAACATGATTTAGAATGCTTACACATCAATCAGGTAACGCTAATCAGATAAAGGACACAATGAAGCACACAACACACAAGCACTCCTGTTTGTTCCCTAATACGCTACAGGGGACATTATGCTGTGATCATTTGCTCCTAGGAACACGTAAACTAAGACAATTCATGTACATCTGTGTTTCAGAGGAGTACTTGAATGCACCATTAGCTAAAACTACACAATGATGCTCTGGGGCTGTGTTTTCTTGGGTGGGCTAGGCCCCTTAGTTCCAGTGAAGGGAAATCTTAATACTACAGCATACAATGAGATTCTGCCTCCACATGTGGATCACCTCCACATTCTTCTGAAGAAACATCTGTCTTATCTCTGAAGTCAGCTGGCTTGGTGGGAGGAGGGACTGTAGTTCCAGGGTGCAGTTATAGAACCTTTAACTGTTATACAACAAAGATGTATAACCGTTAAAGGAGTTAAGTTATGGAATACTTTTGAAAAGGAAATGAAAATGTGTAGTACACTAAAAGGATGTTTTATACTTGTTAATCATCTTATTTTTTTTAATTTTTAAAATCCTTTTTTGCTATACAACGAAATGCAGCTTAGCATCCACCCAAAAGTGCAAATAGTGATAGAATAACATGATATGAATAGAACAAGAATGGTAGTGATAGGTAACTATGCAATATACAGTATGTGCAGAGATAGTATTGTAAACATTAGTATAGTTTAGAGGTATATACAGTTATGGGTTATATACAGTTAGGTAGCTTGTACAGTGTGGTAGTTTAGGTACAGTATCTAATGTGCAGAAATATAAAAGAAGCTATATCAGGAGACATGTGCAATATACAGTATGTGCAAAAGAGGGTATTGTAAACATCAGTAGTGCAAAGGTCATAGTGATCACATTAACCAGGCATGTGCAGCCATCTCAGTATTGTCATTGTCATGGTAAAGAGAGATTGACTCTAGTGTGAAATGTATTTCCATTTTCAAATTAAAAGTCTGAACATTTTGATTGGTGACTTCTTCCCCCTTTCACCAGCCGCTGTCCCAATTTTTTGTGAACCATAAGTTCCCACTGTCTGACTTAAAGAAAAGAAAAAAAAGGACATGCTAGATTAATTGTGTATTATGCACAAAATAAATTAATTATGGAGGAAAGGGTGTGCATATCACACTGCCAGACAGAGCTCCACAGACAGAAGGTGACCACTATCATAACAACACAAATCAATTATTCTAAAGAATATGATTGTATGGTTTTCTTGATAGCTGATTTATTTGTTGAATAATGTGACGATATGGCTGTGAGTGGGGAAATGCAAAGCATAGTGGGGTGAAAGCATGTGAACCAGGGACAGGGCTAGGGGGTGGCTACTTCTCAAGCCCCTTATGTTTTCCCACAAGCCCCGGAGTATATAGTCAATATAATTCAAATTCCTAATCGCCTCCATACTCTCAGTTAACTTAAGCTATGTGTTTTGCTTCACAAGCGTGCGTGTCTTAATTACAAACGCGTATGAAAAGAATGTGCGTGGTCAAGTGGTACTCATAAAAGTTTCTGAAGGTTGGCAGGTCTGGATTTGCCCTGCTATCAGGAAGCCCTGCCTTCAACAATGTTGTGGGTGCAATAGATGGCTGCCATATCAGGATCAAACCCCCTGTACTACACCGAATTGACTATTTGAATTACAAAGGATTATTTTCTATAAACATGCAGGCGATTTGTGATTCGAATGGGAGATTCCTTGATATCTTTGTAGGCTACCCGGGGTCGGTTCATGACACGCGCATCATGAAGAACAGTACCGGTACCTTTTACAGGACCATGCTTCTGGGTGATGGTGGCTATCCCTGTTTGGACACACCAATCTGCCTCATCACACCGTACAAGGAACCCATTAATGGAGAAATACAGGGGCGCTTCAATTATTATCATTCCAGAGGCCGCAGCATCATAGAAAGGGATTTTGGAATGATGAAGACAAGATGGGGATCTACCCTTTCCAAAGCCTTGGAGGTTAAACCCACATTTGCACCTGTGGTTGTTGCGTCCTGTGCCTTTTTGCACAATGTATGTCTCGATAATGGGGACATGCTGGAGCTAGATGCAGATGCCCAGGACATGTTTGACCCCCAACCTCCCGGTGAGCCCCTAGCAGGTAACGAGACCTCTGGGAATGCAACAAGGGACAGACTGGCTGCCTTGGTTTCGGGCCATGTGCAAGCACCATAGTAGAATGCTGTTTGTGACCCAGAAATGTAGAATTGTACATTAATGATCACACAGTGAGTATACACACGAATGGGTAGCTTAGTGTTAGTCTTCTCCAGGTCCAGAGGCATAATCATAATCATAATAATATCTTAGTTTTATATAGCGCCTTTCACAAACCCCACAGATTTTACAGAAAGAAAGTCAGACAGACAAAACTGAAAAAACAGACAGCGACAAAGCTAAACTAGGGGCCAAAGGCCTTGGTGAACAGATGGGTTTGAGGGCTGATTTGAAGGTGTCCAGGGTAGGGGCATTGCGAATCACTGTTGGGAGAGAGTTCCACAGGGTGGGTGCTGCCACACTGAAGGCTCTGTCCCCGAATGACTGGGGTGACCAGGGCTACAGCTAACAACATCTTCATAGAGAATGACTGGGATGACCAGGGCTACAGCTAGCAGCATCTTCATAGAGAATGACTGGGATGACCAGGGCTACAGCTAATAGCATCTTCATAGAGAATGACTGGGATGACCAGGGCTACAGCTAACAACATCTTCATATGAGCAGCTAACCCGGCTATTGTGTTACAAGCAGATTTACCCTCAGGACTTCAGAGCTCCGGACGGGACAAACTAACTCTCAGACGGATATGCCCACAGTGCGTGTTCCTGGTTCTTAAAGGGCCATATCCGCCCCAACTTCCCCTCTAAAGTCCTGCCTTGAATGAAACTAATTGGCTACAGGTGGTACATGTAACATTAGCATACAGCTTGTTACATATAACCCCTCCCCCCCTTTCAACTCTATGTGGTCCACTCCAATCGTGAGGGAAAACAATTTTTCAATTGGAGAAAATCTTCCTGCGCTTGGCTGAACGTGTGACTAGCTATGAAAAGACAGAGACAGACAGCTCTCAACTTTGAGAAGATGTCTAAAAAGTCAAAACCACCCGATGGACAGAAACAGGTAGCTTGCTGGATGTATGTCGTGTCAAACCTACAGCCACATCTGGTGCGCTGTGCAAGCTAGCTAACTAAAGTCTAACATAGCTGCAGGGCTCTCAAGTCTCACGCATTGGGCGTGAGACACACGCATTTCAACCCATTCACACGCTCACACGCCACACCTTGTATTTCTCACGCAGAGAAATTACCAGGGGCGCCCACCAAGTTGCGCCGCTATTTTTTAAAATAGAACAGGTAGAGAATCAAGTGAGTTCCCTCTGGTTCCCCTAGAGTTCAGAATGCCACGCACCAGCTAATCAAATAAAAAAATATAGCTACCGAACAGCCAATCAGAAAATAATAGCATTGCTGTATCCGGGTAACATTTTGATATTCCCGCTACAACAAACAACGTTCTGATTCCAACGACACGGGCTGACTGGAGCTATTGATTCAGATGCTCGCTACACAGAAGAGGACAGATTATTTGAATTGATCATTCACATCTCGAAGTGGCTACAGACTGGTCGACGTGGGAGAAGACCATATCCTTTGACGCTGAGACTGTGTGTGTGTGTGTGATTATTATTTTTATTTTTTTTACAAATTGATGTCATTTATCAGATCAGACCCCTTATCCCCCCCCCGCCGCCGCCAAAATCTCACTCTGAACTCTGTTCAAAACTTGAGAGCCCTGTAGCTGTTTAGATTTGTAACATTTAGCTGACTGGCCTAGCCCATGAGAAGCTAGCTAGTGTTGTGCTGGATTGATGTCACAGTCACCTTAAAGTATACGTATTTAGTGATCCATAATTTGCTAATCTTGAAACAGTTGAGGTTAAATGTTGTTTTCCCTTTAGGACTCAGTCAGTGTCAGGGATCCTCAAGCAAGCAGTGCCATGGACATAGGGAGTAAGCCATAGCAGCCTGATCCAAAATTCATAGCAGTAGGGAGTCAGGTGAGGTTGTCTAAAAATGATAGTGTGATTAAACATGCTTTTAAACATACAGCATTTTTGCAGTGGTCACTGGTCACACACTATTAATTTTCATTAGACAAATATAATTCCCTGCACACGCAGTTTTCTTCACTTGCTCTGGTCCCTACCAATGTTGTGACCAAACCTACTCTCTTGATCAGACCAAAATACCAGCCCCATTCTCTCAGGGGCAGACAGCAGGTTCCCTGTCACTTCCTGTCATATGCAGAAATCACTCGCTATTGGACCATTGACCATTATTGACCAAATGACTCGAGCTCTATATTGATTATTGGCACACAAGAACATGCTTATGTTTGCATTCTCTTGTGAACCCACTGTCTACACCTGACTCATGATTACATTTATAACATGATTAGAATGCAATCAGGTAACGCAATCAGGTAAAGGACACAATGAAGCACACTAGTACTCCTGTTTGTCCCCTAATAAGCTATGACATTATGCTGTGATCAGTTGCTCATAGGAACACTAAGACAATTCATGTACATCTGAGCTTCAGAGGAGTAGTTGAATGCCAAAAGTATGAGGACACAATGATGCTCTGGGGCTGTGTTTTCTTGGTCTGGGCTAGGCCCCTTAGTTCCAGTGAAGGGAAATCTTAATACTACAGCATACAATGAGATTCTGCCTCCACATGTGGATCACCTCCACATTCTTCTGAAGAAACATCTGTCTTATCTCTGAAGTCAGCTGGCTTGGTGGGAGGAGGGACTGTAGTTCCAGGGTGCAGTTATATAACCTTTAACTGTTATACAACAAAGATGTGCGTCACCTGATTGATGTGTAAGCCTTCTAATCATGTTGTTCAAAATGTAATCATGATACCAGTCACCCGTGACTGTGTTTAGGCCCTAATTCAATCAGTTGCAGACAGAGGGTTCACAAGATAATGCAAACAGCAGTTATATAGGGGTGGGTGGGCTCTGAGATGGCCAGATACTACAGACACTATATAACTGAGATGGGCAGTTTCTGGACACCATCACCGGACATCACCTCTCTCATTCTCTCTTTGACTGATTGCAGCACTGACTGACTGATCACACTCCTGGAGCACCAGTAGGTAAGTCGAAGATATTATATAATCAGACAATCATTTAACTCGGCTCTATACTCCATTGAAGGGTTTGCCCCTATATCAGTTCAAATGTTGAGAATCAAACTGGATACTCACTGAAACGTCTGTGTAGTTACTCTTTAGAATAATATAATTTCTGCATTTTGTCATTGAGGATTTGACTTGTTGGTAAACAGTTTTAATATAATGTATTGTTTTATGGAACACTCATGTTTATTATCCCTGTGTAGGAAATGGTGAAGCATGTTTTATTCTTTTAGTTCTACACTCCAAATGTTTGGATGTGAAATCAAACAATTACTATCTGGTTAAAGCAGAGATCTCAAATTTGATTGATGGTATTTGTGTATTGCTTTCACTATTTAAATGTTACAACCGTTTTTATGCATAGTCCCCTTATTTCAGGGTACCCAGAAGTAATTGGATAATTGCCTTGACAAGGGTTCCGCCACATAATTTGTCCAGGCATAAGACAGCTGTCAATGTCTAGCATTAATTCTAGGCATTGTGTTTGCCTTTGGAGTCTGACAGGTAGCCTACTGGAGAAAAAGACCCCAAGTAGGGCATGGTCATTTTAAAGTTTTATTTATTTATTTTTTTATTTTTTATTTTACAGATTATGAAAGTGCAGATTGTAAGCTTTCAAAAGATTTGTCACACATTGAAATAATTGAAGAAGATTTGCTTATTTGAATGTTAGTACAAACAGAGAATAGTAGAAAATCGCTCTGAATCAAAACACACATTTGCAACACTCGCGTTGCTAGCTAGCTTAGCAGCTAACAAGAAAACACAGCTATGTAACATCTAACTGCATGTTTAGCACATCACAACAGGCTGATAGAGCATCAACATGCTAAAAACAAATACCTACACATAATTAGATGATCACACATTCCTTGTTTAATTGCCCAATATCCATGCTACCTTGTCTTTCCAAAGTATTAGTCTCATTCTAAATGAAATTCTCATTCTAAAACCAATCTGGCTTTAGACGTGGTCATAGCACAACCTTAGCTGCAACACTTATATGAGATGTTAAATTGCCTTCTTTAGAAAACAAAACATTGTGCTGCCTTATTTATAGATCTCTCCAAGGCATTCGATACGGTCGACTATTACTTATTCAGAAGTTGTCTAAATTGGCCTGGATCGGGCTTCATGTAGATGGTTGAACATTATTTAATGGACAGAACACACTGTGTGTTAACTGATGGTGTTAAATCAGGTTTCTGGAAATAACAAAGGGTGCTACACATTGGAGACATTGTGGTTGGGTGGTTATGTTTTTTTTTTCTTTTAATTAAGCATAATCAAAAATTGCCTGAATTCAAACACACCCCTCAGACAGAGATAGAAACACACACACACACACACACACACACACACACACACACACACTCCTCCATCTTATTGTATTCCATGGATTAATATTCATATTCATTCCTACCCATACTTTTCATTGGTCAATGTTGATTGGTGGATCCAATGTCTGACAGCTAACTGAAACTGCCTGGTACTCTGCATTGTGTTAATTTATCCAACCCTGTCAAGTCACGAATGACAATTGGTAAATAGCCTAGACATTCTAAAATGCTACTGTAGTTTATATCTCTGACTGTATCTGTTCTAATTTCACAGCACCCAGTCTCGAGTCAACACATCTACTACATCTCCTGTGGGACATAACCAGAGATCAACATGGCAAACATGTGAGTGGCAGTCAGCACATTGCACTGTTATTCCAAATGTTGACCTGTAGTTGATGACTTCATTGATTCAATCAATATATTTGCTTTGATAACTTATCTTCACTTTGTTACACAGGACTAGTGGCATATCATCCAAACTTAGAGACATTATTTTGAAGAGCAAGCTTGTGCAAGAAGGACCTCCTGCTCGATATCAGCTCTTACCAAAGAAGGATTGTCTAGATGGTAAACTTCAAGGTGAATCATTGTCCAAACTAAGAAGAAGGACCATTGGAGAGAAGGATCCCAGTAAGATTAACAAAACCGTACTGATAGTGGGAGAAACAGGAACAGGGAAGTCGACTCTGATCAATACCATGGTCAACTATGTCTTGGGAGTAGAGTGGGACGACGATGTCTGGTTTGACATCATCGAAGACGAGAAAACAAGTCAATCTGAAAGCCAAACATCAGCAGTCACTGTTTATGAGATCTTTGGATTTGAGGGCGGTAGAGTCCCGTACTCTCTCACCATCATCGACACTCCTGGGTTCGGAGACACCAGAGGGATCATCGAAGACAAAATAGTTGAGGAAGAATTGTATCAGCTGTTTAGATCTGAGAATGGAGTTCGAGAAATTGATGCAGTTGCCTTTGTGATGAAGGAGAGCACTAATCGACTCAGTGACAGACAGAAGTACATAGCTGCAGCAGTTGTGTCTTTGTTTGGTAAAGACATGGAGAACAATATTGTAGCCCTATTGACATATTCTTCTGGCTTGGAACCAACTGATGCTCTGCAGGCATTGAATGATGCTAAAATACCAATGGCTAAAGACCATTCCAATAAAGCCGTTTTCTTCCAGTTCAACAACTGTAGAAATGCCTGCACAAATGTTCAGAAGAAGGCAACAATGAAAGAACAGCGGGTCTTGAAGGGTCACTGGGACATGTCGATGGAGGGTCTGGAAGAGTTCTCAGAATTCCTAAATGTCATAGAACCCCAGAGCGTGAAGATGACTGAAGGTGTATTGAGGCACCACAAACAGCTGGAGTCTTGTGTCAACAACCTAGTGGAACGCGTCGACTTGATGGATGTGAAGCAGACAGAACTTGAGAAGACTCAAATAGCCTTGAAGGCCCATCAGGCTGACTTGAAAACATTTAAAATGTCGTCTGAAATATATGTGAAGGAGAAACTACAAATAATGACCTCCTGGCATGGACTGACCAGACAAGCCACCACTTGCAATATGTGTAAGGAGAACTGTCATTTCCCAGGATGCTGGTGGGTAAAAGATCTCTCATGGTGTAGTGCGATGTCAGGTGATAACTGCACTGTTTGTTCAAACAAGTGTCACTATACTAATCATGTCAAAGCCGATTATATATGGGTAATCAAGCAAAAGACTGTTGCCTTGACAGGTGAAGATTTGGCCCAAAAATATGGAATTGCTGACAAAGAAGCTCTGATTCAGGAACAGGAGAACAAGTTGGAGGTCGACAAAAAGAAGAAAGCCAAACTGCTGATGGAATGCTACGAAATTATTCTTGAACTGGAAACGACCGGCTTGGCTATTTCACTGTCCACTGCACAGCACCTGGACTTCCTGATTGAGAGCATGAGGAACATAGGAAGCGAAGACTATGTTAAGAAACTGGAGGAGATGAAGAAGAAATTTGAGGAGGAACGTGGTGGAGCTTTTAGGTACTTCAGTTTCCGCAGATCAATGTAGCTTTAATTGGAGGCATCTCCTCATCTCCAGACATCTCCCATTATGTTGGACAAATAATCTTTCACTTTTGTTTTTTGACGAGCTCCAAACCATGTGGTTTCAAGTGTTCAAGAGCTTTGTGTTCAAGAGCGTTCAAGAGCTTTTTTTCCATACCATATTGTTAGCTAGTCCATATGGTCATTTGCTTTGGAGACATTTCCTGACATCAGCTTGCATCAACCTATCTTTATGGGCAATTTTCACAAAATCACCTTTTTTTTCCATGGGCCAAGTCCTTTGTTTTAGCCTTCAAATTTGTAATTTGTCTTAGCCTTCAAAGGAGGCACATTTACATTATTGTAACTGGTTCCTAGGACTTCCTAGGTCCAGAGTTTTTTTTGTTTGTTTGTTTATAACTTGTGTTGTTTTGATGTGATGTTTTATCTGTAAATCTATGCAAAATATGCATAAAATATATGTGTGAAATGATGAAGAAAAGAAAATCCATGAAATAACAATATTTGGAGAATCTGTTCTCAGTATGTCTAACAGTGTGTTATTAGAAAGATTGGTGTGATTCTCGTGATAAAAAAATAAACATAATTCTAAAAGTCATCTGTATTTTTATGTCAAGTTTTATTTTGATATTAGTGTGGCATACAGAAATGTTAGATACCTAGTCGTAACACGGTAATAACTGTTTGACAACGCCACCCTCACACTGTAGGGGTGAGGGACCCTCAAGTTTGTTAAGGCTAAGTTCCCCACTAGGACGGGTCCGGAATTAACTGAACCAGAGGCTGGTGTACCCAAAATACAATTAGTTTATTACAAGATTATAACAATAAAACAAGGCACAATAATCACTCTCAAATGGTGAAGGCCTATAAAAACAGGGCTACTAAAAAGGGGAAGGGGGGGGACCTGTGGGTGGACTCTATCCTTAAAGGCAGACAAACGTGAACCGTTGCTTAAAAGATGCATGCAAACACAGCAAATAGTGTAGGCTAGGAATTCTTAGTGGGCAATACACGGCACACAGTGAGTTCAAAAGACAACCATAAAATGAGGGCTCTAAGTATCACGGCACACAAGCAACCTTTAGTATAAAAGCACAGCAAACTGGGAAAAGTAGATAAGGGAACACGTCCGCTCTACACTCCAACAGGTCAGGGATAGTTCAATATCAAACTGCTCTAAAACCACTGCAAGACTAAAAACATAATGGCACAAGGGTAGGAAAAAAACAATGGATAGGACAAGGTAGCGTGGACCTCCTATAGAAAGCATAATATTACATTAGTCACATTAGTTAAACCCACAGAATATTACAATAACAATGGACTATAAATATACCTTTGAATTTAAACATACCTTGATACTCTGAGCAGTGGCGTAGCGCAAAATCCCGGGGCCCCCCCGCAAGGTGGCGGCGGGGGCCCTTTCGCAACGGAGTAAAAAAAAAAAGAAAAAAAAAAAGCGTTTTTTAGAGGCCGATGCGTTATTGACGTTGCGAAATTTCGCAATATGCACTCTACATTCTAAATGCTTGACTTAGCAAAAGGTACAAACAAGTGAGAGCAATAGCCTATAACTAAAACCAAATGGTAGACTACACTACATCAGTAGAATGTATTATAAGTAGAATAGTACAAGCTTTATTTATTTTAACAAAGTGTGGTGTGCACAGCAGTGTGATATCTGTAAACATATCTGTAGACTCTCCGCTAAGGGTTGCCAGATGGGATTGAGAATTTCCAACCTAATCAATCTAAAAACTTCTAAATCCACCAAAACCCAGCCAATCTGGCAACCCTGTCTCCGCTGCATCAGAGTCTACTTGTTGCGTAAAATTGGCCAGGGTTAGTCAAATCCTTTGTTGGACATCTCGTTTCTTAAGTCCTGGTATATTGTGGCATTTCTTTACTGTTTGCCATCTGGTCTAGGAATACCCAGGGAGACGCAGACAGCAGAAGTAGAATAGAATAGTAGAATAGAAAAAGAAACAGCTATATATAGCCTAACCATGCTGAATTATGTACCTGTATGATGCACTGACAGCCTGTGACTGTGAACCTGGCCGGACCCTGCCTTTCTGCCTGAGTTTGAGTATGATGCTGCCCAAATAAATGTTATTGTTTAGTGCTGTACGCTTTCGTGGTATTATATTGTGTGAATTATCATCTGTATGTTGTTTTTCTTTCACTCGACTAACCGCCGAGATAATACTTGAGACATGTACTTCCGTAAACATACATTTTTTATTAGATGTTTTTACAATATCGGACCGACAGTCCCACATATAGCGGCTATAATGTCCGAATAGAGAATCTATCACCACCTAAAGAATGCTTATTGTACTTTGTATTGTATTTTCGCTTGCTCATTTTCCTTGTGTCTCGCTGCCTACGTGTGACGTCAAAGTCATGTTGCTATTGGATACGGCTAACTATGTATATATTTTTAAATATAGGCCTATATATTAAAATTAAGGTTGACACAATGAAGGGCCACTTATTTTCTTTGTTTTATATAAAATAAATAAAAAAAAAAAAAAAAAAAAAAAGGGGATCCAATGTTAGGGGGCCCCCTAGTGGCTGGGGCCCCCCCGCGGTGCGTCGCTTGCGGGCCCGTCCGCTACGCCACTGACTCTGAGGCTCTATGCCTGAAGCATCAATAACAGTTTGGCTGAGTGACCATGTGGCTTCCAAACGAATGGGTGCAGAGAATCCTTCCTCACCAACCACGACTAGGTCTGTGGGAAATACATTAGCACTTTAGACAGGATTCCTCCTCTAGTCATCAAACATTGTGTGAAAGGTTTGGATTAAAACATACCGCAATAATCTGGAAACAATGCTTGAAGCAGTGACCATGTGGCTTCCAAACAACAGGTGCAGAGAATGAGTCTGAGTTACCCACCCCCCTATATCTCCTGGTGCTGGGTCCTAGTGCTATACCGGTCACATTAGTAAAGGTAAACAAAGCATATTAGTGTGTGGTGCCTGGCCTAAAAAACATTACACATGGGACTGTGTACCATTACACATTATTAGACAATCCAGTTGCTCTGAAACATGCCCCATTAAGCAGAGATTACTTGACTGATGGATAGATGATTCACTTATTTAGACACAAGTCGCTTACAAGTGTTGTAAGTCGCTTTGGATAAAGGCGTCTGCTAAATGCCAAAAATGTTAAATGGTGACAAATACGACCCCCCACCCAAGTTTTCTAACAAACTGTAGGTATTTAGTGAATATAAAACTGTTGGTTATGATATTGCATGGGTTCTTCATCACTTAAATTGGTGTCATGTAAAACAACTTGATTTGTTTTGGTCGATTGCGAGGTTTCACAATTCCCGACATGCAGACCTTTTCACCAAGCCGTGACACATTTTTCATTATGTGCTGCTTTTTGGTTGTAAGTGAATTCAATTTCCCATGCAGCTGAGGGTCATCACCTGTTGTTCTCCCTGTGATCTCCAGCCTCCCTGCATTAACTGACCAGATGTTAACACTCAGCTTACAGTTTTTACCTGATTGCCGACCTTTGAAACCATAATATAACCTCTAAACACTAACCATAAAACCGTACACCAAACCAGCAAAATGTCGACCTGAAGGCAGTACTACCCAAATTCTATCAGCATGTGAAATGTGCAACAAGAGGAGAAAAAACACTGGACAAGGTATACACCAACATCAAACGTGCTTACAAGGCTAGTCCGCTAGCTCATCTAGGCATGTCTGACCATGTGTCAATCCTCCTGATCCCTGCATACACTACCATGGGGAAAAGTGCTCCCATCACCACTAAGACTGTCAGAACCTGGCCAGAAGGGTCCGCTCCACTGCAGATCTGCCTAAATGACACCCCATGGCAGGAATATGAGCATGAGGACCTGGAACAGTACACGTCGTCGGTTCTGAACCACATAGTGAACTGCACCAACTCAGTCACCGTGGACAAACGGGTCCGGGTCTACCCCAACACGAAGCCATGGATGACTGGGAAGGTCCAAAAACTGATCAACGAGAGGGACAACGCCTTCTTCGCAGGGAAGAGCACACCGCTGTACAGCACCACCAGGGCTAACCTAAAGCGCGGAATCAAAGCGGCCAAGGCAGAGCACAGAGAGAAGATTGAGGAATGCCTGCTGAGCAACGACTCCAGGCGGATGTGGCAGGGGGTTCAGCAGATGACAAACTTCAGAGCCAACAGGCTCACAGCCGCAGAGGACGACCCCCTGCTGGTGGGAAAGCTGAACACCTTCTACGCCCGGTTCGACGAGGGGCGAACGGAGGTAACCACAACACAAACACCACTCTCTCCAGCTCTCAGCAGCCTCACCCTCACAGAGCATGAAGTGAGACGCGTACTGAAGGCGGTGGACCCCAGGAAAGCCTCGGGGCCGGATGGCGTCCTGGGACGGGTGCTGAGGGACTGCGCCGACCAGCTGGCCGGGGTTTTCACCAACATCTTCAACCAGTCCCTGTCCCAGGCCACCATCCCACCCTGCCTGAAAACCTCAACTATCATCCCAGTCCCGAAGAAAAGCACGGTGAGCTGCCTAAACGACTACCGCCCGGTGGCACTCACACCAATCATCATGAAGTGCTTCGAGAAACTAGTCCGGGCCCACATACTCACACGCCTCCCGCCCAACCTGGATCCATACCAGTTCGCCTACAGAGCCCACAGGTCCACAGAGGACGCCATCGCGACGACTCTCCACGCCACTCTATCCCACCTGGAGAGGGGAAACAGCTACGCGAGACTGCTCTTCGTGGACTTCAGCTCCGCCTTCAACACCATCCTTCCAGACAGGCTAGTGACCAAACTACTAGACCTGGGTCTATCACACTCTATATGTGCGTGGATCAAGGACTTCCTGACCGACCGCCCCCAGAGGGTGCGGGTGGGCCCCCACACCTCCACAGCCCTCAGAATCAGCACTGGGTCCCCCCAGGGCTGCGTGCTAAGCCCCATCCTCTACAACCTCTACACCTACGACTTCACCCCCGTCCACCCCAGCAACTCCATCGTAAAGTTTGCAGACGACACCACCGTGGTGGGATGCATCTCGGGGGGGGGGACGAGGCGGCGTACAGGGATGAGGTAGAGCAACTGAGCAAGCTGTGCAAGGTTAACAACCTGCTGCTGAACAAGTCAAAGACCCAGGAAATCATCGTAGACTTCAGGAGGAAAAAGTCCGAGATCCAGCCCCTGCTCATCGACGGAGAGAGCGTGGAGAGAGTCTCAACCCTCCGATTCCTGGGGATGCACATGCGGGATGACCTGACCTGGAAGGACAACACAAAAGCCACCATCAAGAGGGCACAACAGCGGCTATACACCCTGAGAGTCCTCAGGAAGGAACACAGCAAGCAGGAGATACTGGTGACCTTCTACCGCGGCGCACTGGAGAGCATCCTCACCTACGGCATCTGCAACTGGTTCTCCAGCTGCACAACAGCGGAGAGAAATGCGCTACAGAGAGTCGTGAGAACAGCACAGAAGATCACCGGCGCCCCCCTCCCCTCTCTGGAAGAGCTGTACAACACACGCTGTCTCAGGAAGGCCTCCAAGATCTCCAGGGACCCGACCCACCCTGGGTACGAACACTTTACCAGGCTGCCCTCGAAAAGGCGGTTCAGGACCCTGGCCGCAAGGACAAACAGACTGAAGAACAGCTTCTACCACAGGGCCGTCCAGGCCCTGAACACAGCAAAGACCTAGGTTCTGGGCCCTGGACAGTCTGGACGGATTGATGGCAGCTGCTGGCCTGAAAAAATCAGGTGTAGTGCTGAGGCACAAACATGTACATTTCAAGCCTGCAAACTGTGACACTTTAAACAAATGTGAAATAATACTATTTGTGCAATATGACAACCCTAGTCGTCTATCTGTACAGTATAGTACAGTGGATAGTGTACATAGCCTTTATTTATGTAAACCAGCTCCTTCCCTTCTTGTGATTTAAAAAAATAAATAAATCCCCTTTCCTAACACCAGGGGAGCCACCCCTCCTAAATTTCGTTGTTTGGTACCTGTACTGTAGCAATGACAATAAAGTCCATTCATTCATTCATTCATTCATTCATTCATAACCCCTCCCCCCTTTCAACTCTATGTGGTCCATTCTAATCGTGAGGGAAAACAATTTTTCAATTGGAGAAAATCTTCCTGCGCTTGGCTGAACGTGTGACTAGCTATGAAAAGACAGAGACAGACAGCTCTCAACTTTGAGAAGATGTCTAAAAAGTCAAAACCACCCAATGGACAGAAACAGGTAGCTTGCTGGATGTATGTCATGTCAAACCTACAGCCACATCTGGTGCGCTGTGCAAGCTAGCTAACTAAAGTCTAACATAGCTGCAGGGCTCTCAAGTCTCACGCATTGGGCGTGAGACACACGCATTTCAACCCATTCACACGCTCACACGCCACACCTTGTATTTCTCACGCAGAGAAATTACTAGGGGCGCCCACCAAGTTGCGCCGCTATTTTAAAAAATAGAACAGGTAGAGAATCAAGTGAGTTCCCTCTCCCTCTGGTTCCCCTAGAGTTCAGAATGCCACGCACCAGCTAATCAAATTAAAAAATATAGCTACCGAACAGCCAATCAGAAAATAATAGCATTGCTGTATCCGGGTAACATTTTGATATTCCCGCTACAACAAACAACGTTCTGATTCCAACGACACTTTGGACTGACTGGAGCTATTGATTCAGATGCTCGCTACACAGAAGAGGACAGATTATTTGAATTGATCATTCACATCTCGAAGTGGCTACAGACTGGTCGACGTGGGAGAAGACCATATCCTTTGACGCTGAGACTGTGTGTGTGATCTTTTTTTCTTTTTTTTTACAAATTGATGTCATTTATCAGATCAGACCCCTTACCCCCCCCCCCCCCGCCGCCGCCAAAATCTCACTCTGAACTCTGTTCAAAACTTGAGAGCCCTGTAGCTGTTTAGATTTGTAACAGTTAGCTGGCTGGCCTAGCCCATGAGAAGCTAGCTAGTGTTGTGCTGGATTGATGTCACAGTCACCTTAAAGTATACGTATTTAGTGATCCATAATTTGCTAATCTTGAAACAGTTGAGGTTAAATGTTGTTTTCCCTTTAGGACTCAGTCAGTGTCAGGGATCCTCAAGCAAGCAGTGCCATGGACATAGGGAGTAAGCCATAGCAGCCTGATCCAAAATTCATAGCAGTAGGGAGTCAGGTGAGGTTGTCTAAAAATGATAGTGTGATTAAACATGCTTTTAAACATACAGCATTTGTGCAGTGGTCACTGGTCACACACTATTAATTTTCATTAGACAAATATAATTCCCTGCACACGCAGTTTTCTTCACTTGCTCTGGTCCCTACCAATGTTGTGACCAAACCTACTCTCTTGATCAGACCAAAATACCAGCCCCATTCTCTCAGGGGCAGACAGCAGGTTCCCCGTCACTTCCTGTCATATGCAGAAATCACTCTCTATTGGACCATTGACCATTATTGACCAAATGACTCGAGCTCTATATTGATTATTGGCACACAAGAACATGCTTATGTTTGCATTCTCTTGTGAACCCACTGTCTACACCTGACTCATGATTACATTTATAACATGATTAGAATGCAATCAGGTAACGCAATCAGGTAATCAGGATCTTCTCCTGCTGAGATGGGCGGTTTCTGGACACTATATCTCACCATCACCGATCATCACCTCTCTCATTCTCTCTTTGACTGACTGCAGCACTGACTGACTGATCACACACCTGGAGCACCAGTAGGTAAGTCGAAGATATTATATAATCAGACAATCATTTAACTCTGCTCTATACTCCATTGACGGGTTTTCCCCTATATCAGTTCAAATGTTGAGAATCAAACTGGATACTCACTGAAACGTCTGTGTAGTTACTCTTTAGAATAATATAATTTCTGCATTTTGTCATTGAGGATTTGACTTGTTGGTAAACAGTTTTAATATAATGTATTGTTTATGGAACACTCGTGTTTATTATCCCTGTGTAGGAAATGGTGAAGCATGTTTTATTCTTTTGGTTCTACACTCCAAATGTTTGGATGTGAAATCAAACAATTACTATCTGGTTAAAGCAGAGATCTCAAATTTGATTGATGGTATTTGTGTATTGCTTTCACTATTTAAATGTTACAACCGTTTTTATGCTTAGTCCCCTTATTTCAGGGTACCCAGAAGTAATTGGATAATTGCCTTGACAAGGGTTCCGCCATGGATTAATATTCATATTCATTCCTACCCATACTTTTCATTGGTCAATGTTGATTGGTGGATCCAATGTCTGACAGCTAACTGAAACTGCCTGGTACTCTGCATTGTGTTAATTTATCCAACCCTGTCAAGTCACGAATGACAATTGGTAAATAGCCTAGACATTCTAAAATGCTACTGTAGTTTATATCTCTGACTGTATCTGTTCTAATTTCACAGCACCCCGTCTCTAGTCAACACATCTACTACATCTCCTGTGGGTCATAACCAGAGATCAACATGGCAAATATGTGAGTGGCAGTCAGCACATTGCACTGTTATTCCAAATGTTGACCTGTAGTTGATGAATCTGATAACTTATCTTCATTTTGTTACACAGGACTAGTGGCATATCATCCAAACTTAGAGACATTATTTTGAAGAGCAAGCTTGTGCAAGAAGGACCTCCTGCTCGATATCAGCTCTTACCAAAGAAGGATTGTCTAGATGGTAAACTTCAAGGTGAATCAGTGTCCAAACTAAGAAGAAGGACCATTGGAGAGAAGGATCCCAGTAAGATTAACAAAACCGTACTGATAGTGGGAGAAACAGGAACAGGGAAGTCGACTCTGATCAATACCATGGTCAACTATGTCTTGGGAGTAGAGTGGGACGACGATGTCTGGTTTGACATCATCGAAGACGAGAAAACAAGTCAATCTGAAAGCCAAACATCAGCAGTCACTGTTTATGAGATCTTTGGATTTGAGGGCGGTAGAGTCCCGTACTCTCTCACCATCATCGACACTCCTGGGTTCGGAGACACCAGAGGGATCATCGAAGACAAAATAGTTGAGGAAGAATTGTATCAGCTGTTTAGATCTGAGAATGGAGTTCGAGAAATTGATGCAGTTGCCTTTGTGATGAAGGAGAGCACTAATCGACTCAGTGACAGACAGAAGTACATAGTTGCAGCAGTTGTGTCTTTGTTTGGTAAAGACATGGAGAACAACATTGTAGCCCTATTGACATATTCTTCTGGCTTGGAACCAACTGATGCTCTGCAGGCATTGAATGATGCTAAAATACCAATGGCTAAAGACCATTCCAATAAAGCCGTTTTCTTCCAGTTCAACAACTGTAGAAATGCCTGCACAAATGTTCAGAAGAAGGCAACAATGAAAGAACAGCGGGTCTTGAAGGGTCACTGGGACATGTCGATGGAGGGTCTGGAAGAGTTCTCAGAATTCCTAAATGTCATAGAACCCCAGAGCGTGAAGATGACTGAAGGTGTATTGAGGCACCACAAACAGCACAAACAGCTGGAGTCTTGTGTCCACAACCTAGTGGAACGCGTCGACTTGATGGATGTGAAGCAGACAGAACTTGAGAAGACTCAAATAGCCTTGAAGGCCCATCAGGCTGACTTGAAAACATTTAAAATGTCGTCTGAAATATATGTGAAGGAGAAACTACAAATAATGACCTCCTGGCATGGACTGACCAGACAAGCCACCACTTGCAATATGTGTAAGGAGAACTGTCATTTCCCAGGATGCTGGTGGGTAAAAGATCTCTCATGGTGTAGTGCGATGACAGGTGATTACTGCACTGTTTGTTCAAACAAGTGTCACTATACTAATCATGTCAAAGCCGATTATATATGGGTAATCAAGCAAAAGACTGTTGCCGTGACAGGTGAAGATTTGGCCCAAAAATATGGAATTGCTGACAAAGAAGCTCTGATTCAGGAACAGGAGAACATGTTGGAGGTCGACAAAAAGAAGAAAGCCAAACTGCTGATGGAATGCTACGAAATTATTCTTGAACTGGAAACGACCGGCTTGGCTATTGCACTGTCCACTGCACAGCACCTGGACTTCCTGATTGAGAGCATGAGGAACATAGGAAGCGAAGACTATGTTAAGAAACTGGAGGAGATGAAGAAGAAATTTGAGGAGAAACGTGGTGGAGCTTTTAGGTACTTCAGTTTCCGCAGATCAATGTAGCTTTAATTGGAGGCATCTCCTCATCTCCAGACATCTCCCATTATGTTGGACAAATAATCTTTCACTTTTGTTTTTTGACGAGCTCCAAACCATGTGCTGTTGTTCCAATGCAGCAAGTGTTCAAGAGCTTTTTTTCCATACCATATTGTTAGCTAGTCCATATGGTCATTTGCTTTGGAGACATTTCCTGACATCAGCTTGCATCAACCTATCTTTATGGGCAATTTTCACAAAATCACCTTTTTTTTTCATGGGCCAAGTCCTTTGTTTTAGCCTTCAAATTTGTAATTTGTCTTAGCCTTCAAAGGAGGCACATTTACATTATTATAACTGGTTCCTAGGACTTCCTAGGTCCAGAGTTTTTTTTGTTTGTTTGTTTATATGTGATGATTTGATGTGATGTTTTATCTGTAAATCTATGCAAAATATGCATAAAATATATGTGTGAAATGATGAAGAAAAGAAAATCCATGAAATAACAATATTTGGAGAATCTGTTCTCAGTATGTCTAACAGTGTGTTATTAGAAAGATTGGTGTGATTCTCGTGATAAAAAAATAAACATAATTCATCTGTATTTTTATGTCAAGTTTTATTTTGATATTAGTGTGGCATACAGAAATGTTAGATACCTAGTCGTAACACGGTAATAACTGTTTGACAACGAACGCCACCCTCACACTGTAGGGGTGAGGGACCCTCAAGTTCGTTAAGGCTAAGTTCCCCACTAGGACGGGTCCGGAATTAACTGAACCAGAGGCTGGTGTACCCAAAATACAATTAGTTTATTACAAGATTATAACAATAAAACAAGGCACAATAATCACTCTCAAATGGTGAAGGCCTATAAAAACAGGGCTACTAAAAAGGGGAAGGGGGGGGACCTGTGGGTGGACTCTATCCTTAAAGGCAGACAAACGTGAACCGTTGCTTAAAATATGCATGCAAACACAGCAAATAGTGTAGGCTAGGAATTCTTAGTGGGCAATACACGGCACACAGTGAGTTCAAAAGACAACCATAAAATGAGGGCTCCAAGTATCACGGCACACAAGCAACCTTTAGTATAAAAGCACAGCAAACTGGGAAAAGTAGATAAGGGAACACGTCCGCTCTACACTCCAACAGGTCAGGGATAGTTCAATATCAAACTGCTCTAAAACCACTGCAAGACTAAAAACATAATGGCACAAGGGTAGGGGAAAAAACAATGGATAGGACAAGGTAGCGTGGACCTCCTATAGAAAGCATAATATTACATTAGTCACATTAGTTAAACCCACAGAATATTACAATAACAATGGACTATAAATATACCTTTGAATTTAAACATACCTTGATACTCTGAGGCTCTATGCCTGAAGCATCAATAAAAGTTTGGCTGAGTGACCATGTGGCTTCCAAACAAATGGGTGCAGAGAATCCTTCCTCACCAACCACGACTAGGTCTGTGGGAAATACATTAGCACTTTAGACAGGATTCCTCCTCTAGTCATCAAACATTGTGTGAAAGGTTTGGATTAAAACATACCGCAATAATCTGGAAACAATGCTTGAAGCAGTGACCATGTGGCTTCCAAACAACAGGTGCAGAGAATGAGTCTGAGTTACCCACCCCCCTATATCTCCTGGTGCTGGGTCCTAGTGCTATACCTGTCACATTAGTAAAGGTAAACAAAGCATATTAGTGTGTGGTGCCTGGCCTAAAAAACATTACACATGGGACTGTGTACCATTACACATTATTAGACAATCCAGTTGCTCTGAAACATGCCCCATTAAGCAGAGATTACTTGACTGATGGATAGATGATTCACTTATTTAGACACAAGTCGCTTACAACTGTTGTAAGTCGCTTTGGATAAAGGCGTCTGCTAAATGCCAAAAATGTTAAATGGTGACAAATACGACCCCCCACCCAAGTTTTCTAACAAACTGTAGGTATTTAGTGAATATAAAACTGTTGGTTATGATATTGCATGGGTTCTTCATCACTTAAATGTGTGTCATGTAAAACAACTTGATTTGTTTGGCTCGATTGCGAGGTTTCACAATTCCCGACATGCAGACCTTTTCACCAAGCCGTGACACATTTTTCATTATGTGCTGCTTTTTGGTTGTAAGTGAATTCAATTTCCCATGCAGCTGAGGGTCATCACCTGTTGTTCTCCCTGTGATCTCCAGCCTCCCTGCATTAACTGACCAGATGTTAACACTCAGCTTACAGTTTTTACCTGATTGCCGACCTTTGAAACCATAATATAACCTCTAAACACTAACCATAAAACCGTACACCAAACCAGCAAAATGTTGACCTGAAGGCAGTACTACCCAAATTCTATCAGCATGTGAAATGTGCAACAAGAGGAGAAAAAACACTGGACAAGGTATACACCAACATCAAACGTGCTTACAAGGCTAGTCCGCTAGCTCATCTAGGCATGTCTGACCATGTGTCAATCCTCCTGATCCCTGCATACACTACCATGGGGAAAAGTGCTCCCATCACCACTAAGACTGTCAGAACCTGGCCAGAAGGGTCCGCTCCACTGCAGATCTGCCTAAATGACACCCCATGGCAGGAATATGAGCATGAGGACCTGGAACAGTACACGTCGTCGGTTCTGAACCACATAGTGAACTGCACCAACTCAGTCACCGTGGACAAACGGGTCCGGGTCTACCCCAACACGAAGCCATGGATGACTGGGAAGGTCCAAAAACTGATCAACGAGAGGGACAACGCCTTCTTCGCAGGGAAGAGCACACCGCTGTACAGCACCACCAGGGATAACCTAAAGCGCGGAATCAAAGCGGCCAAGGCAGAGCACAGAGAGAAGATTGAGGAATGCCTGCTGAGCAACGACTCCAGGCGGATGTGGCAGGGGGTTCAGCAGATGACAAACTTCAGAGCCAACAGGCTCACAGCCGCAGAGGACGACCCCCTGCTGGTGGGAAAGCTGAACACCTTCTACGCCCGGTTCGACGAGGGGCGAACGGAGGTAACCACAACACAAACACCACTCTCTCCAGCTCTCAGCAGCCTCACCCTCACAGAGCATGAAGTGAGACGCGTACTGAAGGCGGTGGACCCCAGGAAAGCCTCGGGGCCGGATGGCGTCCTGGGACGGGTGCTGAGGGACTGCGCCGACCAGCTGGCCGGGGTTTTCACCAACATCTTCAACCAGTCCCTGTCCCAGGCCACCATCCCACCCTGCCTGAAAACCTCAACTATCATCCCAGTCCCGAAGAAAAGCACGGTGAGCTGCCTAAACGACTACCGCCCGGTGGCACTCACACCAATCATCATGAAGTGCTTCGAGAAACTAGTCCGGGCCCACATACTCACACGCCTCCCGCCCAACCTGGATCCATACCAGTTCGCCTACAGAGCCCACAGGTCCACAGAGGACGCCATCGCGACGACTCTCCACGCCACTCTATCCCACCTGGAGAGGGGAAACAGCTACGCGAGACTGCTCTTCGTGGACTTCAGCTCCGCCTTCAACACCATCCTTCCAGACAGGCTAGTGACCAAACTACTAGACCTGGGTCTATCACACTCTATATGTGCGTGGATCAAGGACTTCCTGACCGACCGCCCCCAGAGGGTGCGGGTGGGCCCCCACACCTCCACAGCCCTCAGAATCAGCACTGGGTCCCCCCAGGGCTGCGTGCTAAGCCCCATCCTCTACAACCTCTACACCTGCGACTTCACCCCCGTCCACCCCAGCAACTCCATCGTAAAGTTTGCAGACGACACCACCGTGGTGGGATGCATCTCGGGGGGGGGGACGAGGCGGCGTACAGGGATGAGGTAGAGCAACTGAGCAAGCTGTGCAAGGTTAACAACCTGCTGCTGAACAAGTCAAAGACCCAGGAAATCATCGTAGACTTCAGGAGGAAAAAGTCCGAGATCCAGCCCCTGCTCATCGACGGAGAGAGCGTGGAGAGAGTCTCAACCCTCCGATTCCTGGGGATGCACATGCGGGATGACCTGACCTGGAAGGACAACACAAAAGCCACCATCAAGAGGGCACAACAGCGGCTATACACCCTGAGAGTCCTCAGGAAGGAACACAGCAAGCAGGAGATACTGGTGACCTTCTACCGCGGCGCACTGGAGAGCATCCTCACCTACGGCATCTGCAACTGGTTCTCCAGCTGCACAACAGCGGAGAGAAATGCGCTACAGAGAGTCGTGAGAACAGCACAGAAGATCACCGGCGCCCCCCTCCCCTCTCTGGAAGAGCTGTACAACACACGCTGTCTCAGGAAGGCCTCCAAGATCTCCAGGGACCCGACCCACCCTGGGTACGAACACTTTACCAGGCTGCCCTCGAAAAGGCGGTTCAGGACCCTGGCCGCAAGGACAAACAGACTGAAGAACAGCTTCTACCACAGGGCCGTCCAGGCCCTGAACACAGCAAAGACCTAGGTTCTGGGCCCTGGACAGTCTGGACGGATTGATGGCAGCTGCTGGCCTGAAAAAATCAGGTGTAGTGCTGAGGCACAAACATGTACATTTCAAGCCTGCAAACTGTGACACTTTAAACAAATGTGAAATAATACTATTTGTGCAATATGACAACCCTAGTCGTCTATCTGTACAGTATAGTACAGTGGATAGTGTACATAGCCTTTATTTATGTAAACCAGCTCCTTCCCTTCTTGTGATTTAAAAAAAAAAAAAAATCCCCTTTCCTAACACCAGGGGAGCCACCCCTCCTAAATTTCGTTGTTTGGTACCTGTACTGTAGCAATGACAATAAAGTCCATTCATTCATTCATTCATTCATTCATTCATAACCCCTCCCCCCTTTCAACTCTATGTGGTCCATTCTAATCGTGAGGGAAAACAATTTTTCAATTGGAGAAAATCTTCCTGCGCTTGGCTGAACGTGTGACTAGCTATGAAAAGACAGAGACAGACAGCTCTCAACTTTGAGAAGATGTCTAAAAAGTCAAAACCACCCAATGGACAGAAACAGGTAGCTTGCTGGATGTATGTCATGTCAAACCTACAGCCACATCTGGTGCGCTGTGCAAGCTAGCTAACTAAAGTCTAACATAGCTGCAGGGCTCTCAAGTCTCACGCATTGGGCGTGAGACACACGCATTTCAACCCATTCACACGCTCACACGCCACACCTTGTATTTCTCACGCAGAGAAATTACTAGGGGCGCCCACCAAGTTGCGCCGCTATTTTAAAAAATAGAACAGGTAGAGAATCAAGTGAGTTCCCTCTCCCTCTGGTTCCCCTAGAGTTCAGAATGCCACGCACCAGCTAATCAAATTAAAAAATATAGCTACCGAACAGCCAATCAGAAAATAATAGCATTGCTGTATCCGGGTAACATTTTGATATTCCCGCTACAACAAACAACGTTCTGATTCCAACGACACTTTGGACTGACTGGAGCTATTGATTCAGATGCTCGCTACACAGAAGAGGACAGATTATTTGAATTGATCATTCACATCTCGAAGTGGCTACAGACTGGTCGACGTGGGAGAAGACCATATCCTTTGACGCTGAGACTGTGTGTGTGTGATCTTTTTTTTTTTTTTTTACAAATTGATGTCATTTATCAGATCAGACCCCTTACCCCCCCCCCCCGCCGCCGCCAAAATCTCACTCTGAACTCTGTTCAAAACTTGAGAGCCCTGTAGCTGTTTAGATTTGTAACAGTTAGCTGGCTGGCCTAGCCCATGAGAAGCTAGCTAGTGTTGTGCTGGATTGATGTCACAGTCACCTTAAAGTATACGTATTTAGTGATCCATAATTTGCTAATCTTGAAACAGTTGAGGTTAAATGTTGTTTTCCCTTTAGGACTCAGTCAGTGTCAGGGATCCTCAAGCAAGCAGTGCCATGGACATAGGGAGTAAGCCATAGCAGCCTGATCCAAAATTCATAGCAGTAGGGAGTCAGGTGAGGTTGTCTAAAAATGATAGTGTGATTAAACATGCTTTTAAACATACAGCATTTTTGCAGTGGTCACTGGTCACACACTATTAATTTTCATTAGACAAATATAATTCCCTGCACACGCAGTTTTCTTCACTTGCTCTGGTCCCTACCAATGTTGTGACCAAACCTACTCTCTTGATCAGACCAAAATACCAGCCCCATTCTCTCAGGGGCAGACAGCAGGTTCCCTGTCACTTCCTGTCATATGCAGAAATCACTCTCTAAATAATTTAAATAATTAATAATTAATAATTTTGCCATTTAGCAGACGCCTTTATCCAAAGCGACTTACAATTACGAATTACAGGGACATTCCCCCTGGAGTAACTGAGGGCTAAGTGCCTTACTCAAGGGCACACTAGTAATGGTGTGGTTTCAGGCGGGATTTGAACTCACAACCTTCCGATCACAAGTCCAACTCACTATCCACTAGACCACCACTACCACTCTCTATTTGACCATTGACCATTATTGACCAAATGACTCGAGCTCTATATTGATTATTGGCACACAAGAACATGCTTATGTTTGCATTCTCTTGTGAACCCACTGTCTACACCGGACTCGTGATTACATTTATAACATGATTAGAATGCAATCAGGTAACGCAATCAGGTAAAGGACACAATGAAGCACACTAGTACTCCTGTTAGTCCCCTAATAAGCTACAGGGGACACTATGCTGTGATCATTTGCTCCTAGGAACACTAAGACAATTCATGTACATCTGCGTTTCAGAGGAGTACTTGAATGCACCATTAGCTAAAACTACACAATGATGCTCTGGGGCTGTGTTTTCTTGGTTTGGGCTAGGCCCTGTAGTTCCAGTGAAGTGAAATCTTAATACTACAGCATACAATGAGATTCTGCCTCCACATGTGGATCACCTCCACATTCTTCTGAAGAAACATCTGTCTTATCTCTGAAGTCAGCTGGCTTGGTGGGAGGAGGGACTGTAGTTCCAGGGTGCAGTTATATAACCTTTAACTGTTATACAACAAAGATGTGCGTCACCTGATTGATGTGTAAGCCTTCTAATCATGTTGTTAAAAATGTAATCATGATACCAGTCACCCGTGACTGTGTTTAGGCCCTAATTCAATCAGTTGTAGACAGTGGGTTCACAAGATAATGCAAACAGCAGTTATATAGGGGTGGGTGGGCTCTGAGATGGCCAGATACTACAGACACTATATAACTGAGATGGGCAGTTTCTGGACACCATCACCGGACATCACCTCTCTCATTCTCTCTTTGACTGATTGCAGCACTGACTGACTGATCACACACCTGGAGCACCGATAGGTAAGTCCATGATATTATACAATCAGACAATCATTTAACTCTGCTCTATACTCCATTGAAGGGTTTGCCCCTATATCAGTTCAAATGTTGAGAATCAAACTGGATACTCACTGAAACGTCTGTGTAGTTACTCTTTAGAATAATATAATTTCTGCATTTTGTCATTGAGGATTTGACTTGTTGGTAAACAGTTTTAATATAATGTATTGTTTTATGGAACACTCATGTTTATTATCCCTGTGTAGGAAATGGTGAAGCATGTTTTACTCTTTTGGTTCTACACTCCAAATGTTTGGATGTGGAAATCAAACAATTACTATCTGGTTAAAGCAGAGATCTCAAATTTTATTGATGGTATTTGTGTATTGCTTTCACTATTTAAATGTTACAACCGTTTTTATGCATAGTCCCCTTATTTCAGGGTACCCAGAAGTAATTGGATAATTGCCTTGACAAGGGTTCCGCCCACATAATTTGTCCAGGCATAAGACAGCTGTCAATGTCTAGCATTAATTCTAGGCATTGTGTTTGCCTTTGGAGTCTGACAGGTAGCCTACTGGAGAAAAAGACCCCAAGTAGGGCATGGTCATTTTAAAGTTTTATTTATTTATTTATTTATTTTTTATTTTACAGATTATGAAAGTGCAGATTGTAAGCTTTCAAAAGATTTGTCACACATGGAAATAATTGAAGAAGATTTGCTTATTTGAATGTTAGTACAAACAGAGAGTAGTAGAAAATCGCTCTGAATCAAAACACACATTTGCAACACTCGCGTTGCTAGCTAGCTTAGCAGCTAACAAGAAAACACAGCTATGTAACATCTAACTGCATGTTTAGCACATCACAACAGGCTGATAGAGCATCAACATGCTAAAAACAAATACCTACACATAATTAGATGATCACACATTCCTTGCTTAATTGCCCAATATCCATGCTACCTTACCTTTCCAAAGTATTAGTCTCATTCTAAATGAAATTCTCATTCTAAAACCAACCTGGCTTTAGACGTGGTCATAGCACAACCTTAGCTGCAACACTTATATGAGATGTTAAATTGCCTTCTTTAGAAAAGAAAACATTGTGCTGCCTTATTTATAGATCTCTCCAAGGCATTCGATACGGTCGACTATTACTTGTTCAGAAGTTGTCTAAATTGGCCTGGATCAGGCTTCATGTAGATGGTTGAACATTATTTAATGGACAGAACACAGTGTGTTAACTGATGGTGTTACATCAGGTTTCTGGAAATAACAAAGGGTGCTACACATTGGAGACATTGTGGTTGGGTGGTTATGTTTTTTTTCTTCTTTTAATTAAGCATAATCAAAAATTGCCTGAATTCAAAAACACCCCTCAGACAGAGATAGAAACACACACACACACACACACACACACACACACACACACACACACACACACACACACACACACACACACACTCTCCTCCATCTTATTGTATTCCATGGATTAATATTCATATTCATTCCTACCCATACTTTTCATTGGTCAATGTTGATTGGTGGATCCAATGTCTGATAGCTAACTGAAACTGCCTGGTACTCTGCATTGTGTTAATTTATCCAACCCTGTCAAGTCACGAATGACAATTGGTAAATAGCCTAGACATTCTAAAATGCTACTGTAGTTTATATCTCTGACTGTATCTGTTCTAATTTCACAGCACCCAGTCTCGAGTCAACACATCTACTACATCTCCTGTGGGACATAACCAGAGATCAACATGGCAAACATGTGAGTGGCAGTCAGCACATTGCACTGTTATTCCAAATGTTGACCTGTAGTTGATGACTTCATTGATATTCAATCAATATATTTGCTTTGATAACTTATCTTCACTTTGTTACACAGGACTAGTGGCATATCATCCAAACTTAGAGACATTATTTTGAAGAGCAAGCTTGTGCAAGAAGGACCTCCTGCTCGATATCAGCTCTTACCAAAGAAGGATTGTCTAGATGGTAAACTTCAAGGTGAATCATTGTCCAAACTAAGAAGAAGGACCATTGGAGAGAAGGATCCCAGTAAGATTAACAAAACCGTACTGATAGTGGGAGAAACAGGAACAGGGAAGTCGACTCTGATCAATACCATGGTCAACTATGTCTTGGGAGTAGAGTGGGACGACGATGTCTGGTTTGACATCATCGAAGACGAGAAAACAAGTCAATCTGAAAGCCAAACATCAGCAGTCACTGTTTATGAGATCTTTGGATTTGAGGGCGGTAGAGTCCCGTACTCTCTCACCATCATCGACACTCCTGGGTTCGGAGACACCAGAGGGATCATCGAAGACAAAATAGTTGAGGAAGAATTGTATCAGCTGTTTAGATCTGAGAATGGAGTTCGAGAAATTGATGCAGTTGCCTTTGTGATGAAGGAGAGCACTAATCGACTCAGTGACAGACAGAAGTACATAGCTGCAGCAGTTGTGTCTTTGTTTGGTAAAGACATGGAGAACAACATTGTAGCCCTATTGACATATTCTTCTGGCTTGGAACCAACTGATGCTCTGCAGGCATTGAATGATGCTAAAATACCAATGGCTAAAGACCATTCCAATAAAGCCGTTTTCTTCCAGTTCAACAACTGTAGAAATGCCTGCACAAATGTTCAGAAGAAGGCAACAATGAAAGAACAGCGGGTCTTGAAGGGTCACTGGGACATGTCGATGGAGGGTCTGGAAGAGTTCTCAGAATTCCTAAATGTCATAGAACCCCAGAGCGTGAAGATGACTGAAGGTGTATTGAGGCACCACAAACAGCACAAACAGCTGGAGTCTTGTGTCCACAACCTAGTGGAACGCGTCGACTTGATGGATGTGAAGCAGACAGAACTTGAGAAGACTCAAATAGCCTTGAAGGCCCATCAGGCTGACTTGAAAACATTTAAAATGTCGTCTGAAATATATGTGAAGGAGAAACTACAAATAATGACCTCCTGGCATGGACTGACCAGACAAGCCACCACTTGCAATATGTGTAAGGAGAACTGTCATTTCCCAGGATGCTGGTGGGTAAAAGATCTCTCATGGTGTAGTGCGATGACAGGTGATTACTGCACTGTTTGTTCAAACAAGTGTCACTATACTAATCATGTCAAAGCCGATTATATATGGGTAATCAAGCAAAAGACTGTTGCCGTGACAGGTGAAGATTTGGCCCAAAAATATGGAATTGCTGACAAAGAAGCTCTGATTCAGGAACAGGAGAACATGTTGGAGGTCGACAAAAAGAAGAAAGCCAAACTGCTGATGGAATGCTACGAAATTATTCTTGAACTGGAAACGACCGGCTTGGCTATTGCACTGTCCACTGCACAGCACCTGGACTTCCTGATTGAGAGCATGAGGAACATAGGAAGCGAAGACTATGTTAAGAAACTGGAGGAGACGAAGAAGAAATTTGAGGAGGAACGTGGTCGAGCTTTTAGGTACTTCAGTTTCCGCAGATCAATGTAGCTTTAATTGGAGGCATCTCCTCATCTCCAGACATCTCCCATTATGTTGGACAAATAATCTTTCACTTTTGTTTTTTGACGAGCTCCAAACCATGTGCTGTTGTTCCAATGCAGCAAGTGTTCAAGAGCTTTTTTTCCATACCATATTGTTAGCTAGTCCATATGGTCATTTGCTTTGGAGACATTTCCTGACATCAGCTTGCATCAACCTATCTTTATGGGCAATTTTCACAAAATCACCTTTTTTTTCCATGGGCCAAGTCCTTTGTTTTAGCCTTCAAATTTGTAATTTGTCTTAGCCTTCAAAGGAGGCACATTTACATTATTATAACTGGTTCCTAGGACTTCCTAGGTCCAGAGTTTTTTTTGTTTGTTTGTTTATAACTTGTGTTGTTTTGATTTGATGTGATGTTTTATCTGTAAATCTATGCAAAATATGCATAAAATATATGTGTGAAATGATGAAGAAAAGAAAATCCATGAAATAACAATATTTGGAGAATCTGTTCTCAGTATGTCTAACAGTGTTATTAGAAAGATTGGTGTGATTCTCGTGATAAAAAAATAAACATAATTCTAAAAGTCATCTGTATTTTTATGTCAAGTTTTATTTTGATATTAGTGTGGCATACAGAAATGTTAGATACCTAGTCGTAACACGGTAATAACTGTTTGACAACACCACCCTCACACTGTAGGGGTGAGGGACCCTCAAGTTCGTTAAGGCTAAGTTCCCCACTAGGACGGGTCCGGAATTAACTGAACCAGAGGCTGGTGTACCCAAAATACAATTAGTTTATTACAAGATTATAACAATAAAACAAGGCACAATAATCACTCTCAAATGGTGAAGGCCTATAAAAACAGGGCTACTAAAAAGGGGAAGGGACCTGTGGGTGGACTCTATCCTTAAAGGCAGACAAACGTGAACCGTTGCTTAAAAGATTCATGCAAACACAGCAAATAGTGTAGGCTAGGAATTCTTAGTGGGCAATACACGGCACACAGTGAGTTCAAAAGACAACCATAAAATGAGGGCTCTAAGTATCACGGCACACAAGAAGCAACCTTTAGTATAAAAGCACAGCAAACTGGGAAAAGTAGATAAGGGAACACGTCCGCTCTACACTCCAACAGGTCAGGGATAGTTCAATATCAAACTGCTCTAAAACCACTGCAAGACTAAAAACATAATGGCACAAGGGTAGGAAAAAAACAATGGATAGGACAAGGTAGCGTGGACCTCCTATAGAAAGCATAATATTACATTAGTCACATTAGTTAAACCCACAGAATATTACAATAACAATGGACTATAAATATACCTTTGAATTTAAACATACCTTGATACTCTGAGGCTCTATGCCTGAAGCATCAATAACAGTTTGGCTGAGTGACCATGTGGCTTCCAAACAAATGGGTGCAGAGAATCCTTCCTCACCAACCACGACTAGGTCTGTGGGAAATACATTAGCACTTTAGACAGGATTCCTCCTCTAGTCATCAAACATTGTGTGAAAGGTTTGGATTAAAACATACCGCAATAATCTGGAAACAATGCTTGAAGCAGTGACCATGCGGCTTCCAAACAACAGGTGCAGAGAATGAGTCTGAGTTACCCACCCCCCTATATCTCCTTCCAGTCACCACTGGTGCTGGGTCCTAGTGCTATACCGGTCACATTAGTAAAGGTAAACAAAGCATATTAGTGTGTGGTGCCTGGCCTAAAAAACATTACACATGGGACTGTGTACCATTACACATTATTAGACAATCCAGTTGCTCTCAAACATGCCCCATTAAGCAGAGATTACTTTACTGATGGATAGATGATTCACTTATTTAGACACAAGTCGCTTACAAGTGTTGTAAGTCGCTTTGGATAAAGGCGTCTGCTAAATGCCAAAAATGTTAAATGGTAACAAATACGACCCCCCACCCAGGGTTTCCGTTAGAAAAAATTGCCGCCGGACATCGTGTCCGGGAAGATTCCGATTTACCGGACAAACGTGAGATATTCCGGTCATCATATTAAAATATTATATAGCTGTTTGTCGCGGTGATAACTGTTGTGTAGCGGCCTATATATGCCATTTAATGTCTATTTCTCATCCGATACGATTAGATGCGAGCTATATAATATATAATAATATAACATGATTCGCATGCGCGCTATGCCATTATGTCCAGCGCTGAACGGGCGCCTCACTGGGAACTGAACAGACAGCATCGATCAATGAACGGACTCCACATTACGTTAACTGAAGTTTGTTAAATTGTTTGGGATTAATGTGAGTTTTCTATTTTCTCTTTCCAGTTTTACCCTTTTTTTAAAATCAATAAAACAACGTCATTTCTATAACCAGGTGGACAAAAGGAGTACACAGAAGTAGTTGTGCGCTTGTAGGCTCCTACCTGGTCAACAGCCTTTGCAGCAACTAGCGCGGCCAGCGCAACTCGGTGGGCACCACAGTGCACCTGAATGGAAAGCCCAGGCCAATGACGCGGGACAGCTCCACACCTCTCTCGCGGAGCACCTCCACCACTTTGTCAAATATACACTCTGTGCGGTCCCGCACATCATAATTGCCCAGAAAACATGTCTCAACTCTTCCTTTTATTTCCAACTTCACGTATATAATCAGCTTCTTGTCCACGGTGATATTTACTGTCTCATCATCAATGATAATTCCAATGAAGTCACTCCCCTTTAGCTTTTCATCCAGCTGATCCATCACAACGTCTTCCAGTGCCCTTTCCATGTCATCAACGGAGTCGCTGTGGCGCTAAATGCCCTCACTCAAGACAAAATCTGGAGCCTTAACTGCTTTCAGTAGCTCAGTCAGTCCCACATACTGATGACATGCGATGCCATTTTTTGCCATGTGAAATGCAACTTGTAGCTGAGAGTGCAGCTTATTGTTAGCCGTTGCATTAGCCTGCTCACAGTGGCCTTTCATAGCGGTTTGCTGTTGCCTCAAACTGACCGCCGATGTGGTCACTGCACCGACTGTGATCAGTGAGAGCCGACATTCTCATATTCGTTTCTCCTCTCGTGAATCCGTTATTCCTCCCCGATTTTTTGCACGGTGAGCAGAACATTTTTCCTTCCTCATCTAAACGCAGCCAGGGGAAAGTTTCTTTCCATTCAACTCTGAACTCTGGGTTGCCAGATGGACCGGGTTATCGCCGAATGGGCTACTGGGTTTAAGCGGTAATAGACTGGTTAGGCTGTAATCCCATCTGGCATCAATCCCATGTGGCACCTGACTATTACCGCTGTTTCGCATAGGCCAGCCTACACATTAGGAGTCATCATCATGCCGGTGTCAAATCATATCATAATAAAAGAAATACATAGCCTATATATTCGTATTTTTTTAAATAGAAGGAATCAGAATGTGAACTTTAGCGAATTGTATTCAAATTGTGCTTAGAGGGAATTATTTTCACCGGACAATATGTCCGACGACTTTTCAATTTGTCGGACTTCAACAAATTTTACCGGACAAAGACCGGTAATTACCGGTTAACGGAAACCCTGCCCCCACCCAAGTTTTCTAACAAACTGTAGGTATTTAGTGAATGTAAAACTGTTGGTTATGATATTGCATGGGTTCTTCATCATTTAAATTTGTGTCATGTAAAACAACTTGATTTGTTTGGCTCGATTGCGAGGTTTCACAATTCCCGACATGCAGACCTTTTCACCAAGCCATGACACATTTTTCATTATGTGCTGCTTTTTGGTTGTAAGTGAATTCAATTTCACATGCAGCTGAGGGTCATCACCTGTTGTTCTCCCTGTGATCTCCAGCCTCCCTGCATTAACTGACCAGATGTTAACACTCAGCTTACAGTTTTTACCTGATTGCCGACCTTTGAAACCATAATATAACCTCTAAACACTAACCATAAAACCGTACACCAAACCAGCAAAACATTATAGGCTACATCTCCTGCAAAAGCAAACAATTCTTACAAAAACTCTTCAAACTCTTTTTAAAAGTTGTGTTTTTTGTGTCACATGTGGATCACCTCCACATTCTTCTGAAGAAACATCTGTCTTATCTCTGAAGTCAGCTGGCTTGGTGGGAGGAGGGACTGTAGTTCCAGGGTGCAGTTATATAACCTTTAACTGTTATACAACAAAGATGTATAACAGTTAAAGGAGTTAACTTATGGAATACTTTTGAAAAGGAAATGAAAATGTGTAGTACACTAAAAGGATGTTTTATACTTGTTAATCGTCTTGTTTTTTGTAATTTTTTAAATCCTTTTTTGCTATACAACGAAATGCAGCTTAGCATCCAACCAAAAGTGCAAATAGTGATATAATAACATGATATGAATAGAACAAGAATGGTAGTGATAGGTAACTATGCAATATACAGTATGTGCAGAGATAGTATTGTAAACATTAGTATAGTTTAGAGGTATATACAGTTATGGGTTATATACAGTTAGGTAGCTTGTACAGTGTGGTAGTTTAGGTACAGTATCTAATGTGCAGAAATATAAAAGAAGCTATATCAGGAGACATGTGCAATATACAGTATGTGCAAAAGAGGGTATTGTAAACATCAGTAGTGCAAAGGTCATAGTGATCACATTAACCAGGCATGTGCAGCCATCTCAGTATTGTCATTGTCATGGTAAAGAGAGATTGACTCTAGTGTGAAATGTATTTCCATTTTCAAATTAAAAGTCTGAACATTTTGATTGGTGACTTCTTCCCCCTTTCACCAGCCGCTGTCCCAATTTTTTGTGAACCATAAGTTCCCACTGTCTGACTTAAAGAAAAGGAAAAAAAGGACATGCTAGATTAATTGTGTATTATGCACAAAATAGATTAATTATGGAGGAAAGGGTGTGCACATCACACTGCCAGACAGAGCTCCACAGACAGAAGGTGACCACTATCATAACAACACAAATCAATTATTCTAAAGAATATGATTGTATGGTTTTCTTGATAGCTGATTTATTTGTTGAATAATGTGACGATATGGCTGTGAGTGGGGAAATGCAAAGCATAGTGGGGTGAAAGCATGTGAACCAGGGGCAGGGCTAGGGGGTGGCTACTTCTCAAGCCCCTTATGTTTTCCCACAAGCCCCGGAGTATCAATATAGTCAATATAATTCTAATTCCTAATCGCCTCCATACTCTCAGTTAACTTAAGCTATGTGTTTTGCTTCACAAGCGTGCGTGTCTTAATTACAAACGCGTATGAAAAGAATGTGCGTGGTCAAGTGGTACTCATAAAAGTTTCTGAAGGTTGGCAGGTCTGGATTTGCCCTGCTATCAGGAAGCCCTGCCTTCAACAATGTTGTGGGTGCAATAGATGGCTGCCATATCAGGATCAAACCCCCTGTACTACACCGAATTGACTATTTGAATTACAAAGGATTCTTTTCTATAAACATGCAGGCGATTTGTGATTCGAATGGGAGATTCCTTGATATCTTTGTAGGCTACCCGGGGTCGGTTCATGACAAGCACATCATGAAGAACAGTACCGGTACCTTTTACAGGACCATGCTTCTGGGTGATGGTGGCTATCCCTGTTTGGACACACCAATCTGCCTCATCACACCGTACAAGGAACCCATTAATGGAGAAATACAGGGGCGCTTCAATTATTATCATTCCAGAGGCCGCAGCATCATAGAAAGGGCTTTTGGAATGATGAAGACAAGATGGGGATCTACCCTTTTCAAAGCCTTGGAGGTTAAACCCACATTTGCACCTGTGGTTGTTGCGTCCTGTGCCTTTTTGCACAATGTATGTCTCGATAATGGGGACATGCTGGAGCTAGATGCAGATGCACAGGACATGTTTGACCCCCAACCTCCCGGTGAGCCCCTAGCAGGTAACGAGACCTCTGGGAATGCAACAAGGGACAGACTGGCTGCCTTGGTTTCGGGCCATGTGCAAGCACCATAGTAGAATGCTGTTTGTGACCCAGAAATGTAGAATTGTACATTAATGATCACACAGTGAGTATACACACGAATGGGTAGCTTAGTGTTAGTCTTCTCCAGGTCCAGAGGCATAATCATAATCATAATAATATCTTAGTTTTATATAGCGCTTTTCACAAACCCCACAGATTTTACAGAAAGAAAGTCAGACAGACAAAACTGAAAAAACAGACAGCGACAAAGCTAAACTAGGGGCCAAAGGCCTTGGTGAACAGATGGGTTTGAGGGCTGATTTGAAGGTGTCCAGGGTAGGGGCATTGCGGATCACTGTGGGGAGAGAGTTCCACAGGGTGGGTGCTGCCACACTGAAGGCTCTGTCCCCAAATGACTGGGGTGACCAGGGCTACAGCTAATAGCATCTTCATACATAGAGAATGACTGGGATGACCAGGGCTACAGCTAACAACATCTTCATATGAGCAGCTAACCCGGCTATTGTGTTACAAGCAGATTTACCCTCAGGACTTCAGAGCTCCGGACGGGACAAACTAACTCTCAGGCGGATATGCCCACAGTGCGTGTTCCTGGTTCTTAAAGGGCCATATCCGCCCCAACTTCCCCTCTAAAGTCCTGCCTTGAATGAAACTAATTGGCTTCAGGTGGTACATGTAACATTAGCATACAGCTTGTTACATATGAGAAATGCGCTACAGAGAGTCGTGAGAACAGCACAGAAGATCACCGGCGCCCCCCTCCCCTCTCTGGAGGAGCTGTACAACACACGCTGTCTCAGGAAGGCCTCCAAGATCTCCAGGGACCCGACCCACCCTGGGTACCTACACTTTACCAGGCTGCCCTCGAAAAGGCGGTTCAGGACCCTGGCCGCAAGGACAAACAGACTGAAGAACAGCTTCTACCACAGGGCCGTCCAGGCCCTGAACACAGCAAAGACCTAAGTTCTGGGCCCTGGACAGTCTGGACGGATTGTATGGCAGCTGCTGGCCTGAAAAAATCAGGTGTAGTGCTGAGGCACAAACATGTACATTTCAAGCCTGCAAACTGTGACACTTTAAACAAATGTGAAATAATACTATTTGTGCAATATGACAACCCTAGTCGTCTATCTGTACAGTATAGTACAGTGGATAGTGTACATAGCCTTTATTTATGTAAACCAGCTCCTTCCCTTCTTGTGATTTTTTAAAAAGTGTTTTTTTCCCCCCTTTCCTAACACCAGGGGAGCCACCCCTCCTAAATTTCGTTGTTTGGTACCTGTACTGTAGCAATGACAATAAAGTCCATTCATTCATTCATTCATTCATTCATATAACCCCTCCCCCCTTTCAACTCTATGTGGTCCATTCTAATCGTGAGGGAAAACAATTTTTCAATTGGAGAAAATCTTCCTGCGCTTGGCTGAACGTGTGACTAGCTATGAAAAGACAGAGACAGACAGCTCTCAACTTTGAGAAGATGTCTAAAAAGTCAAAACCACCCGATGGACAGAAACAGGTAGCTTGCTGGATGTATGTCATGTCAAACCTACAGCCACATCTGGTGCGCTGTGCAAGCTAGCTAACTAAAGTCTAACATAGCTGTATAGATTTGTAACAGTTAGCTGGCTGGCCTAGCCCATGAGAAGCTAGCTAGTGTTGTGCTGGATTGATGTCACAGTCACCTTAAAGTATACGTATTTAGTGATCCATAATTTGCTAATCTTGAAACAGTTGAGGTTAAATGTTGTTTTCCCTTTAGGACTCAGTCAGTGTCAGGGATCCTCAAGCAAGCAGTGCCATGGACATAGGGAGTAAGCCATAGCAGCCTGATCCAAAATTCATAGCAGTAGGGAGTCAGGTGAGGTTGTCTAAAAATGATAGTGTGATTAAACATGCTTTTAAACATACAGCATTTTTGCAGTGGTCACTGGTCACACACTATTAATTTTCATTAGACAAATATAATTCCCTGCACACAGTTTTCTTCACTTGCTCTGGTCCCTACCAATGTTGTGACCAAACCTACTCTCTTGATCAGACCAAAATACCAGCCCCATTCTCTCAGGGGCAGACAGCAGGTTCCCTGTCACTTCCTGTCATATGCAGAAATCACTCTCCATTGGACCATTGACCATTATTGACCAAATGACTCGAGCTCTATATTGATTATTGGCACACAAGAACATGCTTATGTTTGCATTCTCTTGTGAACCCACTGTCTACACCTGACTGACTCATGATTACATTTATAACATGATTAGAATGCAATCAGGTAACGCAATCAGGTAACGCAAATCAGATAAAGGACCTTCTCCTGCTGAGATGGGCAGTTTCTGGACACTATATCTCACCATCACCGATCATCACCTCTCTCATTCTCTCTTTGACTGACTGCAGCACTGACTGACTGATCACACACCTGGAGCACCAGTAGGTAAGTCGAAGACAATCATTTAACTCTGCTCTATACTCCATTGAAGGGTTTGCCCCTATATCAGTTCAAATGTTGAGAATCAAACTGGATACTCACTGAAACGTCTGTGTAGTTACTCTTTAGAATAATATAATTTCTGCATTTTGTCATTGAGCATTTGACTTGTTGGTAAACAGTTTTAATATAATGTATTGTTTATGGAACACTCGTGTTTATTATCCCTGTGTAGGAAATGGTGATGCATGTTTTATTCTTTTGGTTCTACACTCCAAATGTTTGGATGTGGAAATCAAACAATTACTATCTGGTTAAAGCAGAGATCTCAAATTTGATTGATGGTATTTGTGTATTGCTTTCACTATTTAAATGTTACAACCGTTTTTATGCATAGTCCCCTTATTTCAGGGTACCCAGAAGTAATTGGATAATTGCCTTGACAAGGGTTCCGCCACATAATTTGTCCAGGCATAAGACAGCTGTCAATGTCTAGCATTAATTCTAGGCATTGTGTTTGCCTTTGGAGTCTGACAGGTAGCCTACTGGAGAAAAAGACCCCAAGTAGGGCATGGTCATTTTAAAGTTTTATTTATTTATTTTTTTATTTTTTATTTTACAGATTATGAAAGTGCAGATTGTAAGCTTTCAAAAGATTTGTCACACATTGAAATAATTGAAGAAGATTTGCTTATTTGAATGTTAGTACAAACAGAGAATAGTAGAAAATCGCTCTGAATCAAAACACACATTTGCAACACTCGCGTTGCTAGCTAGCTTAGCAGCTAACAAGAAAACACAGCTATGTAACATCTAACTGCATGTTTAGCACATCACAACAGGCTGATAGAGCATCAACATGCTAAAAACAAATACCTACACATAATTAGATGATCACACATTCCTTGTTTAATTGCCCAATATCCATGCTACCTTGTCTTTCCAAAGTATTAGTCTCATTCTAAATGAAATTCTCATTCTAAAACCAATCTGGCTTTAGACGTGGTCATAGCACAACCTTAGCTGCAACACTTATATGAGATGTTAAATTGCCTTCTTTAGAAAACAAAACATTGTGCTGCCTTATTTATAGATCTCTCCAAGGCATTCGATACGGTCGACTATTACTTATTCAGAAGTTGTCTAAATTGGCCTGGATCGGGCTTCATGTAGATGGTTGAACATTATTTAATGGACAGAACACACTGTGTGTTAACTGATGGTGTTAAATCAGGTTTCTGGAAATAACAAAGGGTGCTACACATTGGAGACATTGTGGTTGGGTGGTTATGTTTTTTTTTTCTTTTAATTAAGCATAATCAAAAATTGCCTGAATTCAAACACACCCCTCAGACAGAGATAGAAACACACACACACACACACACACACACACACACACACACACACACACACTCCTCCATCTTATTGTATTCCATGGATTAATATTCATATTCATTCCTACCCATACTTTTCATTGGTCAATGTTGATTGGTGGATCCAATGTCTGACAGCTAACTGAAACTGCCTGGTACTCTGCATTGTGTTAATTTATCCAACCCTGTCAAGTCACGAATGACAATTGGTAAATAGCCTAGACATTCTAAAATGCTACTGTAGTTTATATCTCTGACTGTATCTGTTCTAATTTCACAGCACCCAGTCTCGAGTCAACACATCTACTACATCTCCTGTGGGACATAACCAGAGATCAACATGGCAAACATGTGAGTGGCAGTCAGCACATTGCACTGTTATTCCAAATGTTGACCTGTAGTTGATGACTTCATTGATTCAATCAATATATTTGCTTTGATAACTTATCTTCACTTTGTTACACAGGACTAGTGGCATATCATCCAAACTTAGAGACATTATTTTGAAGAGCAAGCTTGTGCAAGAAGGACCTCCTGCTCGATATCAGCTCTTACCAAAGAAGGATTGTCTAGATGGTAAACTTCAAGGTGAATCATTGTCCAAACTAAGAAGAAGGACCATTGGAGAGAAGGATCCCAGTAAGATTAACAAAACCGTACTGATAGTGGGAGAAACAGGAACAGGGAAGTCGACTCTGATCAATACCATGGTCAACTATGTCTTGGGAGTAGAGTGGGACGACGATGTCTGGTTTGACATCATCGAAGACGAGAAAACAAGTCAATCTGAAAGCCAAACATCAGCAGTCACTGTTTATGAGATCTTTGGATTTGAGGGCGGTAGAGTCCCGTACTCTCTCACCATCATCGACACTCCTGGGTTCGGAGACACCAGAGGGATCATCGAAGACAAAATAGTTGAGGAAGAATTGTATCAGCTGTTTAGATCTGAGAATGGAGTTCGAGAAATTGATGCAGTTGCCTTTGTGATGAAGGAGAGCACTAATCGACTCAGTGACAGACAGAAGTACATAGCTGCAGCAGTTGTGTCTTTGTTTGGTAAAGACATGGAGAACAATATTGTAGCCCTATTGACATATTCTTCTGGCTTGGAACCAACTGATGCTCTGCAGGCATTGAATGATGCTAAAATACCAATGGCTAAAGACCATTCCAATAAAGCCGTTTTCTTCCAGTTCAACAACTGTAGAAATGCCTGCACAAATGTTCAGAAGAAGGCAACAATGAAAGAACAGCGGGTCTTGAAGGGTCACTGGGACATGTCGATGGAGGGTCTGGAAGAGTTCTCAGAATTCCTAAATGTCATAGAACCCCAGAGCGTGAAGATGACTGAAGGTGTATTGAGGCACCACAAACAGCTGGAGTCTTGTGTCAACAACCTAGTGGAACGCGTCGACTTGATGGATGTGAAGCAGACAGAACTTGAGAAGACTCAAATAGCCTTGAAGGCCCATCAGGCTGACTTGAAAACATTTAAAATGTCGTCTGAAATATATGTGAAGGAGAAACTACAAATAATGACCTCCTGGCATGGACTGACCAGACAAGCCACCACTTGCAATATGTGTAAGGAGAACTGTCATTTCCCAGGATGCTGGTGGGTAAAAGATCTCTCATGGTGTAGTGCGATGTCAGGTGATAACTGCACTGTTTGTTCAAACAAGTGTCACTATACTAATCATGTCAAAGCCGATTATATATGGGTAATCAAGCAAAAGACTGTTGCCTTGACAGGTGAAGATTTGGCCCAAAAATATGGAATTGCTGACAAAGAAGCTCTGATTCAGGAACAGGAGAACAAGTTGGAGGTCGACAAAAAGAAGAAAGCCAAACTGCTGATGGAATGCTACGAAATTATTCTTGAACTGGAAACGACCGGCTTGGCTATTTCACTGTCCACTGCACAGCACCTGGACTTCCTGATTGAGAGCATGAGGAACATAGGAAGCGAAGACTATGTTAAGAAACTGGAGGAGATGAAGAAGAAATTTGAGGAGGAACGTGGTGGAGCTTTTAGGTACTTCAGTTTCCGCAGATCAATGTAGCTTTAATTGGAGGCATCTCCTCATCTCCAGACATCTCCCATTATGTTGGACAAATAATCTTTCACTTTTGTTTTTTGACGAGCTCCAAACCATGTGGTTTCAAGTGTTCAAGAGCTTTGTGTTCAAGAGCGTTCAAGAGCTTTTTTTCCATACCATATTGTTAGCTAGTCCATATGGTCATTTGCTTTGGAGACATTTCCTGACATCAGCTTGCATCAACCTATCTTTATGGGCAATTTTCACAAAATCACCTTTTTTTTCCATGGGCCAAGTCCTTTGTTTTAGCCTTCAAATTTGTAATTTGTCTTAGCCTTCAAAGGAGGCACATTTACATTATTGTAACTGGTTCCTAGGACTTCCTAGGTCCAGAGTTTTTTTTGTTTGTTTGTTTATAACTTGTGTTGTTTTGATGTGATGTTTTATCTGTAAATCTATGCAAAATATGCATAAAATATATGTGTGAAATTATGAAGAAAAGAAAATCCATGAAATAACAATATTTGGAGAATCTGTTCTCAGTATGTCTAACAGTGTGTTATTAGAAAGATTGGTGTGATTCTCGTGATAAAAAAATAAACATAATTCTAAAAGTCATCTGTATTTTTATGTCAAGTTTTATTTTGATATTAGTGTGGCATACAGAAATGTTAGATACCTAGTCGTAACACGGTAATAACTGTTTGACAACGCCACCCTCACACTGTAGGGGTGAGGGACCCTCAAGTTTGTTAAGGCTAAGTTCCCCACTAGGACGGGTCCGGAATTAACTGAACCAGAGGCTGGTGTACCCAAAATACAATTAGTTTATTACAAGATTATAACAATAAAACAAGGCACAATAATCACTCTCAAATGGTGAAGGCCTATAAAAACAGGGCTACTAAAAAGGGGAAGGGGGGGGACCTGTGGGTGGACTCTATCCTTAAAGGCAGACAAACGTGAACCGTTGCTTAAAAGATGCATGCAAACACAGCAAATAGTGTAGGCTAGGAATTCTTAGTGGGCAATACACGGCACACAGTGAGTTCAAAAGACAACCATAAAATGAGGGCTCTAAGTATCACGGCACACAAGCAACCTTTAGTATAAAAGCACAGCAAACTGGGAAAAGTAGATAAGGGAACACGTCCGCTCTACACTCCAACAGGTCAGGGATAGTTCAATATCAAACTGCTCTAAAACCACTGCAAGACTAAAAACATAATGGCACAAGGGTAGGAAAAAAACAATGGATAGGACAAGGTAGCGTGGACCTCCTATAGAAAGCATAATATTACATTAGTCACATTAGTTAAACCCACAGAATATTACAATAACAATGGACTATAAATATACCTTTGAATTTAAACATACCTTGATACTCTGAGCAGTGGCGTAGCGCAAAATCCCGGGGCCCCCCCGCAAGGTGGCGGCGGGGGCCCTTTCGCAACGGAGTAAAAAAAAAAAGAAAAAAAAAAAGCGTTTTTTAGAGGCCGATGCGTTATTGACGTTGCGAAATTTCGCAATATGCACTCTACATTCTAAATGCTTGACTTAGCAAAAGGTACAAACAAGTGAGAGCAATAGCCTATAACTAAAACCAAATGGTAGACTACACTACATCAGTAGAATGTATTATAAGTAGAATAGTACAAGCTTTATTTATTTTAACAAAGTGTGGTGTGCACAGCAGTGTGATATCTGTAAACATATCTGTAGACTCTCCGCTAAGGGTTGCCAGATGGGATTGAGAATTTCCAACCTAATCAATCTAAAAACTTCTAAATCCACCAAAACCCAGCCAATCTGGCAACCCTGTCTCCGCTGCATCAGAGTCTACTTGTTGCGTAAAATTGGCCAGGGTTAGTCAAATCCTTTGTTGGACATCTCGTTTCTTAAGTCCTGGTATATTGTGGCATTTCTTTACTGTTTGCCATCTGGTCTAGGAATACCCAGGGAGACGCAGACAGCAGAAGTAGAATAGAATAGTAGAATAGAAAAAGAAACAGCTATATATAGCCTAACCATGCTGAATTATGTACCTGTATGATGCACTGACAGCCTGTGACTGTGAACCTGGCCGGACCCTGCCTTTCTGCCTGAGTTTGAGTATGATGCTGCCCAAATAAATGTTATTGTTTAGTGCTGTACGCTTTCGTGGTATTATATTGTGTGAATTATCATCTGTATGTTGTTTTTCTTTCACTCGACTAACCGCCGAGATAATACTTGAGACATGTACTTCCGTAAACATACATTTTTTATTAGATGTTTTTACAATATCGGACCGACAGTCCCACATATAGCGGCTATAATGTCCGAATAGAGAATCTATCACCACCTAAAGAATGCTTATTGTACTTTGTATTGTATTTTCGCTTGCTCATTTTCCTTGTGTCTCGCTGCCTACGTGTGACGTCAAAGTCATGTTGCTATTGGATACGGCTAACTATGTATATATTTTTAAATATAGGCCTATATATTAAAATTAAGGTTGACACAATGAAGGGCCACTTATTTTCTTTGTTTTATATAAAATAAATAAAAAAAAAAAAAAAAAAAAAAAGGGGATCCAATGTTAGGGGGCCCCCTAGTGGCTGGGGCCCCCCCGCGGTGCGTCGCTTGCGGGCCCGTCCGCTACGCCACTGACTCTGAGGCTCTATGCCTGAAGCATCAATAACAGTTTGGCTGAGTGACCATGTGGCTTCCAAACGAATGGGTGCAGAGAATCCTTCCTCACCAACCACGACTAGGTCTGTGGGAAATACATTAGCACTTTAGACAGGATTCCTCCTCTAGTCATCAAACATTGTGTGAAAGGTTTGGATTAAAACATACCGCAATAATCTGGAAACAATGCTTGAAGCAGTGACCATGTGGCTTCCAAACAACAGGTGCAGAGAATGAGTCTGAGTTACCCACCCCCCTATATCTCCTGGTGCTGGGTCCTAGTGCTATACCGGTCACATTAGTAAAGGTAAACAAAGCATATTAGTGTGTGGTGCCTGGCCTAAAAAACATTACACATGGGACTGTGTACCATTACACATTATTAGACAATCCAGTTGCTCTGAAACATGCCCCATTAAGCAGAGATTACTTGACTGATGGATAGATGATTCACTTATTTAGACACAAGTCGCTTACAAGTGTTGTAAGTCGCTTTGGATAAAGGCGTCTGCTAAATGCCAAAAATGTTAAATGGTGACAAATACGACCCCCCACCCAAGTTTTCTAACAAACTGTAGGTATTTAGTGAATATAAAACTGTTGGTTATGATATTGCATGGGTTCTTCATCACTTAAATTGGTGTCATGTAAAACAACTTGATTTGTTTTGGTCGATTGCGAGGTTTCACAATTCCCGACATGCAGACCTTTTCACCAAGCCGTGACACATTTTTCATTATGTGCTGCTTTTTGGTTGTAAGTGAATTCAATTTCCCATGCAGCTGAGGGTCATCACCTGTTGTTCTCCCTGTGATCTCCAGCCTCCCTGCATTAACTGACCAGATGTTAACACTCAGCTTACAGTTTTTACCTGATTGCCGACCTTTGAAACCATAATATAACCTCTAAACACTAACCATAAAACCGTACACCAAACCAGCAAAATGTCGACCTGAAGGCAGTACTACCCAAATTCTATCAGCATGTGAAATGTGCAACAAGAGGAGAAAAAACACTGGACAAGGTATACACCAACATCAAACGTGCTTACAAGGCTAGTCCGCTAGCTCATCTAGGCATGTCTGACCATGTGTCAATCCTCCTGATCCCTGCATACACTACCATGGGGAAAAGTGCTCCCATCACCACTAAGACTGTCAGAACCTGGCCAGAAGGGTCCGCTCCACTGCAGATCTGCCTAAATGACACCCCATGGCAGGAATATGAGCATGAGGACCTGGAACAGTACACGTCGTCGGTTCTGAACCACATAGTGAACTGCACCAACTCAGTCACCGTGGACAAACGGGTCCGGGTCTACCCCAACACGAAGCCATGGATGACTGGGAAGGTCCAAAAACTGATCAACGAGAGGGACAACGCCTTCTTCGCAGGGAAGAGCACACCGCTGTACAGCACCACCAGGGCTAACCTAAAGCGCGGAATCAAAGCGGCCAAGGCAGAGCACAGAGAGAAGATTGAGGAATGCCTGCTGAGCAACGACTCCAGGCGGATGTGGCAGGGGGTTCAGCAGATGACAAACTTCAGAGCCAACAGGCTCACAGCCGCAGAGGACGACCCCCTGCTGGTGGGAAAGCTGAACACCTTCTACGCCCGGTTCGACGAGGGGCGAACGGAGGTAACCACAACACAAACACCACTCTCTCCAGCTCTCAGCAGCCTCACCCTCACAGAGCATGAAGTGAGACGCGTACTGAAGGCGGTGGACCCCAGGAAAGCCTCGGGGCCGGATGGCGTCCTGGGACGGGTGCTGAGGGACTGCGCCGACCAGCTGGCCGGGGTTTTCACCAACATCTTCAACCAGTCCCTGTCCCAGGCCACCATCCCACCCTGCCTGAAAACCTCAACTATCATCCCAGTCCCGAAGAAAAGCACGGTGAGCTGCCTAAACGACTACCGCCCGGTGGCACTCACACCAATCATCATGAAGTGCTTCGAGAAACTAGTCCGGGCCCACATACTCACACGCCTCCCGCCCAACCTGGATCCATACCAGTTCGCCTACAGAGCCCACAGGTCCACAGAGGACGCCATCGCGACGACTCTCCACGCCACTCTATCCCACCTGGAGAGGGGAAACAGCTACGCGAGACTGCTCTTCGTGGACTTCAGCTCCGCCTTCAACACCATCCTTCCAGACAGGCTAGTGACCAAACTACTAGACCTGGGTCTATCACACTCTATATGTGCGTGGATCAAGGACTTCCTGACCGACCGCCCCCAGAGGGTGCGGGTGGGCCCCCACACCTCCACAGCCCTCAGAATCAGCACTGGGTCCCCCCAGGGCTGCGTGCTAAGCCCCATCCTCTACAACCTCTACACCTACGACTTCACCCCCGTCCACCCCAGCAACTCCATCGTAAAGTTTGCAGACGACACCACCGTGGTGGGATGCATCTCGGGGGGGGGGACGAGGCGGCGTACAGGGATGAGGTAGAGCAACTGAGCAAGCTGTGCAAGGTTAACAACCTGCTGCTGAACAAGTCAAAGACCCAGGAAATCATCGTAGACTTCAGGAGGAAAAAGTCCGAGATCCAGCCCCTGCTCATCGACGGAGAGAGCGTGGAGAGAGTCTCAACCCTCCGATTCCTGGGGATGCACATGCGGGATGACCTGACCTGGAAGGACAACACAAAAGCCACCATCAAGAGGGCACAACAGCGGCTATACACCCTGAGAGTCCTCAGGAAGGAACACAGCAAGCAGGAGATACTGGTGACCTTCTACCGCGGCGCACTGGAGAGCATCCTCACCTACGGCATCTGCAACTGGTTCTCCAGCTGCACAACAGCGGAGAGAAATGCGCTACAGAGAGTCGTGAGAACAGCACAGAAGATCACCGGCGCCCCCCTCCCCTCTCTGGAAGAGCTGTACAACACACGCTGTCTCAGGAAGGCCTCCAAGATCTCCAGGGACCCGACCCACCCTGGGTACGAACACTTTACCAGGCTGCCCTCGAAAAGGCGGTTCAGGACCCTGGCCGCAAGGACAAACAGACTGAAGAACAGCTTCTACCACAGGGCCGTCCAGGCCCTGAACACAGCAAAGACCTAGGTTCTGGGCCCTGGACAGTCTGGACGGATTGATGGCAGCTGCTGGCCTGAAAAAATCAGGTGTAGTGCTGAGGCACAAACATGTACATTTCAAGCCTGCAAACTGTGACACTTTAAACAAATGTGAAATAATACTATTTGTGCAATATGACAACCCTAGTCGTCTATCTGTACAGTATAGTACAGTGGATAGTGTACATAGCCTTTATTTATGTAAACCAGCTCCTTCCCTTCTTGTGATTTAAAAAAATAAATAAATCCCCTTTCCTAACACCAGGGGAGCCACCCCTCCTAAATTTCGTTGTTTGGTACCTGTACTGTAGCAATGACAATAAAGTCCATTCATTCATTCATTCATTCATTCATTCATAACCCCTCCCCCCTTTCAACTCTATGTGGTCCATTCTAATCGTGAGGGAAAACAATTTTTCAATTGGAGAAAATCTTCCTGCGCTTGGCTGAACGTGTGACTAGCTATGAAAAGACAGAGACAGACAGCTCTCAACTTTGAGAAGATGTCTAAAAAGTCAAAACCACCCAATGGACAGAAACAGGTAGCTTGCTGGATGTATGTCATGTCAAACCTACAGCCACATCTGGTGCGCTGTGCAAGCTAGCTAACTAAAGTCTAACATAGCTGCAGGGCTCTCAAGTCTCACGCATTGGGCGTGAGACACACGCATTTCAACCCATTCACACGCTCACACGCCACACCTTGTATTTCTCACGCAGAGAAATTACTAGGGGCGCCCACCAAGTTGCGCCGCTATTTTAAAAAATAGAACAGGTAGAGAATCAAGTGAGTTCCCTCTCCCTCTGGTTCCCCTAGAGTTCAGAATGCCACGCACCAGCTAATCAAATTAAAAAATATAGCTACCGAACAGCCAATCAGAAAATAATAGCATTGCTGTATCCGGGTAACATTTTGATATTCCCGCTACAACAAACAACGTTCTGATTCCAACGACACTTTGGACTGACTGGAGCTATTGATTCAGATGCTCGCTACACAGAAGAGGACAGATTATTTGAATTGATCATTCACATCTCGAAGTGGCTACAGACTGGTCGACGTGGGAGAAGACCATATCCTTTGACGCTGAGACTGTGTGTGTGATCTTTTTTTCTTTTTTTTTACAAATTGATGTCATTTATCAGATCAGACCCCTTACCCCCCCCCCCCCCGCCGCCGCCAAAATCTCACTCTGAACTCTGTTCAAAACTTGAGAGCCCTGTAGCTGTTTAGATTTGTAACAGTTAGCTGGCTGGCCTAGCCCATGAGAAGCTAGCTAGTGTTGTGCTGGATTGATGTCACAGTCACCTTAAAGTATACGTATTTAGTGATCCATAATTTGCTAATCTTGAAACAGTTGAGGTTAAATGTTGTTTTCCCTTTAGGACTCAGTCAGTGTCAGGGATCCTCAAGCAAGCAGTGCCATGGACATAGGGAGTAAGCCATAGCAGCCTGATCCAAAATTCATAGCAGTAGGGAGTCAGGTGAGGTTGTCTAAAAATGATAGTGTGATTAAACATGCTTTTAAACATACAGCATTTGTGCAGTGGTCACTGGTCACACACTATTAATTTTCATTAGACAAATATAATTCCCTGCACACGCAGTTTTCTTCACTTGCTCTGGTCCCTACCAATGTTGTGACCAAACCTACTCTCTTGATCAGACCAAAATACCAGCCCCATTCTCTCAGGGGCAGACAGCAGGTTCCCCGTCACTTCCTGTCATATGCAGAAATCACTCTCTATTGGACCATTGACCATTATTGACCAAATGACTCGAGCTCTATATTGATTATTGGCACACAAGAACATGCTTATGTTTGCATTCTCTTGTGAACCCACTGTCTACACCTGACTCATGATTACATTTATAACATGATTAGAATGCAATCAGGTAACGCAATCAGGTAATCAGGATCTTCTCCTGCTGAGATGGGCGGTTTCTGGACACTATATCTCACCATCACCGATCATCACCTCTCTCATTCTCTCTTTGACTGACTGCAGCACTGACTGACTGATCACACACCTGGAGCACCAGTAGGTAAGTCGAAGATATTATATAATCAGACAATCATTTAACTCTGCTCTATACTCCATTGACGGGTTTTCCCCTATATCAGTTCAAATGTTGAGAATCAAACTGGATACTCACTGAAACGTCTGTGTAGTTACTCTTTAGAATAATATAATTTCTGCATTTTGTCATTGAGGATTTGACTTGTTGGTAAACAGTTTTAATATAATGTATTGTTTATGGAACACTCGTGTTTATTATCCCTGTGTAGGAAATGGTGAAGCATGTTTTATTCTTTTGGTTCTACACTCCAAATGTTTGGATGTGAAATCAAACAATTACTATCTGGTTAAAGCAGAGATCTCAAATTTGATTGATGGTATTTGTGTATTGCTTTCACTATTTAAATGTTACAACCGTTTTTATGCTTAGTCCCCTTATTTCAGGGTACCCAGAAGTAATTGGATAATTGCCTTGACAAGGGTTCCGCCATGGATTAATATTCATATTCATTCCTACCCATACTTTTCATTGGTCAATGTTGATTGGTGGATCCAATGTCTGACAGCTAACTGAAACTGCCTGGTACTCTGCATTGTGTTAATTTATCCAACCCTGTCAAGTCACGAATGACAATTGGTAAATAGCCTAGACATTCTAAAATGCTACTGTAGTTTATATCTCTGACTGTATCTGTTCTAATTTCACAGCACCCCGTCTCTAGTCAACACATCTACTACATCTCCTGTGGGTCATAACCAGAGATCAACATGGCAAATATGTGAGTGGCAGTCAGCACATTGCACTGTTATTCCAAATGTTGACCTGTAGTTGATGAATCTGATAACTTATCTTCATTTTGTTACACAGGACTAGTGGCATATCATCCAAACTTAGAGACATTATTTTGAAGAGCAAGCTTGTGCAAGAAGGACCTCCTGCTCGATATCAGCTCTTACCAAAGAAGGATTGTCTAGATGGTAAACTTCAAGGTGAATCAGTGTCCAAACTAAGAAGAAGGACCATTGGAGAGAAGGATCCCAGTAAGATTAACAAAACCGTACTGATAGTGGGAGAAACAGGAACAGGGAAGTCGACTCTGATCAATACCATGGTCAACTATGTCTTGGGAGTAGAGTGGGACGACGATGTCTGGTTTGACATCATCGAAGACGAGAAAACAAGTCAATCTGAAAGCCAAACATCAGCAGTCACTGTTTATGAGATCTTTGGATTTGAGGGCGGTAGAGTCCCGTACTCTCTCACCATCATCGACACTCCTGGGTTCGGAGACACCAGAGGGATCATCGAAGACAAAATAGTTGAGGAAGAATTGTATCAGCTGTTTAGATCTGAGAATGGAGTTCGAGAAATTGATGCAGTTGCCTTTGTGATGAAGGAGAGCACTAATCGACTCAGTGACAGACAGAAGTACATAGTTGCAGCAGTTGTGTCTTTGTTTGGTAAAGACATGGAGAACAACATTGTAGCCCTATTGACATATTCTTCTGGCTTGGAACCAACTGATGCTCTGCAGGCATTGAATGATGCTAAAATACCAATGGCTAAAGACCATTCCAATAAAGCCGTTTTCTTCCAGTTCAACAACTGTAGAAATGCCTGCACAAATGTTCAGAAGAAGGCAACAATGAAAGAACAGCGGGTCTTGAAGGGTCACTGGGACATGTCGATGGAGGGTCTGGAAGAGTTCTCAGAATTCCTAAATGTCATAGAACCCCAGAGCGTGAAGATGACTGAAGGTGTATTGAGGCACCACAAACAGCACAAACAGCTGGAGTCTTGTGTCCACAACCTAGTGGAACGCGTCGACTTGATGGATGTGAAGCAGACAGAACTTGAGAAGACTCAAATAGCCTTGAAGGCCCATCAGGCTGACTTGAAAACATTTAAAATGTCGTCTGAAATATATGTGAAGGAGAAACTACAAATAATGACCTCCTGGCATGGACTGACCAGACAAGCCACCACTTGCAATATGTGTAAGGAGAACTGTCATTTCCCAGGATGCTGGTGGGTAAAAGATCTCTCATGGTGTAGTGCGATGACAGGTGATTACTGCACTGTTTGTTCAAACAAGTGTCACTATACTAATCATGTCAAAGCCGATTATATATGGGTAATCAAGCAAAAGACTGTTGCCGTGACAGGTGAAGATTTGGCCCAAAAATATGGAATTGCTGACAAAGAAGCTCTGATTCAGGAACAGGAGAACATGTTGGAGGTCGACAAAAAGAAGAAAGCCAAACTGCTGATGGAATGCTACGAAATTATTCTTGAACTGGAAACGACCGGCTTGGCTATTGCACTGTCCACTGCACAGCACCTGGACTTCCTGATTGAGAGCATGAGGAACATAGGAAGCGAAGACTATGTTAAGAAACTGGAGGAGATGAAGAAGAAATTTGAGGAGAAACGTGGTGGAGCTTTTAGGTACTTCAGTTTCCGCAGATCAATGTAGCTTTAATTGGAGGCATCTCCTCATCTCCAGACATCTCCCATTATGTTGGACAAATAATCTTTCACTTTTGTTTTTTGACGAGCTCCAAACCATGTGCTGTTGTTCCAATGCAGCAAGTGTTCAAGAGCTTTTTTTCCATACCATATTGTTAGCTAGTCCATATGGTCATTTGCTTTGGAGACATTTCCTGACATCAGCTTGCATCAACCTATCTTTATGGGCAATTTTCACAAAATCACCTTTTTTTTTCATGGGCCAAGTCCTTTGTTTTAGCCTTCAAATTTGTAATTTGTCTTAGCCTTCAAAGGAGGCACATTTACATTATTATAACTGGTTCCTAGGACTTCCTAGGTCCAGAGTTTTTTTTGTTTGTTTGTTTATAACTTGTGTTGTTTTGATTTGATGTGATGTTTTATCTGTAAATCTATGCAAAATATGCATAAAATATATGTGTGAAATGATGAAGAAAAGAAAATCCATGAAATAACAATATTTGGAGAATCTGTTCTCAGTATGTCTAACAGTGTGTTATTAGAAAGATTGGTGTGATTCTCGTGATAAAAAAATAAACATAATTCATCTGTATTTTTATGTCAAGTTTTATTTTGATATTAGTGTGGCATACAGAAATGTTAGATACCTAGTCGTAACACGGTAATAACTGTTTGACAACGAACGCCACCCTCACACTGTAGGGGTGAGGGACCCTCAAGTTCGTTAAGGCTAAGTTCCCCACTAGGACGGGTCCGGAATTAACTGAACCAGAGGCTGGTGTACCCAAAATACAATTAGTTTATTACAAGATTATAACAATAAAACAAGGCACAATAATCACTCTCAAATGGTGAAGGCCTATAAAAACAGGGCTACTAAAAAGGGGAAGGGGGGGGACCTGTGGGTGGACTCTATCCTTAAAGGCAGACAAACGTGAACCGTTGCTTAAAATATGCATGCAAACACAGCAAATAGTGTAGGCTAGGAATTCTTAGTGGGCAATACACGGCACACAGTGAGTTCAAAAGACAACCATAAAATGAGGGCTCCAAGTATCACGGCACACAAGCAACCTTTAGTATAAAAGCACAGCAAACTGGGAAAAGTAGATAAGGGAACACGTCCGCTCTACACTCCAACAGGTCAGGGATAGTTCAATATCAAACTGCTCTAAAACCACTGCAAGACTAAAAACATAATGGCACAAGGGTAGGGGAAAAAACAATGGATAGGACAAGGTAGCGTGGACCTCCTATAGAAAGCATAATATTACATTAGTCACATTAGTTAAACCCACAGAATATTACAATAACAATGGACTATAAATATACCTTTGAATTTAAACATACCTTGATACTCTGAGGCTCTATGCCTGAAGCATCAATAAAAGTTTGGCTGAGTGACCATGTGGCTTCCAAACAAATGGGTGCAGAGAATCCTTCCTCACCAACCACGACTAGGTCTGTGGGAAATACATTAGCACTTTAGACAGGATTCCTCCTCTAGTCATCAAACATTGTGTGAAAGGTTTGGATTAAAACATACCGCAATAATCTGGAAACAATGCTTGAAGCAGTGACCATGTGGCTTCCAAACAACAGGTGCAGAGAATGAGTCTGAGTTACCCACCCCCCTATATCTCCTGGTGCTGGGTCCTAGTGCTATACCTGTCACATTAGTAAAGGTAAACAAAGCATATTAGTGTGTGGTGCCTGGCCTAAAAAACATTACACATGGGACTGTGTACCATTACACATTATTAGACAATCCAGTTGCTCTGAAACATGCCCCATTAAGCAGAGATTACTTGACTGATGGATAGATGATTCACTTATTTAGACACAAGTCGCTTACAACTGTTGTAAGTCGCTTTGGATAAAGGCGTCTGCTAAATGCCAAAAATGTTAAATGGTGACAAATACGACCCCCCACCCAAGTTTTCTAACAAACTGTAGGTATTTAGTGAATATAAAACTGTTGGTTATGATATTGCATGGGTTCTTCATCACTTAAATGTGTGTCATGTAAAACAACTTGATTTGTTTGGCTCGATTGCGAGGTTTCACAATTCCCGACATGCAGACCTTTTCACCAAGCCGTGACACATTTTTCATTATGTGCTGCTTTTTGGTTGTAAGTGAATTCAATTTCACATGCAGCTGAGGGTCATCACCTGTTGTTCTCCCTGTGATCTCCAGCCTCCCTGCATTAACTGACCAGATGTTAACACTCAGCTTACAGTTTTTACCTGATTGCCGACCTTTGAAACCATAATATAACCTCTAAACACTAACCATAAAACCGTACACCAAACCAGCAAAATGTTGACCTGAAGGCAGTACTACCCAAATTCTATCAGCATGTGAAATGTGCAACAAGAGGAGAAAAAACACTGGACAAGGTATACACCAACATCAAACGTGCTTACAAGGCTAGTCCGCTAGCTCATCTAGGCATGTCTGACCATGTGTCAATCCTCCTGATCCCTGCATACACTACCATGGGGAAAAGTGCTCCCATCACCACTAAGACTGTCAGAACCTGGCCAGAAGGGTCCGCTCCACTGCAGATCTGCCTAAATGACACCCCATGGCAGGAATATGAGCATGAGGACCTGGAACAGTACACGTCGTCGGTTCTGAACCACATAGTGAACTGCACCAACTCAGTCACCGTGGACAAACGGGTCCGGGTCTACCCCAACACGAAGCCATGGATGACTGGGAAGGTCCAAAAACTGATCAACGAGAGGGACAACGCCTTCTTCGCAGGGAAGAGCACACCGCTGTACAGCACCACCAGGGCTAACCTAAAGCGCGGAATCAAAGCGGCCAAGGCAGAGCACAGAGAGAAGATTGAGGAATGCCTGCTGAGCAACGACTCCAGGCGGATGTGGCAGGGGGTTCAGCAGATGACAAACTTCAGAGCCAACAGGCTCACAGCCGCAGAGGACGACCCCCTGCTGGTGGGAAAGCTGAACACCTTCTACGCCCGGTTCGACGAGGGGCGAACGGAGGTAACCACAACACAAACACCACTCTCTCCAGCTCTCAGCAGCCTCACCCTCACAGAGCATGAAGTGAGACGCGTACTGAAGGCGGTGGACCCCAGGAAAGCCTCGGGGCCGGATGGCGTCCTGGGACGGGTGCTGAGGGACTGCGCCGACCAGCTGGCCGGGGTTTTCACCAACATCTTCAACCAGTCCCTGTCCCAGGCCACCATCCCACCCTGCCTGAAAACCTCAACTATCATCCCAGTCCCGAAGAAAAGCACGGTGAGCTGCCTAAACGACTACCGCCCGGTGGCACTCACACCAATCATCATGAAGTGCTTCGAGAAACTAGTCCGGGCCCACATACTCACACGCCTCCCGCCCAACCTGGATCCATACCAGTTCGCCTACAGAGCCCACAGGTCCACAGAGGACGCCATCGCGACGACTCTCCACGCCACTCTATCCCACCTGGAGAGGGGAAACAGCTACGCGAGACTGCTCTTCGTGGACTTCAGCTCCGCCTTCAACACCATCCTTCCAGACAGGCTAGTGACCAAACTACTAGACCTGGGTCTATCACACTCTATATGTGCGTGGATCAAGGACTTCCTGACCGACCGCCCCCAGAGGGTGCGGGTGGGCCCCCACACCTCCACAGCCCTCAGAATCAGCACTGGGTCCCCCCAGGGCTGCGTGCTAAGCCCCATCCTCTACAACCTCTACACCTACGACTTCACCCCCGTCCACCCCAGCAACTCCATCGTAAAGTTTGCAGACGACACCACCGTGGTGGGATGCATCTCGGGGGGGGGGACGAGGCGGCGTACAGGGATGAGGTAGAGCAACTGAGCAAGCTGTGCAAGGTTAACAACCTGCTGCTGAACAAGTCAAAGACCCAGGAAATCATCGTAGACTTCAGGAGGAAAAAGTCCGAGATCCAGCCCCTGCTCATCGACGGAGAGAGCGTGGAGAGAGTCTCAACCCTCCGATTCCTGGGGATGCACATGCGGGATGACCTGACCTGGAAGGACAACACAAAAGCCACCATCAAGAGGGCACAACAGCGGCTATACACCCTGAGAGTCCTCAGGAAGGAACACAGCAAGCAGGAGATACTGGTGACCTTCTACCGCGGCGCACTGGAGAGCATCCTCACCTACGGCATCTGCAACTGGTTCTCCAGCTGCACAACAGCGGAGAGAAATGCGCTACAGAGAGTCGTGAGAACAGCACAGAAGATCACCGGCGCCCCCCTCCCCTCTCTGGAAGAGCTGTACAACACACGCTGTCTCAGGAAGGCCTCCAAGATCTCCAGGGACCCGACCCACCCTGGGTACGAACACTTTACCAGGCTGCCCTCGAAAAGGCGGTTCAGGACCCTGGCCGCAAGGACAAACAGACTGAAGAACAGCTTCTACCACAGGGCCGTCCAGGCCCTGAACACAGCAAAGACCTAGGTTCTGGGCCCTGGACAGTCTGGACGGATTGATGGCAGCTGCTGGCCTGAAAAAATCAGGTGTAGTGCTGAGGCACAAACATGTACATTTCAAGCCTGCAAACTGTGACACTTTAAACAAATGTGAAATAATACTATTTGTGCAATATGACAACCCTAGTCGTCTATCTGTACAGTATAGTACAGTGGATAGTGTACATAGCCTTTATTTATGTAAACCAGCTCCTTCCCTTCTTGTGATTTAAAAAAAAAAAAAAATCCCCTTTCCTAACACCAGGGGAGCCACCCCTCCTAAATTTCGTTGTTTGGTACCTGTACTGTAGCAATGACAATAAAGTCCATTCATTCATTCATTCATTCATTCATTCATAACCCCTCCCCCCTTTCAACTCTATGTGGTCCATTCTAATCGTGAGGGAAAACAATTTTTCAATTGGAGAAAATCTTCCTGCGCTTGGCTGAACGTGTGACTAGCTATGAAAAGACAGAGACAGACAGCTCTCAACTTTGAGAAGATGTCTAAAAAGTCAAAACCACCCAATGGACAGAAACAGGTAGCTTGCTGGATGTATGTCATGTCAAACCTACAGCCACATCTGGTGCGCTGTGCAAGCTAGCTAACTAAAGTCTAACATAGCTGCAGGGCTCTCAAGTCTCACGCATTGGGCGTGAGACACACGCATTTCAACCCATTCACACGCTCACACGCCACACCTTGTATTTCTCACGCAGAGAAATTACTAGGGGCGCCCACCAAGTTGCGCCGCTATTTTAAAAAATAGAACAGGTAGAGAATCAAGTGAGTTCCCTCTCCCTCTGGTTCCCCTAGAGTTCAGAATGCCACGCACCAGCTAATCAAATTAAAAAATATAGCTACCGAACAGCCAATCAGAAAATAATAGCATTGCTGTATCCGGGTAACATTTTGATATTCCCGCTACAACAAACAACGTTCTGATTCCAACGACACTTTGGACTGACTGGAGCTATTGATTCAGATGCTCGCTACACAGAAGAGGACAGATTATTTGAATTGATCATTCACATCTCGAAGTGGCTACAGACTGGTCGACGTGGGAGAAGACCATATCCTTTGACGCTGAGACTGTGTGTGTGTGATCTTTTTTTTTTTTTTTTACAAATTGATGTCATTTATCAGATCAGACCCCTTACCCCCCCCCCCCCCCCGCCGCCGCCAAAATCTCACTCTGAACTCTGTTCAAAACTTGAGAGCCCTGTAGCTGTTTAGATTTGTAACAGTTAGCTGGCTGGCCTAGCCCATGAGAAGCTAGCTAGTGTTGTGCTGGATTGATGTCACAGTCACCTTAAAGTATACGTATTTAGTGATCCATAATTTGCTAATCTTGAAACAGTTGAGGTTAAATGTTGTTTTCCCTTTAGGACTCAGTCAGTGTCAGGGATCCTCAAGCAAGCAGTGCCATGGACATAGGGAGTAAGCCATAGCAGCCTGATCCAAAATTCATAGCAGTAGGGAGTCAGGTGAGGTTGTCTAAAAATGATAGTGTGATTAAACATGCTTTTAAACATACAGCATTTTTGCAGTGGTCACTGGTCACACACTATTAATTTTCATTAGACAAATATAATTCCCTGCACACGCAGTTTTCTTCACTTGCTCTGGTCCCTACCAATGTTGTGACCAAACCTACTCTCTTGATCAGACCAAAATACCAGCCCCATTCTCTCAGGGGCAGACAGCAGGTTCCCTGTCACTTCCTGTCATATGCAGAAATCACTCTCTAAATAATTTAAATAATTAATAATTAATAATTTTGCCATTTAGCAGACGCCTTTATCCAAAGCGACTTACAATTACGAATTACAGGGACATTCCCCCTGGAGTAACTGAGGGCTAAGTGCCTTACTCAAGGGCACACTAGTAATGGTGTGGTTTCAGGCGGGATTTGAACTCACAACCTTCCGATCACAAGTCCAACTCACTATCCACTAGACCACCACTACCACTCTCTATTTGACCATTGACCATTATTGACCAAATGACTCGAGCTCTATATTGATTATTGGCACACAAGAACATGCTTATGTTTGCATTCTCTTGTGAACCCACTGTCTACACCTGACTCATGATTACATTTATAACATGATTAGAATGCAATCAGGTAACGCAATCAGGTAAAGGACACAATGAAGCACACTAGTACTCCTGTTTGTCCCCTAATAAGCTATGACATTATGCTGTGATCAGTTGCTCATAGGAACACTAAGACAATTCATGTACATCTGAGCTTCAGAGGAGTAGTTGAATGCCAAAAGTATGAGGACACAATTATGCTCTGGGGCTGTGTTTTCTTGGGTGGGCTAGGCCCCTTAGTTCCAGTGAAGGGAAATCTTAATACTACAGCATACAATGAGATTCTGCCTCCACATGTGGATCACCTCCACATTCTTCTGAAGAAACATCTGTCTTATCTCTGAAGTCAGCTGGCTTGGTGGGAGGAGGGACTGTAGTTCCAGGGTGCAGTTATATAACCTTTAACTGTTATACAACAAAGATGTGCGTCACCTGATTGATGTGTAAGCCTTCTAATCATGTTGTTAAAAATGTAATCATGATACCAGTCACCCGTGACTGTGTTTAGGCCCTAATTCAATCAGTTGTAGACAGTGGGTTCACAAGATAATGCAAACAGCAGTTATATAGGGGTGGGTGGGCTCTGAGATGGCCAGATACTACAGACACTATATAACTGAGATGGGCAGTTTCTGGACACCATCACCGGACATCACCTCTCTCATTCTCTCTTTGACTGATTGCAGCACTGACTGACTGATCACATTCCTGGAGCACCAGTAGGTAAGTCGAAGATATTATATAATCAGACAATCATTTAACTCTGCTCTATACTCCATTGAAAGGTTTGCCCCTATATCAGTTCAAATGTTGAGAATCAAACTGGATACTCACTGAAACGTCTGTGTAGTTACTCTTTAGAATAATATAATTTCTGCATTTTGTCATTGAGGATTTGACTTGTTGGTAAACAGTTTTAATATAATGTATTGTTTTATGGAACACTCATGTTTATTATCCCTGTGTAGGAAATGGTGAAGCATGTTTTACTCTTTTGGTTCTACACTCCAAATGTTTGGATGTGGAAATCAAACAATTACTATCTGGTTAAAGCAGAGATCTCAAATTTGATTGATGGTATTTGTGTATTGCTTTCACTATTTAAATGTTACAACCGTTTTTATGCATAGTCCCCTTATTTCAGGGTACCCAGAAGTAATTGGATAATTGCCTTGACAAGGGTTCCGCCCACATAATTTGTCCAGGCATAAGACAGCTGTCAATGTCTAGCATTAATTCTAGGCATTGTGTTTGCCTTTGGAGTCTGACAGGTAGCCTACTGGAGAAAAAGACCCCAAGTAGGGCATGGTCATTTTAAAGTTTTATTTATTTATTTATTTATTTTTTATTTTACAGATTATGAAAGTGCAGATTGTAAGCTTTCAAAAGATTTGTCACACATTGAAATAATTGAAGAAGATTTGCTTATTTGAATGTTAGTACAAACAGAGAATAGTAGAAAATCGCTCTGAATCAAAACACACATTTGCAACACTCGCGTTGCTAGCTAGCTTAGCAGCTAACAAGAAAACACAGCTATGTAACATCTAACTGCATGTTTAGCACATCACAACAGGCTGATAGAGCATCAACATGCTAAAAACAAATACCTACACATAATTAGATGATCACACATTCCTTGCTTAATTGCCCAATATCCATGCTACCGTGCCTTTCCAAAGTATTAGTCTCATTCTAAATGAAATTCTCATTCTAAAACCAATCTGGCTTTAGACGTGGTCATAGCACAACCTGAGCTGCAACACTTATATGAGATGTTAAATTGCCTTCTTTAGAAAACTAAACATTGTGCTGCCTTATTTATAGATCTCTCCAAGGCATTCGATACGGTCGACTATTACTTGTTCAGAAGTTGTCTAAATTGGCCTGGATCAGGCTTCATGTAGATGGTTGAACATTATTTAATGGACAGAACACAGTGTGTGTTAACTGATGGTGTTAAATCAGGTTTCTGGAAATAACAAAGGGTGTTACACATTGGAGACATTGTGGTTGGGTGGTTATGTTTTTTTTTTCCTTTTAATTAAGCATAATCAAAAATTGCATGAATTCAAAAACACCCCTCAGACAGAGATAGAAACACACACACACACACACACACACACACACACACACACACACTCTCCTCCATCTTATTGTATTCCATGGATTAATATTCATATTCATTCCTACCCATACTTTTCATTGGTCAATGTTGATTGGTGGATCCAATGTCTGATAGCTAACTGAAACTGCCTGGTACTCTGCATTGTGTTAATTTATCCAACCCTGTCAAGTCACGAATGACAATTGGTAAATAGCCTAGACATTCTAAAATGCTACTGTAGTTTATATCTCTGACTGTATCTGTTCTAATTTCACAGCACCCAGTCTCGAGTCAACACATCTACTACATCTCCTGTGGGACATAACCAGAGATCAACATGGCAAACATGTGAGTGGCAGTCAGCACATTGCACTGTTATTCCAAATGTTGACCTGTAGTTGATGACTTCATTGATATTCAATCAATATATTTGCTTTGATAACTTATCTTCACCTTGTTACACAGGACTAGTGGCATATCATCCAAACTTAGAGACATTATTTTGAAGAGCAAGCTTGTGCAAGAAGGACCTCCTGCTCGATATCAGCTCTTACCAAAGAAGGATTGTCTAGATGGTAAACTTCAAGGTGAATCATTGTCCAAACTAAGAAGAAGGACCATTGGAGAGAAGGATCCCAGTAAGATTAACAAAACCGTACTGATAGTGGGAGAAACAGGAACAGGGAAGTCGACTCTGATCAATACCATGGTCAACTATGTCTTGGGAGTAGAGTGGGACGACGATGTCTGGTTTGACATCATCGAAGACGAGAAAACAAGTCAATCTGAAAGCCAAACATCAGCAGTCACTGTTTATGAGATCTTTGGATTTGAGGGCGGTAGAGTCCCGTACTCTCTCACCATCATCGACACTCCTGGGTTCGGAGACACCAGAGGGATCATCGAAGACAAAATAGTTGAGGAAGAATTGTATCAGCTGTTTAGATCTGAGAATGGAGTTCGAGAAATTGATGCAGTTGCCTTTGTGATGAAGGAGAGCACTAATCGACTCAGTGACAGACAGAAGTACATAGCTGCAGCAGTTGTGTCTTTGTTTGGTAAAGACATGGAGAACAACATTGTAGCCCTATTGACATATTCTTCTGGCTTGGAACCAACTGATGCTCTGCAGGCATTGAATGATGCTAAAATACCAATGGCTAAAGACCATTCCAATAAAGCCGTTTTCTTCCAGTTCAACAACTGTAGAAATGCCTGCACAAATGTTCAGAAGAAGGCAACAATGAAAGAACAGCGGGTCTTGAAGGGTCACTGGGACATGTCGATGGAGGGTCTGGAAGAGTTCTCAGAATTCCTAAATGTCATAGAACCCCAGAGCGTGAAGATGACTGAAGGTGTATTGAGGCACCACAAACAGCACAAACAGCTGGAGTCTTGTGTCCACAACCTAGTGGAACGCGTCGACTTGATGGATGTGAAGCAGACAGAACTTGAGAAGACTCAAATAGCCTTGAAGGCCCATCAGGCTGACTTGAAAACATTTAAAATGTCGTCTGAAATATATGTGAAGGAGAAACTACAAATAATGACCTCCTGGCATGGACTGACCAGACAAGCCACCACTTGCAATATGTGTAAGGAGAACTGTCATTTCCCAGGATGCTGGTGGGTAAAAGATCTCTCATGGTGTAGTGCGATGACAGGTGATTACTGCACTGTTTGTTCAAACAAGTGTCACTATACTAATCATGTCAAAGCCGATTATATATGGGTAATCAAGCAAAAGACTGTTGCCGTGACAGGTGAAGATTTGGCCCAAAAATATGGAATTGCTGACAAAGAAGCTCTGATTCAGGAACAGGAGAACAAGTTGGAGGTCGACAAAAAGAAGAAAGCCAAACTGCTGATGGAATGCTACGAAATTATTCTTGAACTGGAAACGACCGGCTTGGCTATTGCACTGTCCACTGCACAGCACCTGGACTTCCTGATTGAGAGCATGAGGAACATAGGAAGCGAAGACTATGTTAAGAAACTGGAGGAGATGAAGAAGAAATTTGAGGAGAAACGTGGTAGAGCTTTTAGGTACTTCAATTTCCGCAGATCAATGTAGCTTTAATTGGAGGCATCTCCTCATCTCCAGACATCTCCCATTATGTTGGACAAATAATCTTTCACTTTTGTTTTTTGACGAGCTCCAAACCATGTGGTTTCAAGTGTTCAAGAGCTTTGTGTTCAAGAGCGTTCAAGAGCTTTTTTTCCATACCATATTGTTAGCTAGTCCATATGGTCATTTGCTTTGGAGACATTTCCTGACATCAGCTTGCATCAACCTATCTTTATGGGCAATTTTCACAAAATCACCTTTTTTTTCCATGGGCCAAGTCCTTTGTTTTAGCCTTCAAATTTGTAATTTGTCTTAGCCTTCAAAGGAGGCACATTTACATTATTATAACTGGTTCCTAGGACTTCCTAGGTCCAGAGTTTTTTTTGTTTGTTTGTTTATAACTTGTGTTGTTTTGATGTGATGTTTTATCTGTAAATCTATGCAAAATATGCATAAAATATATGTGTGAAATGATGAAGAAAAGAAAATCCATGAAATAACAATATTTGGAGAATCTGTTCTCAGTATGTCTAACAGTGTGTTATTAGAAAGATTGGTGTGATTCTCGTGATAAAAAAATAAACATAATTCTAAAAGTCATCTGTATTTTTATGTCAAGTTTTATTTTGATATTAGTGTGGCATACAGAAATGTTAGATACCTAGTCGTAACACGGTAATAACTGTTTGACAACGCCACCCTCACACTGTAGGGGTGAGGGACCCTCAAGTTTGTTAAGGCTAAGTTCCCCACTAGGACGGGTCCGGAATTAACTGAACCAGAGGCTGGTGTACCCAAAATACAATTAGTTTATTACAAGATTATAACAATAAAACAAGGCACAATAATCACTCTCAAATGGTGAAGGCCTATAAAAACAGGGCTACTAAAAAGGGGAAGGGGGGGGGACCTGTGGGTGGACTCTATCCTTAAAGGCAGACAAACGTGAACCGTTGCTTAAAAGATGCATGCAAACACAGCAAATAGTGTAGGCTAGGAATTCTTAGTGGGCAATACACGGCACACAGTGAGTTCAAATGACAACCATAAAATGAGGGCTCTAAGTATCACGGCACACAAGCAACCTTTAGTATAAAAGCACAGCAAACTGGGAAAAGTAGATAAGGGAACACGTCCGCTCTACACTCCAACAGGTCAGGGATAGTTCAATATCAAACTGCTCTAAAACCACTGCAAGACTAAAAACATAATGGCACAAGGGTAGGAAAAAAACAATGGATAGGACAAGGTAGCGTGGACCTCCTATAGAAAGCATAATATTACATTAGTCACATTAGTTAAACCCACAGAATATTACAATAACAATGGACTATAAATATACCTTTGAATTTAAACATACCTTGATACTCTGAGGCTCTATGCCTGAAGCATCAATAACAGTTTGGCTGAGTGACCATGTGTCTTCCAAACAAATGGGTGCAGAGAATCCTTCCTCACCAACCACGACTAGGTCTGTGGGAAATACATTAGCACTTTAGACAGGATTCCTCCTCTAGTCATCAAACATTGTGTGAAAGGTTTGGATTAAAACATACCGCAATAATCTGGAAACAATGCTTGAAGCAGTGACCATGTGGCTTCCAAACAACAGGTGCAGAGAATGAGTCTGAGTTACCCACCCCCCTATATCTCCTTCCAGTCACCACTGGTGCTGGGTCCTAGTGCTATACCCGTCACATTAGTAAAGGTAAACAAAGCATATTAGTGTGTGGTGCCTGGCCTAAAAAACATTACACATGGGACTGTGTACCATTACACATTATTAGACAATCCAGTTGCTCTCAAACATGCCCCATTAAGCAGAGATTACTTTACTGATGGATAGATGATTCACTTATTTAGACACAAGTCGCTTACAAGTGTTGTAAGTCGCTTTGGATAAAGGCGTCTGCTAAATGCCAAAAATGTTAAATGGTAACAAATACGACCCCCCACCCAGGGTTTCCGTTAGAAAAAATTGCCGCCGGACATCGTGTCCGGGAAGATTCCGATTTACCGGACAAACGTGAGATATTCCGGTCATCATATTAAAATATTATATAGCTGTTTGTCGCGGTGATAACTGTTGTGTAGCGGCCTATATATGCCATTTAATGTCTATTTCTCATCCGATACGATTAGATGCGAGCTATATAATATATAATAATATAACATGATTCGCATGCGCGCTATGCCATTATGTCCAGCGCTGAACGGGCGCCTCACTGGGAACTGAACAGACAGCATCGATCAATGAACGGACTCCACATTACGTTAACTGAAGTTTGTTAAATTGTTTGGGATTAATGTGAGTTTTCTATTTTCTCTTTCCAGTTTTACCCTTTTTTAATCAATAAAACAACGTCATTTCTATAACCAGGTGGACAAAAGGAGTACACAGAAGCAGTTGTGCGCTTGTAGGCTCCTACCTGGTCAACAGCCTTTGCAGCAACTAGCGCGGCCAGCGCAACTCGGTGGGCACCACAGTGCACCTGAATGGAAAGCCCAGGCCAATGACGCGGGACAGCTCCACACCTCTCTCGCGGAGCACCTCCACCACTTTGTCAAATATACACTGTGCGGTCCCGCACATCATAATTGCCCAGAAAACATGTCTCAACTCTTCCTTTTATTTCCAACTTCACGTATATAATCAGCTTCTTGTCCACGGTGATATTTACTGTCTCATCATCAATGATAATTCCAATGAAGTCACTCCCCTTTAGCTTTTCATCCAGCTGATCCATCACAACGTCTTCCAGTGCCCTTTCCATGTCATCAACGGAGTCGCTGTGGCGCTAAATGCCCTCACTCAAGACAAAATCTGGAGCCTTAACTGCTTTCAGTAGCTCAGTCAGTCCCACATACTGATGACATGCGATGCCATTTTTTGCCATGTGAAATGCAACTTGTAGCTGAGAGTGCAGCTTATTGTTAGCCGTTGCATTAGCCTGCTCACAGTGGCCTTTCATAGCGGTTTGCTGTTGCCTCAAACTGACCGCCGATGTGGTCACTGCACCGACTGTGATCAGTGAGAGCCGACATTCTCATATTCGTTTCTCCTCTCGTGAATCCGTTATTCCTCCCCGATTTTTTGCACGGTGAGCAGAACATTTTTCCTTCCTCATCTAAACGCAGCCAGGGGAAAGTTTCTTTCCATTCAACTCTGAACTCTGGGTTGCCAGATGGACCGGGTTATCGCCGAATGGGCTACTGGGTTTAAGCGGTAATAGACTGGTTAGGCTGTAATCCCATCTGGCATCAATCCCATGTGGCACCTGACTATTACCGCTGTTTCGCATAGGCCAGCCTACACATTAGGAGTCATCATCATGCCGGTGTCAAATCATATCATAATAAAAGAAATACATAGCCTATATATTCGTATTTTTTTAAATAGAAGGAATCAGAATGTGAACTTTAGCGAATTGTATTCAAATTGTGCTTAGAGGGAATTATTTTCACCGGACAATATGTCCGACGACTTTTCAATTTGTCGGACTTCAACAAATTTTACCGGACAAAGACCGGTAATTACCGGTTAACGGAAACCCTGCCCCCACCCAAGTTTTCTAACAAACTGTAGGTATTTAGTGAATGTAAAACTGTTGGTTATGATATTGCATGGGTTCTTCATCATTTAAATTTGTGTCATGTAAAACAACTTGATTTGTTTGGCTCGATTGCGAGGTTTCATAATTCCCGACATGCAGACCTTTTCACCAAGCCATGACACATTTTTCATTATGTGCTGCTTTTTGGTTGTAAGTGAATTCAATTTCACATGCAGCTGAGGGTCATCACCTGTTGTTCTCCCTGTGATCTCCAGCCTCCCTGCATTAACTGACCAGATGTTAACACTCAGCTTACAGTTTTTACCTGATTGCCGACCTTTGAAACCATAATATAACCTCTAAACACTAACCATAAAACCGTACACCAAACCAGCAAAACATTATAGGCTACATCTCCTGCAAAAGCAAACAATTCTTACAAAAACTCTTCAAACTATTTTTAAAAGTTGTGTTTTTTGTGTCACATGTGGATCACCTCCACATTCTTCTGAAGAAACATCTGTCTTATCTCTGAAGTCAGCTGGCTTGGTGGGAGGAGGGACTGTAGTTCCAGGGTGCAGTTATATAACCTTTAACTGTTATACAACAAAGATGTATAACAGTTAAAGGAGTTAACTTATGGAATACTTTTGAAAAGGAAATGAAAATGTGTAGTACACTAAAAGGATGTTTTATACTTGTTAATCGTCTTATTTTTTGTAATTTTTTAAATCCTTTTTTGCTATACAACGAAATGCAGCTTAGCATCCAACCAAAAGTGCAAATAGTGATATAATAACATGATATGAATAGAACAAGAATGGTAGTGATAGGTAACTATGCAATATACAGTATGTGCAGAGATAGTATTGTAAACATTAGTATAGTTTAGAGGTATATACGGTTATGGGTTATATACAGTTAGGTAGCTTGTACAGTGTGGTAGTTTAGGTACAGTATCTAATGTGCAGAAATATAAAAGAAGCTATATCAGGAGACATGTGCAATATACAGTATGTGCAAAAGAGGGTATTGTAAACATCAGTAGTGCAAAGGTCATAGTGATCACATTAACCAGGCATGTGCAGTCATCTCAGTATTGTCATTGTCATGGTAAAGAGAGATTGACTCTAGTGTGAAATGTATTTCCATTTTCAAATTAAAAGTCTGAACATTTTGATTGGTGACTTCTTCCCCCTTTCACCAGCCGCTGTCCCAATTTTTTGTGAACCATAAGTTCCCACTGTCTGACTTAAAGAAAAGGAAAAAAAGGACATGCTAGATTAATTGTGTATTATGCACAAAATAAATTAATTATAGAGGAAAGGGTGTGCATATCACACTGCCAGACAGAGCTCCACAGACAGAAGGTGACCACTATCATAACAACACAAAGAAATTATTCTAAAGAATATGATTGTACGGTTTTCTTGATAGCTGATTTATTTGTTGAATAATGTGACGATATGGCTGTGAGTGGGGAAATGCAAAGCATAGTGGGGTGAAAGCATGTGAACCAGGGACAGGGCTAGGGGGTGGCTACTTCTCAAGCCCCTGATGTTTTCCCACAAGCCCCGGTGTATATAGTCAATATAATTCTAATTCCTAATCGCCTCCATACTCTCAGTTAACTTAAGCTATGTGTTTTGCTTCACAAGCGTGCGTGTCTTAATTACAAACGCGTATGAAAAGAATGTGCGTGGTCAAGTGGTACTCATAAAAGTTTCTGAAGGTTGGCAGGTCTGGATTTGCCCTGCTATCAGGAAGCCCTGCCTTCAACAATGTTGTGGGTGCAATAGATGGCTGCCATATCAGGATCAAACCCCCTGTACTACACCGAATTGACTATTTGAATTACAAAGGATTATTTTCTATAAACATGCAGGCGATTTGTGATTCGAATGGGAGATTCCTCGATATCTTTGTAGGCTACCCGGGGTCGGTTCATGGCACGCGCATCATGAAGAACAGTACTGGTACCTTTTACAGGACCATGCTTCTGGGTGATGGTGGCTATCCCTGTTTGGACACACCAATCTGCCTCATCACACCGTACAAGGAACCCATTAATGGAGAAATACAGGGGCGCTTCAATTATTATCATTCCAGAGGCCGCAGCATCATAGAAAGGGATTTTGGAATGATGAAGACAAGATGGGGATCTACCCTTTTCAAAGCCTTGGAGGTTAAACCCATATGCACCTGTGGTTGTTGCGTCCTGTGCCTTTTTGCACAATGTATGTCTCGATAATGGGGACATGCTGGAGCTAGATGCAGATGCACAGGACATGTTTGACCCCCAACCTCCCGGTGAGCCCCTAGCAGGTAACGAGACCTCTGGGAATGCAACAAGGGACAGACTGGCTGCCTTGGTTTCGGGCCATGTGCAAGCACCATAGTAGCATGCTGTTTGTGACCCAGAAATGTAGAATTGTACATTAATGATCACACAGTGAGTATACACACGAATGGGTAGCTTAGTGTTAGTCTTCTCCAGGTCCAGAGGCATAATCATAATCATAATAATATCTTAGTTTTATATAGCGCCTTTCACAAACCCCACAGATTTTACAGAAAGAAAGTCAGACAGACAAAACTGAAAAAACAGACAGCGACAAAGCTAAACTAGGGGCCAAAGGCCTTGGTGAACAGATGGATTTGAGGGCTGATTTGAAGGTGTCCAGGGTAGGGGCATTGCGGATCACTGTGGGGAGAGAGTTCCACAGGGTGGGTGCTGCCACACTGAAGGCTCTGTCCCCGAATGACTGGGGTGACCAGGGCTACAGCTAACAACATCTTCATAGAGAATGACTGGGATGACCAGGGCTACAGCTAGCAGCATCTTCATAGAGAATGACTGGGATGACCAGGGCTACAGCTAGCAGCATCTTCATAGAGAATGACTGGGATGACCAAGGCTACAGCTAACAACATCTTCATATGAGCAGCTAACCCGGCTATTGTGTTACAAGCAGATTTACTCTCAGGACTTCAGAGCTCCGGACGGGACAAACTAACTCTCAGACGGATATGCCCACAGTGCGTGTTCCTGGTTCTTAAAGGCCCATATCCGCCCCAACTTCCCCTCTAAAGTCCTGCCTTGAATGAAACTAATTGGCTACAGGTGTTACATGTTACATTAGCATACAGCTTGTTACATATAACCCCTCCCCCCCTTTCAACTCTATGTGGTCCACTCCAATCGTGAGGGAAAACAATTTTTCAATTGGAGAAAATCTTCCTGCGCTTGGCTGAACGTGTGACTAGCTATGAAAAGACAGAGACAGACAGCTCTCAACTTTGAGAAGATGTCTAAAAAGTCAAAACCACCCGATGGACAGAAACAGGTAGCTTGCTGGATGTATGTCGTGTCAAACCTACAGCCACATCTGGTGCGCTGTGCAAGCTAGCTAACTAAAGTCTAACATAGCTGTTTAGATTTGTAACAGTTAGCTGGCTGGCCTAGCCCATGAGAAGCTAGCTAGTGTTGTGCTGGATTGATGTCACAGTCACCTTAAAGTATACGTATTTAGTGATCCATAATTTGCTAATCTTGAAACAGTTGAGGTTAAATGTTGTTTTCCCTTTAGGACTCAGTCAGTGTCAGGGATCCTCAAGCAAGCAGTGCCATGGACATAGGGAGTAAGCCATAGCAGCCTGATCCAAAATTAATAGCAGTAGGGAGTCAGGTGAGGTTGTCTAAAAATGATAGTGTGATTAAACATGCTTTTAAACATACAGCATTTTTGCAGTGGTCACTGGTCACACACTATTAATTTTCATTAGACAAATATAATTCCCTGCACACGCAGTTTTCTTCACTTGCTCTGGTCCCTACCAATGTTGTGACCAAACCTACTCTCTTGATCAGACCAAAATACCAGCCCCATTCTCTCAGGGGCAGACAGCAGGTTCCCTGTCACTTCCTGTCATATGCAGAAATCACTCTCTATTGGACCATTGACCATTATTGACCAAATGACTCGAGCTCTATATTGATTATTGGCACACAAGAACATGCTTATGTTTGCATTCTCTTGTGAACCCACTGTCTACACCTGACTCATGATTACATTTATAACATGATTAGAATGCAATCAGGTAACGCAATCAGGTAACGCAATCAGGTAAAGGACACAATGAAGCACACTAGTACTGCTGAGATGGGCAGTTTCTGGACACTATATCTCACCATCACCGATCATCACCTCTCTCATTCTCTCTTTGACTGACTGCAGCACTGACTGACTGATCACACACCTGGAGCACCAGTAGGTAAGTCGAAGATAATTATTATATAATCAGACAATCATTTAACTCTGCTCTATACTCCATTGAAGGGTTTGCCCCTATATCAGTTCAAATGTTGAGAATCAAACTGGATACTCACTGAAACGTCTGTGTAGTTACTCTTTAGAATAATATAATTTCTGCATTTTGTCATTGAGGATTTGACTTGTTGGTAAACAGTTTTAATATAATGTATTGTTTATGGAACACTCGTGTTTCTTATCCCTGTGTAGGAAATGGTGAAGCATGTTTTATTCTTTTGGTTCTACACTCCAAATGTTTGGATGTGAAATCAAACAATTACTATCTGGTTAAAGCAGAGATCTCAAATTTGATTGATGGTATTTGTGTATTGCTTTCACTATTTAAATGTTACAACCGTTTTTATGCATAGTCCCCTTATTTCAGGGTACCCAGAAGTAATTGGATAATTGCCTTGACAAGGGTTCCGCCACATAATTTGTCCAGGCATAAGACAGCTGTCAATGTCTAGCATTAATTCTAGGCATTGTGTTTGCCTTTGGAGTCTGACAGGTAGCATACTGGAGAAAAAGTAGGGCATGGTCATTTTAAAGTTTTTTATTTTTTATTTTTTTTATTTTACAGATTATGAAAGTGCAGATTGTACGCTTTCAAAAGATGTGTCACACATTGAAATAATTGAAGAAGATTTGCTTATTTGAATGTTAGTACAAACAGAGAATAGTAGAAAATCGCTCTGAATCAAAACACACATTTGCAACACTCGCGTTGCTAGCTAGCTTAGCAGCTAACAAGAAAACACAGCTATGTAACATCTAACTGCATGTTTAGCACATCACAACAGGCTGATAGAGCATCAACATGCTAAAAACAAATACCTACACATAATTAGATGATCACACATTCCTTGCTTAATTGCCCAATATCCATGCTACCTTGCCTTTCCAAAGTATTAGTCTCATTCTAAATGAAATTCTCATTCTAAAACCAATCTGGCTTTAGACGTGGTCATAGCACAACCTTAGCTGCAACACTTATATGAGATGTTAAATTGCCTTCTTTAGAAAACAAAACATTGTGCTGCCTTATTTATAGATCTCTCCAAGGCATTCGATACGGTCGACTATTACTTATTCAGAAGTTGTCTAAATTGGCCTGGATCAGGCTTCATGTAGATGGTTGAACATTATTTAATGGACAGAACACAGTGTGTGTTAACTGATGGTGTTAAATCAGGTTTCTGGAAATAACAAAGGGTGTTACACATTGGAGACATTGTGGTTGGGTGGTTATGTTTTTTTTTCTTTTAATTAAGCATAATCAAAAATTGCCTGAATTCAAAAACACCCCTCAGACAGAGATAGAGAAACACACACACACACACACACACACACACACACACACACACACACACACACACACACACACACACTCTCTCCTCCATCTTATTGTATTCCATGGATTCATATTCATATTCATTCCTACCCATACTTTTCATTGGTCAATGTTGATTGGTGGATCCAATGTCTGATAGCTAACTTAGCTTCCTAAATTTCGTTGTTTGGTACCTGTACTGTAGCAATGACAATAGTCCATTCAAAAGTCCATTCATTCATTCATTCAACTGAAACTGCCTGGTACTCTGCATTGTGTTAATTTATCCAACCCTGTCAAGTCACGAATGACAATTGGTAAATAGCCTAGACATTCTAAAATGCTACTGTAGTTTATATCTCTGACTGTATCTGTTCTAATTTCACAGCACCCAGTCTCGAGTCAACACATCTACTACATCTCCTGTGGGACATAACCAGAGATCAACATGGCAAACATGTGAGTGGCAGTCAGCACATTGCACTGTTATTCCAAATGTTGACCTGTAGTTGATGACTTCATTGATATTCAATCAATATATTTGCTTTGATAACTTATCTTCACTTTGTTACACAGGACTAGTGGCATATCATCCAAACTTAGAGACATTATTTTGAAGAGCAAGCTTGTGCAAGAAGGACCTCCAGCTCGATATCAGCTCTTACCAAAGAAGGATTGTCTAGATGGTAAACTTCAAAGTGAATCATTGTCCAAACTAAGAAGAAGGACCATTGGAGAGAAGGATCCCAGTAAGATTAACAAAACCGTACTGATAGTGGGAGAAACAGGAACAGGGAAGTCGACTCTGATCAATACCATGGTCAACTATGTCTTGGGAGTAGAGTGGGACGACGATGTCTGGTTTGACATCATCGAAGACGAGAAAACAAGTCAATCTGAAAGCCAAACATCAGCAGTCACTGTTTATGAGATCTTTGGATTTGAGGGCGGTAGAGTCCCGTACTCTCTCACCATCATCGACACTCCTGGGTTCGGAGACACCAGAGGGATCATCGAAGACAAAATAGTTGAGGAAGAATTGTATCAGCTGTTTAGATCTGAGAATGGAGTTCGAGAAATTGATGCAGTTGCCTTTGTGATGAAGGAGAGCACTAATCGACTCAGTGACAGACAGAAGTACATAGCTGCAGCAGTTGTGTCTTTGTTTGGTAAAGACATGGAGAACAACATTGTAGCCCTATTGACATATTCTTCTGGCTTGGAACCAACTGATGCTCTGCAGGCATTGAATGATGCTAAAATACCAATGGCTAAAGACCATTCCAATAAAGCCGTTTTCTTCCAGTTCAACAACTGTAGAAATGCCTGCACAAATGTTCAGAAGAAGGCAACAATGAAAGAACAGCGGGTCTTGAAGGGTCACTGGGACATGTCGATGGAGGGTCTGGAAGAGTTCTCAGAATTCCTAAATGTCATAGAACCCCAGAGCGTGAAGATGACTGAAGGTGTATTGAGGCACCACAAACAGCTGGAGTCTTGTGTCAACAACCTAGTGGAACGCGTCGACTTCATGGATGTGAAGCAGACAGAACTTGAGAAGACTCAAATAGCCTTGAAGGCCCATCAGGCTGACTTGAAAACATTTAAAATGTCGTCTGAAATATATGTGAAGGAGAAACTACAAATAATGACCTCCTGGCATGGACTGACCAGACAAGCCACCACTTGCAATATGTGTAAGGAGAACTGTCATTTCCCAGGATGCTGGTGGGTAAAAGATCTCTCATGGTGTAGTGCGATGTCAGGTTCTAACTGCACTGTTTGTTCAAACAAGTGTCACTATACTAATCATGTCAAAGCCGATTATATATGGGTAATCAAGCAAAAGACTGTTGCCTTGACAGGTGAAGATTTGGCCCAAAAATATGGAATTGCTGACAAAGAAGCTCTGATTCAGGAACAGGAGAACAAGTTGGAGGTCGACAAAAAGAAGAAAGCCAAACTGCTGATGGAATGCTACGAAATTATTCTTGAACTGGAAACGACCGGCTTGGCCATTTCACTGTCCACTGCACAGCACCTGGACTTCCTGATTGAGAGCATGAGGAACATAGGAAGCGAAGACTATGTTAAGAAACTGGAGGAGATGAAGAAGAAATTTGAGGAGGAACGTGGTGGAGCTTTTAGGTACTTCAGTTTCCGCAGATCAATGTAGCTTTAATTTGAGGCATCTCCTCATCTCCAGACATCTCCCATTATGTTGGACAAATAATCTTTCACTTTTGTTTTTTGACGAGCTCCAAACCATGTGGTTTCAAGTGTTCAAGAGCTTTGTGTTCAAGAGCGTTCAAGAGCTTTTTTTCCATACCATATTGTTAGCTAGTCCATATGGTCATTTGCTTTGGAGACATTTCCTGACATCAGCTTGCATCAACCTATCTTTATGGGCAATTTTCACAAAATCACCTTTTTTTTCCATGGGCCAAGTCCTTTGTTTTAGCCTTCAAATTTGTAATTTGTCTTAGCCTTCAAAGGAGGCACATTTACATTATTATAACTGGTTCCTAGGACTTCCTAGGTCCAGAGTTTTTTTTGTTTGTTTGTTTATAACTTGTGTTGTTTTGATGTGATGTTTTATCTGTAAATCTATGCAAAATATGCATAAAATATATGTGTGAAATGATGAAGAAAAGAAAATCCATGAAATAACAATATTTGGAGAATCTGTTCTCAGTATGTCTAACAGTGTGTTATTAGAAAGATTGGTGTGATTCTCGTGATAAAAAAATAAACATAATTCTAAAAGTCATCTGTATTTTTATGTCAAGTTTTATTTTGATATTAGTGTGGCATACAGAAATGTTAGATACCTAGTCGTAACACGGTAATAACTGTTTGACAACGCCACCCTCACACTGTAGGGGTGAGGGACCCTCAAGTTTGTTAAGGCTAAGTTCCCCACTAGGACGGGTCCGGAATTAACTGAACCAGAGGCTGGTGTACCCAAAATACAATTAGTTTATTACAAGATTATAACAATAAAACAAGGCACAATAATCACTCTCAAATGGTGAAGGCCTATAAAAACAGGGCTACTAAAAAGGGGAAGGGGGGGGACCTGTGGGTGGACTCTATCCTTAAAGGCAGACAAACGTGAACCGTTGCTTAAAAGATGCATGCAAACACAGCAAATAGTGTAGGCTAGGAATTCTTAGTGGGCAATACACGGCACACAGTGAGTTCAAAAGACAACCATAAAATGAGGGCTCTAAGTATCACGGCACACAAGCAACCTTTAGTATAAAAGCACAGCAAACTGGGAAAAGTAGATAAGGGAACACGTCCGCTCTACACTCCAACAGGTCAGGGATAGTTCAATATCAAACTGCTCTAAAACCACTGCAAGACTAAAAACATAATGGCACAAGGGTAGGAAAAAAACAATGGATAGGACAAGGTAGCGTGGACCTCCTATAGAAAGCATAATATTACATTAGTCACATTAGTTAAACCCACAGAATATTACAATAACAATGGACTATAAATATACCTTTGAATTTAAACATACCTTGATACTCTGAGCAGTGGCGTAGCGCAAAATCCCGGGGCCCCCCCGCAAGGTGGCGGCGGGGGCCCTTTCGCAACGGAGTAAAAAAAAAAAGAAAAAAAAAAAAGCGTTTTTTAGAGGCCGATGCGTTATTGACGTTGCGAAATTTCGCAATATGCACTCTACATTCTAAATGCTTGACTTAGCAAAAGGTACAAACAAGTGAGAGCAATAGCCTATAACTAAAACCAAATGGTAGACTACACTACATCAGTAGAATGTATTATAAGTAGAATAGTACAAGCTTTATTTATTTTAACAAAGTGTGGTGTGCACAGCAGTGTGATATCTGTAAACATATCTGTAGACTCTCCGCTAAGGGTTGCCAGATGGGATTGAGAATTTCCAACCTAATCAATCTAAAAACTTCTAAATCCACCAAAACCCAGCCAATCTGGCAACCCTGTCTCCGCTGCATCAGAGTCTACTTGTTGCGTAAAATTGGCCAGGGTTAGTCAAATCCTTTGTTGGACATCTCGTTTCTTAAGTCCTGGTATATTGTGGCATTTCTTTACTGTTTGCCATCTGGTCTAGGAATACCCAGGGAGACGCAGACAGCAGAAGTAGAATAGAATAGTAGAATAGAAAAAGAAACAGCTATATATAGCCTAACCATGCTGAATTATGTACCTGTATGATGCACTGACAGCCTGTGACTGTGAACCTGGCCGGACCCTGCCTTTCTGCCTGAGTTTGAGTATGATGCTGCCCAAATAAATGTTATTGTTTAGTGCTGTACGCTTTCGTGGTATTATATTGTGTGAATTATCATCTGTATGTTGTTTTTCTTTCACTCGACTAACCGCCGAGATAATACTTGAGACATGTACTTCCGTAAACATACATTTTTTATTAGATGTTTTTACAATATCGGACCGACAGTCCCACATATAGCGGCTATAATGTCCGAATAGAGAATCTATCACCACCTAAAGAATGCTTATTGTACTTTGTATTGTATTTTCGCTTGCTCATTTTCCTTGTGTCTCGCTGCCTACGTGTGACGTCAAAGTCATGTTGCTATTGGATACGGCTAACTATGTATATATTTTTAAATATAGGCCTATATATTAAAATTAAGGTTGACACAATGAAGGGCCACTTATTTTCTTTGTTTTATATAAAAAAAAAAAAAAAAAAAGGGGATCCAATGTTAGGGGGCCCCCTAGTGGCTGGGGCCCCCCCGCGGTGCGTCGCTTGCGGGCCCGTCCGCTACGCCACTGACTCTGAGGCTCTATGCCTGAAGCATCAATAACAGTTTGGCTGAGTGACCATGTGGCTTCCAAACGAATGGGTGCAGAGAATCCTTCCTCACCAACCACGACTAGGTCTGTGGGAAATACATTAGCACTTTAGACAGGATTCCTCCTCTAGTCATCAAACATTGTGTGAAAGGTTTGGATTAAAACATACCGCAATAATCTGGAAACAATGCTTGAAGCAGTGACCATGTGGCTTCCAAACAACAGGTGCAGAGAATGAGTCTGAGTTACCCACCCCCCTATATCTCCTGGTGCTGGGTCCTAGTGCTATACCGGTCACATTAGTAAAGGTAAACAAAGCATATTAGTGTGTGGTGCCTGGCCTAAAAAACATTACACATGGGACTGTGTACCATTACACATTATTAGACAATCCAGTTGCTCTGAAACATGCCCCATTAAGCAGAGATTACTTGACTGATGGATAGATGATTCACTTATTTAGACACAAGTCGCTGTGTTGTAAGTCGCTTTGGATAAAGGCGTCTGCTAAATGCCAAAAATGTTAAATGGTAACAAATACGACCCCCCACCCAAGTTTTCTAACAAACTGTAGGTATTTAGTGAATGTAAAACTGTTGGTTATGATATTGCATGGGTTCTTCATCATTTAAATTTGTGTCATGTAAAACAACTTGATTTGTTTGGCTCGATTGCGAGGTTTCACAATTCCCGACATGCAGACCTTTTCACCAAGCCGTGACACATTTTTCATTATGTGCTGCTTTTTGGTTGTAAGTTAATTCAATTTCACATGCAGCTGAGGGTCATCACCTGTTGTTCTCCCTGTGATCTCCAGCCTCCCTGCATTAACTGACCAGATGTTAACACTCAGCTTACAGTTTTTACCTGATTGCCGACCTTTGAAACCATAATATAACCTCTAAACACTAACCATAAAACCGTACACCAAACCAGCAAAATGTCGACCTGAAGGCAGTACTACCCAAATTCTATCAGCATGTGAAATGTGCAACAAGAGGAGAAAAAACACTGGACAAGGTATACACCAACATCAAACGTGCTTACAAGGCTAGTCCGCTAGCTCATCTAGGCATGTCTGACCATGTGTCAATCCTCCTGATCCCTGCATACACTACCATGGGGAAAAGTGCTCCCATCACCACTAAGACTGTCAGAACCTGGCCAGAAGGGTCCGCTCCACTGCAGATCTGCCTAAATGACACCCCATGGCAGGAATATGAGCATGAGGACCTGGAACAGTACACGTCGTCGGTTCTGAACCACATAGTGAACTGCACCAACTCAGTCACCGTGGACAAACGGGTCCGGGTCTACCCCAACACGAAGCCATGGATGACTGGGAAGGTCCAAAAACTGATCAACGAGAGGGACAACGCCTTCTTCGCAGGGAAGAGCACACCGCTGTACAGCACCACCAGGGCTAACCTAAAGCGCGGAATCAAAGCGGCCAAGGCAGAGCACAGAGAGAAGATTGAGGAATGCCTGCTGAGCAACGACTCCAGGCGGATGTGGCAGGGGGTTCAGCAGATGACAAACTTCAGAGCCAACAGGCTCACAGCCGCAGAGGACGACCCCCTGCTGGTGGGAAAGCTGAACACCTTCTACGCCCGGTTCGACGAGGGGCGAACGGAGGTAACCACAACACAAACACCACTCTCTCCAGCTCTCAGCAGCCTCACCCTCACAGAGCATGAAGTGAGACGCGTACTGAAGGCGGTGGACCCCAGGAAAGCCTCGGGGCCGGATGGCGTCCTGGGACGGGTGCTGAGGGACTGCGCCGACCAGCTGGCCGGGGTTTTCACCAACATCTTCAACCAGTCCCTGTCCCAGGCCACCATCCCACCCTGCCTGAAAACCTCAACTATCATCCCAGTCCCGAAGAAAAGCACGGTGAGCTGCCTAAACGACTACCGCCCGGTGGCACTCACACCAATCATCATGAAGTGCTTCGAGAAACTAGTCCGGGCCCACATACTCACACGCCTCCCGCCCAACCTGGATCCATACCAGTTCGCCTACAGAGCCCACAGGTCCACAGAGGACGCCATCGCGACGACTCTCCACGCCACTCTATCCCACCTGGAGAGGGGAAACAGCTACGCGAGACTGCTCTTCGTGGACTTCAGCTCCGCCTTCAACACCATCCTTCCAGACAGGCTAGTGACCAAACTACTAGACCTGGGTCTATCACACTCTATATGTGCGTGGATCAAGGACTTCCTGACCGACCGCCCCCAGAGGGTGCGGGTGGGCCCCCACACCTCCACAGCCCTCAGAATCAGCACTGGGTCCCCCCAGGGCTGCGTGCTAAGCCCCATCCTCTACAACCTCTACACCTACGACTTCACCCCCGTCCACCCCAGCAACTCCATCGTAAAGTTTGCAGACGACACCACCGTGGTGGGATGCATCTCGGGGGGGGGGACGAGGCGGCGTACAGGGATGAGGTAGAGCAACTGAGCAAGCTGTGCAAGGTTAACAACCTGCTGCTGAACAAGTCAAAGACCCAGGAAATCATCGTAGACTTCAGGAGGAAAAAGTCCGAGATCCAGCCCCTGCTCATCGACGGAGAGAGCGTGGAGAGAGTCTCAACCCTCCGATTCCTGGGGATGCACATGCGGGATGACCTGACCTGGAAGGACAACACAAAAGCCACCATCAAGAGGGCACAACAGCGGCTATACACCCTGAGAGTCCTCAGGAAGGAACACAGCAAGCAGGAGATACTGGTGACCTTCTACCGCGGCGCACTGGAGAGCATCCTCACCTACGGCATCTGCAACTGGTTCTCCAGCTGCACAACAGCGGAGAGAAATGCGCTACAGAGAGTCGTGAGAACAGCACAGAAGATCACCGGCGCCCCCCTCCCCTCTCTGGAAGAGCTGTACAACACACGCTGTCTCAGGAAGGCCTCCAAGATCTCCAGGGACCCGACCCACCCTGGGTACGAACACTTTACCAGGCTGCCCTCGAAAAGGCGGTTCAGGACCCTGGCCGCAAGGACAAACAGACTGAAGAACAGCTTCTACCACAGGGCCGTCCAGGCCCTGAACACAGCAAAGACCTAGGTTCTGGGCCCTGGACAGTCTGGACGGATTGATGGCAGCTGCTGGCCTGAAAAAATCAGGTGTAGTGCTGAGGCACAAACATGTACATTTCAAGCCTGCAAACTGTGACACTTTAAACAAATGTGAAATAATACTATTTGTGCAATATGACAACCCTAGTCGTCTATCTGTACAGTATAGTACAGTGGATAGTGTACATAGCCTTTATTTATGTAAACCAGCTCCTTCCCTTCTTGTGATTTAAAAAAAAAAAAAAATCCCCTTTCCTAACACCAGGGGAGCCACCCCTCCTAAATTTCGTTGTTTGGTACCTGTACTGTAGCAATGACAATAAAGTCCATTCATTCATTCATTCATTCATTCATTCATAACCCCTCCCCCCTTTCAACTCTATGTGGTCCATTCTAATCGTGAGGGAAACCAATTTTTCAATTGGAGAAAATCTTCCTGCGCTTGGCTGAACGTGTGACTAGCTATGAAAAGACAGAGACAGACAGCTCTCAACTTTGAGAAGATGTCTAAAAAGTCAAAACCACCCAATGGACAGAAACAGGTAGCTTGCTGGATGTATGTCATGTCAAACCTACAGCCACATCTGGTGCGCTGTGCAAGCTAGCTAACTAAAGTCTAACATAGCTGCAGGGCTCTCAAGTCTCACGCATTGGGCGTGAGACACACGCATTTCAACCCATTCACACGCTCACACGCCACACCTTGTATTTCTCACGCAGAGAAATTACTAGGGGCGCCCACCAAGTTGCGCCGCTATTTTAAAAAATAGAACAGGTAGAGAATCAAGTGAGTTCCCTCTCCCTCTGGTTCCCCTAGAGTTCAGAATGCCACGCACCAGCTAATCAAATTAAAAAATATAGCTACCGAACAGCCAATCAGAAAATAATAGCATTGCTGTATCCGGGTAACATTTTGATATTCCCGCTACAACAAACAACGTTCTGATTCCAACGACACTTTGGACTGACTGGAGCTATTGATTCAGATGCTCGCTACACAGAAGAGGACAGATTATTTGAATTGATCATTCACATCTCGAAGTGGCTACAGACTGGTCGACGTGGGAGAAGACCATATCCTTTGACGCTGAGACTGTGTGTGTGTGATTTTTTTTTTTTTTTTTTACAAATTGATGTCATTTATCAGATCAGACCCCTTACCCCCCCCCCCCGCCGCCGCCAAAATCTCACTCTGAACTCTGTTCAAAACTTGAGAGCCCTGTAGCTGTTTAGATTTGTAACAGTTAGCTGGCTGGCCTAGCCCATGAGAAGCTAGCTAGTGTTGTGCTGGATTGATGTCACAGTCACCTTAAAGTATACGTATTTAGTGATCCATAATTTGCTAATCTTGAAACAGTTGAGGTTAAATGTTGTTTTCCCTTTAGGACTCAGTCAGTGTCAGGGATCCTCAAGCAAGCAGTGCCATGGACATAGGGAGTAAGCCATAGCAGCCTGATCCAAAATTCATAGCAGTAGGGAGTCAGGTGAGGTTGTCTAAAAATGATAGTGTGATTAAACATGCTTTTAAACATACAGCATTTTTGCAGTGGTCACTGGTCACACACTATTAATTTTCATTAGACAAATATAATTCCCTGCACACGCAGTTTTCTTCACTTGCTCTGGTCCCTACCAATGTTGTGACCAAACCTACTCTCTTGATCAGACCAAAATACCAGCCCCATTCTCTCAGGGGCAGACAGCAGGTTCCCTGTCACTTCCTGTCATATGCAGAAATCACTCTCTAAATAATTTAAATAATTAATAATTAATAATTTTGCCATTTAGCAGACGCCTTTATCCAAAGCGACTTACAATTACGAATTACAGGGACATTCCCCCTGGAGTAACTGAGGGCTAAGTGCCTTACTCAAGGGCACACTAGCAATGGTGTGGTTTCAGGCGGGATTTGAACTCACAACCTTCCGATCACAAGTCCAACTCACTATCCACTAGACCACCACTACCACTCTCTATTTGACCATTGACCATTATTGACCAAATGACTCGAGCTCTATATTGATTATTGGCACACAAGAACATGCTTATGTTTGCATTCTCTTGTGAACCCACTGTCTACACCTGACTCGTGATTACATTTATAACATGATTAGAATGCAATCAGGTAACGCAATCAGGTAAAGGACACAATGAAGCACACTAGTACTCCTGTTTGTCCCCTAATAAGCTATGACATTATGCTGTGATCATTTGCTCATAGGAACACTAAGACAATTCATGTACATCTGCGTTTCAGAGGAGTACTTGAATGCACCATTAGCCAAAACTACACAATGATGCTCTGGGGCTGTGTTTTCTTGGTTTGGGCTAGGCCCCTTAGTTCCAGTGAAGGGAAATCTTAATACTACAGCATACAATGAGATTCTGCCTCCACATGTGGATCACCTCCACATTCTTCTGAAGAAACATCTGTCTTATCTCTGAAGTCAGCTGGCTTGGTGGGAGGAGGGACTGTAGTTCCAGGGTGCAGTTATATAACCTTTAACTGTTATACAACAACGATGTGCGTTACCTGATTGATGTGTAAGCCTTCTAATCATGTTGTTAAAAATGTAATCATGATACCAGTCACCCGTGACTGTGTTTAGGCCCTAATTCAATCAGTTGTAGACAGAGGGTTCACAAGATAATGCAAACAGCAGTTATATAGGGGTGGGTGGGATCAGAGATGGCCAGATACTACAGACACTATATAACTGAGAGCAGTTTCTGGACACCATCACCGGACATCACCTCTCTCATTCTCTCTTTGACTGACTGCAGCACTGACTGACTGATCACATTCCTGGAGCACCAGTAGGTAAGTCGAAGATATTATATAATCAGACAATCATTTAAATCTGCTCTATACTCCATTGAAAGGTTTGCCCCTATATCAGTTCAAATGTTGAGAATCAAACTGGATACTCACTGAAACGTCTGTGTAGTTACTCTTTAGAATAATATAATTTCTGCATTTTGTCATTGAGGATTTGACTTGTTGGTAAACAGTTTTAATATAATGTATTGTTTTATGGAACACTCATGTTTATTATCCCTGTGTAGGAAATGGTGAAGCATGTTTTACTCTTTTGGTTCTACACTCCAAATGTTTGGATGTGGAAATCAAACAATTACTATCTGGTTAAAGCAGAGATCTCAAATTTGATTGATGGTATTTGTGTATTGCTTTCACTATTTAAATGTTACAACCGTTTTTATGCATAGTCCCCTTATTTCAGGGTACCCAGAAGTAATTGGATAATTGCCTTGACAAGGGTTCCGCCACATAATTTGTCCAGGCATAAGACAGCTGTCAATGTCTCGCATTAATTCTAGGCATTGTGTTTGCCTTTGGAGTCTGACAGGTAGCCTACTGGAGAAAAAGACCCCAAGTAGGGCATGGTCATTTTAAAGTTTTATTTATTTATTTATTTATTTTTTATTTTACAGATTATGAAAGTGCAGATTGTAAGCTTTCAAAAGATTTGTCACACATGGAAATAATTGAAGAAGATTTGCTTATTTGAATGTTAGTACAAACAGAGAATAGTAGAAAATCGCTCTGAATCAAAACACACATTTGCAACACTCGCGTTGCTAGCTAGCTTAGCAGCTAACAAGAAAACACAGCTATGTAACATCTAACTGCATGTTTAGCACATCACAACAGGCTGATAGAGCATCAACATGCTAAAAACAAATACCTACACATAATTAGATGATCACACATTCCTTGCTTAATTGCCCAATATCCATGCTACCTTGCCTTTCCAAAGTATTAGTCTCATTCTAAATGAAATTCTCATTCTAAAACCAATCTGGCTTTAGACGTGGTCATAGCACAACCTTAGCTGCAACACTTATATGAGATGTTAAATTGCCTTCTTTAGAAAACAAAACATTGTGCTGCTTTATTTATAGATCTCTCCAAGGCATTCGATACGGTCGACTATTACTTATTCAGAAATTGTCTAAATTGGCCTGGATCAGGCTTCATGTAGATGGTTGAACATTATTTAATGGACAGAACACAGTGTGTGTTAACTGATGGTGTTACATCAGGTTTCTGGAAATAACAAAGGGTGCTACACATTGGAGACATTGTGGTTGGGTGGTTATGTTTTTTTTCTTCTTTTAATTAAGCATAATCAAAAATTGCCTGAATTCAAAAACACCCCTCAGACAGAGATAGAAACACACACACACACACACACACACACACACACACACACACACACACACACACACACACACACTCTCCTCCATCTTATTGTATTCCATGGATTAATATTAATATTCATTCCTACCCATACATTTCATTGGTCAATGTTGATTGGTGGATCCAATGTCTGACAGCTAACTGAAACTGCCTGGTACTCTGCATTGTGTTAATTTATCCAACCCTGTCAAGTCACGAATGACAATTGGTAAATAGCCTAGACATTCTAAAATGCTACTGTAGTTTATATCTCTGACTATCTGTTCTAATTTCACAGCACCCCGTCTCGAGTCAACACATCTACTACATCTCCTGTGGGACATAACCAGAGATCAACATGGCAAACATGTGAGTGGCAGTCAGCACATTGCACTGTTATTCCAAATGTTGACCTGTAGTTGATGACTTCATTGATATTCAATCAATATATTTGCTTTGATAACTTATCTTCACTTTGTTACACAGGACTAGTGGCATATCATCCAAACTTAGAGACATTATTTTGAAGAGCAAGCTTGTGCAAGAAGGACCTCCTGCTCGATATCAGCTCTTACCAAAGAAGGATTGTCTAGATGGTAAACTTCAAGGTGAATCATTGTCCAAACTAAGAAGAAGGACCATTGGAGAGAAGGATCCCAGTAAGATTAACAAAACCGTACTGATAGTGGGAGAAACAGGAACAGGGAAGTCGACTCTGATCAATACCATGGTCAACTATGTCTTGGGAGTAGAGTGGGACGACGATGTCTGGTTTGACATCATCGAAGACGAGAAAACAAGTCAATCTGAAAGCCAAACATCAGCAGTCACTGTTTATGAGATCTTTGGATTTGAGGGCGGTAGAGTCCCGTACTCTCTCACCATCATCGACACTCCTGGGTTCGGAGACACCAGAGGGATCATCGAAGACAAAATAGTTGAGGAAGAATTGTATCAGCTGTTTAGATCTGAGAATGGAGTTCGAGAAATTGATGCAGTTGCCTTTGTGATGAAGGAGAGCACTAATCGACTCAGTGACAGACAGAAGTACATAGCTGCAGCAGTTGTGTCTTTGTTTGGTAAAGACATGGAGAACAACATTGTAGCCCTATTGACATATTCTTCTGGCTTGGAACCAACTGATGCTCTGCAGGCATTGAATGATGCTAAAATACCAATGGCTAAAGACCATTCCAATAAAGCCGTTTTCTTCCAGTTCAACAACTGTAGAAATGCCTGCACAAATGTTCAGAAGAAGGCAACAATGAAAGAACAGCGGGTCTTGAAGGGTCACTGGGACATGTCGATGGAGGGTCTGGAAGAGTTCTCAGAATTCCTAAATGTCATAGAACCCCAGAGCGTGAAGATGACTGAAGGTGTATTGAGGCACCACAAACAGCTGGAGTCTTGTGTCAACAACCTAGTGGAACGCGTCGACTTGATGGATGTGAAGCAGACAGAACTTGAGAAGACTCAAATAGCCTTGAAGGCCCATCAGGCTGACTTGAAAACATTTAAAATGTCGTCTGAAATATATGTGAAGGAGAAACTACAAATAATGACCTCCTGGCATGGACTGACCAGACAAGCCACCACTTGCAATATGTGTAAGGAGAACTGTCATTTCCCAGGATGCTGGTGGGTAAAAGATCTCTCATGGTGTAGTGCGATGACAGGTGATAACTGCACTGTTTGTTCAAACAAGTGTCACTATACTAATCATGTCAAAGCCGATTATATATGGGTAATCAAGCAAAAGACTGTTGCCGTGACAGGTGAAGATTTGGCCCAAAAATATGGAATTGCTGACAAAGAAGCTCTGATTCAGGAACAGGAGAACAAGTTGGAGGTCGACAAAAAGAAGAAAGCCAAACTGCTGATGGAATGCTACGAAATTATTCTTGAACTGGAAACGACCGGCTTGGCTATTTCACTGTCCACTGCACAGCACCTGGACTTCCTGATTGAGAGCATGAGGAACATAGGAAGCGAAGACTATGTTAAGAAACTGGAGGAGATGAAGAAGAAATTTGAGGAGGAACGTGGTGGAGCTTTTAGGTACTTCAGTTTCCGCAGATCAATGTAGCTTTAATTGGAGGCATCTCCTCATCTCCAGACATCTCCCATTATGTTGGACAAATAATCTTTCACTTTTGTTTTTTGACGAGCTCCAAACCATGTGCTGTTGTTCCAATGCAGCAAGTGTTCAAGAGCTTTTTTTCCATACCATATTGTTAGCTAGTCCATATGGTCATTTGCTTTGGAGACATTTCCTGACATCAGCTTGCATCAACCTATCTTTATGGGCAATTTTCACAAAATCACCTTTTTTTTTCATGGGCCAAGTCCTTTGTTTTAGCCTTCAAATTTGTAATTTGTCTTAGCCTTCAAAGGAGGCACATTTACATTATTATAACTGGTTCCTAGGACTTCCTAGGTCCAGAGTTTTTTTTGTTTGTTTGTTTATAACTTGTGTTGTTTTGATTTGATGTGATGTTTTATCTGTAAATCTATGCAAAATATGCATAAAATATATGTGTGAAATGATGAAGAAAAGAAAATCCATGAAATAACAATATTTGGAGAATCTGTTCTCAGTATGTCTAACAGTGTTATTAGAAAGATTGGTGTGATTCTCGTGATAAAAAAATAAACATAATTCTAAAAGTCATCTGTATTTTTATGTCAAGTTTTATTTTGATATTAGTGTGGCATACAGAAATGTTAGATACCTAGTCGTAACACGGTAATAACTGTTTGACAACACCACCCTCACACTGTAGGGGTGAGGGACCCTCAAGTTCGTTAAGGCTAAGTTCCCCACTAGGACGGGTCCGGAATTAACTGAACCAGAGGCTGGTGTACCCAAAATACAATTAGTTTATTACAAGATTATAACAATAAAACAAGGCACAATAATCACTCTCAAATGGTGAAGGCCTATAAAAACAGGGCTACTAAAAAGGGGAAGGGACCTGTGGGTGGACTCTATCCTTAAAGGCAGACAAACGTGAACCGTTGCTTAAAAGATTCATGCAAACACAGCAAATAGTGTAGGCTAGGAATTCTTAGTGGGCAATACACGGCACACAGTGAGTTCAAAAGACAACCATAAAATGAGGGCTCTAAGTATCACGGCACACAAGAAGCAACCTTTAGTATAAAAGCACAGCAAACTGGGAAAAGTAGATAAGGGAACACGTCCGCTCTACACTCCAACAGGTCAGGGATAGTTCAATATCAAACTGCTCTAAAACCACTGCAAGACTAAAAACATAATGGCACAAGGGTAGGAAAAAAACAATGGATAGGACAAGGTAGCGTGGACCTCCTATAGAAAGCATAATATTACATTAGTCACATTAGTTAAACCCACAGAATATTACAATAACAATGGACTATAAATATACCTTTGAATTTAAACATACCTTGATACTCTGAGGCTCTATGCCTGAAGCATCAATAACAGTTTGGCTGAGTGACCATGTGGCTTCCAAACAAATGGGTGCAGAGAATCCTTCCTCACCAACCACGACTAGGTCTGTGGGAAATACATTAGCACTTTAGACAGGATTCCTCCTCTAGTCATCAAACATTGTGTGAAAGGTTTGGATTAAAACATACCGCAATAATCTGGAAACAATGCTTGAAGCAGTGACCATGCGGCTTCCAAACAACAGGTGCAGAGAATGAGTCTGAGTTACCCACCCCCCTATATCTCCTTCCAGTCACCACTGGTGCTGGGTCCTAGTGCTATACCGGTCACATTAGTAAAGGTAAACAAAGCATATTAGTGTGTGGTGCCTGGCCTAAAAAACATTACACATGGGACTGTGTACCATTACACATTATTAGACAATCCAGTTGCTCTCAAACATGCCCCATTAAGCAGAGATTACTTTACTGATGGATAGATGATTCACTTATTTAGACACAAGTCGCTTACAAGTGTTGTAAGTCGCTTTGGATAAAGGCGTCTGCTAAATGCCAAAAATGTTAAATGGTAACAAATACGACCCCCCACCCAGGGTTTCCGTTAGAAAAAATTGCCGCCGGACATCGTGTCCGGGAAGATTCCGATTTACCGGACAAACGTGAGATATTCCGGTCATCATATTAAAATATTATATAGCTGTTTGTCGCGGTGATAACTGTTGTGTAGCGGCCTATATATGCCATTTAATGTCTATTTCTCATCCGATACGATTAGATGCGAGCTATATAATATATAATAATATAACATGATTCGCATGCGCGCTATGCCATTATGTCCAGCGCTGAACGGGCGCCTCACTGGGAACTGAACAGACAGCATCGATCAATGAACGGACTCCACATTACGTTAACTGAAGTTTGTTAAATTGTTTGGGATTAATGTGAGTTTTCTATTTTCTCTTTCCAGTTTTACCCTTTTTTAATCAATAAAACAACGTCATTTCTATAACCAGGTGGACAAAAGGAGTACACAGAAGTAGTTGTGCGCTTGTAGGCTCCTACCTGGTCAACAGCCTTTGCAGCAACTAGCGCGGCCAGCGCAACTCGGTGGGCACCACAGTGCACCTGAATGGAAAGCCCAGGCCAATGACGCGGGACAGCTCCACACCTCTCTCGCGGAGCACCTCCACCACTTTGTCAAATATACACTCTGTGCGGTCCCGCACATCATAATTGCCCAGAAAACATGTCTCAACTCTTCCTTTTATTTCCAACTTCACGTATATAATCAGCTTCTTGTCCACGGTGATATTTACTGTCTCATCATCAATGATAATTCCAATGAAGTCACTCCCCTTTAGCTTTTCATCCAGCTGATCCATCACAACGTCTTCCAGTGCCCTTTCCATGTCATCAACGGAGTCGCTGTGGCGCTAAATGCCCTCACTCAAGACAAAATCTGGAGCCTTAACTGCTTTCAGTAGCTCAGTCAGTCCCACATACTGATGACATGCGATGCCATTTTTTGCCATGTGAAATGCAACTTGTAGCTGAGAGTGCAGCTTATTGTTAGCCGTTGCATTAGCCTGCTCACAGTGGCCTTTCATAGCGGTTTGCTGTTGCCTCAAACTGACCGCCGATGTGGTCACTGCACCGACTGTGATCAGTGAGAGCCGACATTCTCATATTCGTTTCTCCTCTCGTGAATCCGTTATTCCTCCCCGATTTTTTGCACGGTGAGCAGAACATTTTTCCTTCCTCATCTAAACGCAGCCAGGGGAAAGTTTCTTTCCATTCAACTCTGAACTCTGGGTTGCCAGATGGACCGGGTTATCGCCGAATGGGCTACTGGGTTTAAGCGGTAATAGACTGGTTAGGCTGTAATCCCATCTGGCATCAATCCCATGTGGCACCTGACTATTACCGCTGTTTCGCATAGGCCAGCCTACACATTAGGAGTCATCATCATGCCGGTGTCAAATCATATCATAATAAAAGAAATACATAGCCTATATATTCGTATTTTTTTAAATAGAAGGAATCAGAATGTGAACTTTAGCGAATTGTATTCAAATTGTGCTTAGAGGGAATTATTTTCACCGGACAATATGTCCGACGACTTTTCAATTTGTCGGACTTCAACAAATTTTACCGGACAAAGACCGGTAATTACCGGTTAACGGAAACCCTGCCCCCACCCAAGTTTTCTAACAAACTGTAGGTATTTAGTGAATGTAAAACTGTTGGTTATGATATTGCATGGGTTCTTCATCATTTAAATTTGTGTCATGTAAAACAACTTGATTTGTTTGGCTCGATTGCGAGGTTTCACAATTCCCGACATGCAGACCTTTTCACCAAGCCATGACACATTTTTCATTATGTGCTGCTTTTTGGTTGTAAGTGAATTCAATTTCACATGCAGCTGAGGGTCATCACCTGTTGTTCTCCCTGTGATCTCCAGCCTCCCTGCATTAACTGACCAGATGTTAACACTCAGCTTACAGTTTTTACCTGATTGCCGACCTTTGAAACCATAATATAACCTCTAAACACTAACCATAAAACCGTACACCAAACCAGCAAAACATTATAGGCTACATCTCCTGCAAAAGCAAACAATTCTTACAAAAACTCTTCAAACTCTTTTTAAAAGTTGTGTTTTTTGTGTCACATGTGGATCACCTCCACATTCTTCTGAAGAAACATCTGTCTTATCTCTGAAGTCAGCTGGCTTGGTGGGAGGAGGGACTGTAGTTCCAGGGTGCAGTTATATAACCTTTAACTGTTATACAACAAAGATGTATAACAGTTAAAGGAGTTAACTTATGGAATACTTTTGAAAAGGAAATGAAAATGTGTAGTACACTAAAAGGATGTTTTATACTTGTTAATCGTCTTGTTTTTTGTAATTTTTTAAATCCTTTTTTGCTATACAACGAAATGCAGCTTAGCATCCAACCAAAAGTGCAAATAGTGATATAATAACATGATATGAATAGAACAAGAATGGTAGTGATAGGTAACTATGCAATATACAGTATGTGCAGAGATAGTATTGTAAACATTAGTATAGTTTAGAGGTATATACAGTTATGGGTTATATACAGTTAGGTAGCTTGTACAGTGTGGTAGTTTAGGTACAGTATCTAATGTGCAGAAATATAAAAGAAGCTATATCAGGAGACATGTGCAATACAGTATGTGCAAAAGAGGGTATTGTAAACATCAGTAGTGCAAAGGTCATAGTGATCACATTAACCAGGCATGTGCAGCCATCTCAGTATTGTCATTGTCATGGTAAAGAGAGATTGACTCTAGTGTGAAATGTATTTCCATTTTCAAATTAAAAGTCTGAACATTTTGATTGGTGATTTCTTCCCCCTTTCACCAGCCGCTGTCCCAATTTTTTGTGAACCATAAGTTCCCACTGTCTGACTTAAAGAAAAGGAAAAAAGGGACATGCTAGATTAATTGTGTATTATGCACAAAATAAATTAATTATGGAGGAAAGGGTGTGCATATCACACTGCCAGACAGAGCTCCACAGACAGAAGGTGACCACTATCATAACAACACAAAGAAATTATTCTAAAGAATATGATTGTATGGTTTTCTTGATAGCTGATTTATTTGTTGAATAATGTGACGATATGGCTGTGAGTGGGGAAATGCAAAGCATAGTGGGGTGAAAGCATGTGAACCAGGGACAGGGCTAGGGGGTGGCTACTTCTCAAGCCCCTTATTTTTTCCCAAAAGCCCCGGAGTATATAGTCAATATAATTCTAATTCCTAATCGCCTCCATACTCTCAGTTAACTTAAGCTATGTGTTTTGCTTCACAAGCGTGCATGTCTTAATTACAAACGCGTATGAAAAGAATGTGCGTGGTCAAGTGGTACTCATAAAAGTTTCTGAAGGTTGGCAGGTCCGGATTTGCCCTGCTATCAGGAAGCCCTGCCTTCAACAATGTTGTGGGTGCAATAGATGGCTGCCATATCAGGATCAAACCCCCTGTACTACACCGAATTGACTATTTGAATTACAAAGGATTCTTTTCTATAAACATGCAGGCGATTTGTGATTCGAATGGGAGATTCCTTGATATCTTTGTAGGCTACCCGGGGTCGGTTCATGACACGCGCATCATGAAGAACAGTACCGGTACCTTTTACAGGACCATGCTTCTGGGTGATGGTGGCTATCCCTGTTTGGACACACCAATCTGCCTCATCACACCGTACAAGGAACCCAATTAATGGAGAAATACAGGGGCGCTTCAATTATTATCATTCCAGAGGCCGCAGCATCATAGAAAGGGATTTTGGAATGATGAAGACAAGATGGGGATCTACCCTTTTCAAAGCCTTGGAGGTTAAACCCACATTTGCACCTGTGGTTGTTGCGTCCTGTGCCTTTTTGCACAATGTATGTCTCGATAATGGGGACATGCTGGAGCTAGATGCAGATGCACAGGACATGTTTGACCCCCAACCTCCCGGTGAGCCCCTAGCAGGTAACGAGACCTCTGGGAATGCAACAAGGGACCGACTGGCTGCCTTGGTTTCGGGCCATGTGCAAGCACCATAGTAGAATGCTGTTTGTGACCCAGAAATGGAGAATTGTACATTAATGATCACACAGTGAGTATACACACGGATGGGTAGCTTAGTGTTAGTCTTCTCCAGGTCCAGAGGCATAATCATAATCATAATAATATCTTAGTTTTATATAGCGCCTTTCACAAACCCCACAGATTTTACAGAAAGAAAGTCAGACAGACAAAACTGAAAAAACAGACAGCGACAAAGCTAAACTAGGGGCCAAAGGCCTTGGTGAACAGATGGGTTTGAGGGCTGATTTGAAGGTGTCCAGGGTAGGGGCATTGCGGATCACTGTGGGGAGAGAGTTCCACAGGGTGGGTGCTGCCACACTGATGGCTCTGTCCCCAAATGACTGGGGTGACCAGGGCTACAGCTAACAACATCTTCATAGAGAATGACTGGGATGACCAGGGCTACAGCTAGCAGCATCTTCATAGAGAATGACTGGGATGACCAGGGCTACAGCTAATAGCATCTTCATAGAGAATGACTGGGATGACCAGGGCTACAGCTAACAACATCTTCATATGAGCAGCTAACCCAGCTATTGTGTTACAAGCAGATTTACCCTCAGGACTTCAGAGCTCCGGACGGGACAAACTAACTCTCAGGCGGATATGCCCACAGTGCGTGTTCCTGGTTCCTAAAGGCCCATATCCGCCCCAACTTCCCCTCTAAAGTCCTGCCTTGAATGAAACTAATTGGCTTCAGGTTGTACATGTTACATTAGCATACAGCTTGTTACATATAACCCCTCCCCCCCCTTTCAACTCTATGTGGTCCACTCCAATCGTGAGGGAAAACCATTTTTCAATTGGAGAAAATCTTCCTGCGCTTGGCTGAACGTGTGACTAGCTATGAAAAGACAGAGACAGACAGCTCTCAACTTTGAGAAGATGTCTAAAAAGTCAAAACCACCCGATGGACAGAAACAGGTAGCTTGCTGGATGTATGTCGTGTCAAACCTACAGCCACATCTGGTGCGCTGTGCAAGCTAGCTAACTAAAGTCTAACATAGCTGTTTAGATTTGTAACAGTTAGCTGGCTGGCCTAGCCCATGAGAAGCTAGCTAGTGTTGTGCTGGATTGATGTCACAGTCACCTTAAAGTATACGTATTTAGTTATCCATAATTTGCTAATCTTGAAACAGTTGAGGTTAAATGTTGTTTTCCCTTTAGGACTCAGTCAGTGTCAGGGATCCTCAAGCAAGCAGTGCCATGGACATAGGGAGTAAGCCATAGCAGCCTGATCCAAAATTCATAGCAGTAGGGAGTCAGGTGAGATTGTCTAAAAATGATAGTGTGATTAAACATGCTTTTAAACATACAGCATTTTTGCAGTGGTCACTGGTCACACACTATTAATTTTCATTAGACAAATATAATTCCCTGCACACGCAGTTTTCTTCACTTGCTCTGGTCCCTACCAATGTTGTGACCAAACCTACTCTCTTGATCAGACCAAAATACCAGCCCCATTCTCTCAGGGGCAGACAGCAGGTTCCCTGTCACTTCCTGTCATATGCAGAAATCACTCTCTATTGGACCATTGACCATTATTGACCAAATGACTCGAGCTCTATATTGATTATTGGCACACAAGAACATGCTTATGTTTGCATTCTCTTGTGAACCCACTGTCTACACCTGACTCATGATTACATTTATAACATGATTAGAATGCAATCAGGTAACGCAATCAGGTAAAGGACACAATGAAGCACACTAGTACTGCTGAGATGGGCAGTTTCTGGACACTATATCTCACCATCACCGATCATCACCTCTCTCATTCTCTCTTTGACTGACTGCAGCACTGACTGACTGATCACACACCTGGAGCACCAGTAGGTAAGTCGAAGATATTATATAATCAGACAATCATTTAACTCTGCTCTATACTCCATTGAAGGGTTTGCCCCTATATCAGTTCAAATGTTGAGAATCAAACTGGATACTCACTGAAACGTCTGTGTAGTTACTCTTTAGAATAATATAATTTCTGCATTTTGTCATTGAGCATTTGACTTGTTGGTAAACAGTTTTAATATAATGTATTGTTTATGGAACACTCGTGTTTATTATCCCTGTGTAGGAAATGGTGATGCATGTTTTATTCTTTTGGTTCTACACTCCAAATGTTTGGATGTGGAAATCAAACAATTACTATCTGGTTAAAGCAGAGATCTCAAATTTGATTGATGGTATTTGTGTATTGCTTTCACTATTTAAATGTTACAACCGTTTTTATGCATAGTCCCCTTATTTCAGGGTACCCAGAAGTAATTGGATAATTGCCTTGACAAGGGTTCCGCCACATAATTTGTCCAGGCATAAGACAGCTGTCAATGTCTAGCATTAATTCTAGGCATTGTGTTTGCCTTTGGAGTCTGACAGGTAGCCTACTGGAGAAAAAGACCCCAAGTAGGGCATGGTCATTTTAAAGTTTTATTTATTTATTTTTTTATTTTTTATTTTACAGATTATGAAAGTGCAGATTGTAAGCTTTCAAAAGATTTGTCACACATTGAAATAATTGAAGAAGATTTGCTTATTTGAATGTTAGTACAAACAGAGAATAGTAGAAAATCGCTCTGAATCAAAACACACATTTGCAACACTCGCGTTGCTAGCTAGCTTAGCAGCTAACAAGAAAACACAGCTATGTAACATCTAACTGCATGTTTAGCACATCACAACAGGCTGATAGAGCATCAACATGCTAAAAACAAATACCTACACATAATTAGATGATCACACATTCCTTGTTTAATTGCCCAATATCCATGCTACCTTGTCTTTCCAAAGTATTAGTCTCATTCTAAATGAAATTCTCATTCTAAAACCAATCTGGCTTTAGACGTGGTCATAGCACAACCTTAGCTGCAACACTTATATGAGATGTTAAATTGCCTTCTTTAGAAAACAAAACATTGTGCTGCCTTATTTATAGATCTCTCCAAGGCATTCGATACGGTCGACTATTACTTATTCAGAAGTTGTCTAAATTGGCCTGGATCGGGCTTCATGTAGATGGTTGAACATTATTTAATGGACAGAACACACTGTGTGTTAACTGATGGTGTTAAATCAGGTTTCTGGAAATAACAAAGGGTGCTACACATTGGAGACATTGTGGTTGGGTGGTTATGTTTTTTTTTTCTTTTAATTAAGCATAATCAAAAATTGCCTGAATTCAAACACACCCCTCAGACAGAGATAGAAACACACACACACACACACACACACACACACACACACACACACACTCCTCCATCTTATTGTATTCCATGGATTAATATTCATATTCATTCCTACCCATACTTTTCATTGGTCAATGTTGATTGGTGGATCCAATGTCTGACAGCTAACTGAAACTGCCTGGTACTCTGCATTGTGTTAATTTATCCAACCCTGTCAAGTCACGAATGACAATTGGTAAATAGCCTAGACATTCTAAAATGCTACTGTAGTTTATATCTCTGACTGTATCTGTTCTAATTTCACAGCACCCAGTCTCGAGTCAACACATCTACTACATCTCCTGTGGGACATAACCAGAGATCAACATGGCAAACATGTGAGTGGCAGTCAGCACATTGCACTGTTATTCCAAATGTTGACCTGTAGTTGATGACTTCATTGATTCAATCAATATATTTGCTTTGATAACTTATCTTCACTTTGTTACACAGGACTAGTGGCATATCATCCAAACTTAGAGACATTATTTTGAAGAGCAAGCTTGTGCAAGAAGGACCTCCTGCTCGATATCAGCTCTTACCAAAGAAGGATTGTCTAGATGGTAAACTTCAAGGTGAATCATTGTCCAAACTAAGAAGAAGGACCATTGGAGAGAAGGATCCCAGTAAGATTAACAAAACCGTACTGATAGTGGGAGAAACAGGAACAGGGAAGTCGACTCTGATCAATACCATGGTCAACTATGTCTTGGGAGTAGAGTGGGACGACGATGTCTGGTTTGACATCATCGAAGACGAGAAAACAAGTCAATCTGAAAGCCAAACATCAGCAGTCACTGTTTATGAGATCTTTGGATTTGAGGGCGGTAGAGTCCCGTACTCTCTCACCATCATCGACACTCCTGGGTTCGGAGACACCAGAGGGATCATCGAAGACAAAATAGTTGAGGAAGAATTGTATCAGCTGTTTAGATCTGAGAATGGAGTTCGAGAAATTGATGCAGTTGCCTTTGTGATGAAGGAGAGCACTAATCGACTCAGTGACAGACAGAAGTACATAGCTGCAGCAGTTGTGTCTTTGTTTGGTAAAGACATGGAGAACAATATTGTAGCCCTATTGACATATTCTTCTGGCTTGGAACCAACTGATGCTCTGCAGGCATTGAATGATGCTAAAATACCAATGGCTAAAGACCATTCCAATAAAGCCGTTTTCTTCCAGTTCAACAACTGTAGAAATGCCTGCACAAATGTTCAGAAGAAGGCAACAATGAAAGAACAGCGGGTCTTGAAGGGTCACTGGGACATGTCGATGGAGGGTCTGGAAGAGTTCTCAGAATTCCTAAATGTCATAGAACCCCAGAGCGTGAAGATGACTGAAGGTGTATTGAGGCACCACAAACAGCTGGAGTCTTGTGTCAACAACCTAGTGGAACGCGTCGACTTGATGGATGTGAAGCAGACAGAACTTGAGAAGACTCAAATAGCCTTGAAGGCCCATCAGGCTGACTTGAAAACATTTAAAATGTCGTCTGAAATATATGTGAAGGAGAAACTACAAATAATGACCTCCTGGCATGGACTGACCAGACAAGCCACCACTTGCAATATGTGTAAGGAGAACTGTCATTTCCCAGGATGCTGGTGGGTAAAAGATCTCTCATGGTGTAGTGCGATGTCAGGTGATAACTGCACTGTTTGTTCAAACAAGTGTCACTATACTAATCATGTCAAAGCCGATTATATATGGGTAATCAAGCAAAAGACTGTTGCCTTGACAGGTGAAGATTTGGCCCAAAAATATGGAATTGCTGACAAAGAAGCTCTGATTCAGGAACAGGAGAACAAGTTGGAGGTCGACAAAAAGAAGAAAGCCAAACTGCTGATGGAATGCTACGAAATTATTCTTGAACTGGAAACGACCGGCTTGGCTATTTCACTGTCCACTGCACAGCACCTGGACTTCCTGATTGAGAGCATGAGGAACATAGGAAGCGAAGACTATGTTAAGAAACTGGAGGAGATGAAGAAGAAATTTGAGGAGGAACGTGGTGGAGCTTTTAGGTACTTCAGTTTCCGCAGATCAATGTAGCTTTAATTGGAGGCATCTCCTCATCTCCAGACATCTCCCATTATGTTGGACAAATAATCTTTCACTTTTGTTTTTTGACGAGCTCCAAACCATGTGGTTTCAAGTGTTCAAGAGCTTTGTGTTCAAGAGCGTTCAAGAGCTTTTTTTCCATACCATATTGTTAGCTAGTCCATATGGTCATTTGCTTTGGAGACATTTCCTGACATCAGCTTGCATCAACCTATCTTTATGGGCAATTTTCACAAAATCACCTTTTTTTTCCATGGGCCAAGTCCTTTGTTTTAGCCTTCAAATTTGTAATTTGTCTTAGCCTTCAAAGGAGGCACATTTACATTATTGTAACTGGTTCCTAGGACTTCCTAGGTCCAGAGTTTTTTTTGTTTGTTTGTTTATAACTTGTGTTGTTTTGATGTGATGTTTTATCTGTAAATCTATGCAAAATATGCATAAAATATATGTGTGAAATGATGAAGAAAAGAAAATCCATGAAATAACAATATTTGGAGAATCTGTTCTCAGTATGTCTAACAGTGTGTTATTAGAAAGATTGGTGTGATTCTCGTGATAAAAAAATAAACATAATTCTAAAAGTCATCTGTATTTTTATGTCAAGTTTTATTTTGATATTAGTGTGGCATACAGAAATGTTAGATACCTAGTCGTAACACGGTAATAACTGTTTGACAACGCCACCCTCACACTGTAGGGGTGAGGGACCCTCAAGTTTGTTAAGGCTAAGTTCCCCACTAGGACGGGTCCGGAATTAACTGAACCAGAGGCTGGTGTACCCAAAATACAATTAGTTTATTACAAGATTATAACAATAAAACAAGGCACAATAATCACTCTCAAATGGTGAAGGCCTATAAAAACAGGGCTACTAAAAAGGGGAAGGGGGGGGACCTGTGGGTGGACTCTATCCTTAAAGGCAGACAAACGTGAACCGTTGCTTAAAAGATGCATGCAAACACAGCAAATAGTGTAGGCTAGGAATTCTTAGTGGGCAATACACGGCACACAGTGAGTTCAAAAGACAACCATAAAATGAGGGCTCTAAGTATCACGGCACACAAGCAACCTTTAGTATAAAAGCACAGCAAACTGGGAAAAGTAGATAAGGGAACACGTCCGCTCTACACTCCAACAGGTCAGGGATAGTTCAATATCAAACTGCTCTAAAACCACTGCAAGACTAAAAACATAATGGCACAAGGGTAGGAAAAAAACAATGGATAGGACAAGGTAGCGTGGACCTCCTATAGAAAGCATAATATTACATTAGTCACATTAGTTAAACCCACAGAATATTACAATAACAATGGACTATAAATATACCTTTGAATTTAAACATACCTTGATACTCTGAGCAGTGGCGTAGCGCAAAATCCCGGGGCCCCCCCGCAAGGTGGCGGCGGGGGCCCTTTCGCAACGGAGTAAAAAAAAAAAGAAAAAAAAAAAGCGTTTTTTAGAGGCCGATGCGTTATTGACGTTGCGAAATTTCGCAATATGCACTCTACATTCTAAATGCTTGACTTAGCAAAAGGTACAAACAAGTGAGAGCAATAGCCTATAACTAAAACCAAATGGTAGACTACACTACATCAGTAGAATGTATTATAAGTAGAATAGTACAAGCTTTATTTATTTTAACAAAGTGTGGTGTGCACAGCAGTGTGATATCTGTAAACATATCTGTAGACTCTCCGCTAAGGGTTGCCAGATGGGATTGAGAATTTCCAACCTAATCAATCTAAAAACTTCTAAATCCACCAAAACCCAGCCAATCTGGCAACCCTGTCTCCGCTGCATCAGAGTCTACTTGTTGCGTAAAATTGGCCAGGGTTAGTCAAATCCTTTGTTGGACATCTCGTTTCTTAAGTCCTGGTATATTGTGGCATTTCTTTACTGTTTGCCATCTGGTCTAGGAATACCCAGGGAGACGCAGACAGCAGAAGTAGAATAGAATAGTAGAATAGAAAAAGAAACAGCTATATATAGCCTAACCATGCTGAATTATGTACCTGTATGATGCACTGACAGCCTGTGACTGTGAACCTGGCCGGACCCTGCCTTTCTGCCTGAGTTTGAGTATGATGCTGCCCAAATAAATGTTATTGTTTAGTGCTGTACGCTTTCGTGGTATTATATTGTGTGAATTATCATCTGTATGTTGTTTTTCTTTCACTCGACTAACCGCCGAGATAATACTTGAGACATGTACTTCCGTAAACATACATTTTTTATTAGATGTTTTTACAATATCGGACCGACAGTCCCACATATAGCGGCTATAATGTCCGAATAGAGAATCTATCACCACCTAAAGAATGCTTATTGTACTTTGTATTGTATTTTCGCTTGCTCATTTTCCTTGTGTCTCGCTGCCTACGTGTGACGTCAAAGTCATGTTGCTATTGGATACGGCTAACTATGTATATATTTTTAAATATAGGCCTATATATTAAAATTAAGGTTGACACAATGAAGGGCCACTTATTTTCTTTGTTTTATATAAAATAAATAAAAAAAAAAAATAAAAAAAAAAGGGGATCCAATGTTAGGGGGCCCCCTAGTGGCTGGGGCCCCCCCGCGGTGCGTCGCTTGCGGGCCCGTCCGCTACGCCACTGACTCTGAGGCTCTATGCCTGAAGCATCAATAACAGTTTGGCTGAGTGACCATGTGGCTTCCAAACGAATGGGTGCAGAGAATCCTTCCTCACCAACCACGACTAGGTCTGTGGGAAATACATTAGCACTTTAGACAGGATTCCTCCTCTAGTCATCAAACATTGTGTGAAAGGTTTGGATTAAAACATACCGCAATAATCTGGAAACAATGCTTGAAGCAGTGACCATGTGGCTTCCAAACAACAGGTGCAGAGAATGAGTCTGAGTTACCCACCCCCCTATATCTCCTGGTGCTGGGTCCTAGTGCTATACCGGTCACATTAGTAAAGGTAAACAAAGCATATTAGTGTGTGGTGCCTGGCCTAAAAAACATTACACATGGGACTGTGTACCATTACACATTATTAGACAATCCAGTTGCTCTGAAACATGCCCCATTAAGCAGAGATTACTTGACTGATGGATAGATGATTCACTTATTTAGACACAAGTCGCTTACAAGTGTTGTAAGTCGCTTTGGATAAAGGCGTCTGCTAAATGCCAAAAATGTTAAATGGTGACAAATACGACCCCCCACCCAAGTTTTCTAACAAACTGTAGGTATTTAGTGAATATAAAACTGTTGGTTATGATATTGCATGGGTTCTTCATCACTTAAATTGGTGTCATGTAAAACAACTTGATTTGTTTTGGTCGATTGCGAGGTTTCACAATTCCCGACATGCAGACCTTTTCACCAAGCCGTGACACATTTTTCATTATGTGCTGCTTTTTGGTTGTAAGTGAATTCAATTTCCCATGCAGCTGAGGGTCATCACCTGTTGTTCTCCCTGTGATCTCCAGCCTCCCTGCATTAACTGACCAGATGTTAACACTCAGCTTACAGTTTTTACCTGATTGCCGACCTTTGAAACCATAATATAACCTCTAAACACTAACCATAAAACCGTACACCAAACCAGCAAAATGTCGACCTGAAGGCAGTACTACCCAAATTCTATCAGCATGTGAAATGTGCAACAAGAGGAGAAAAAACACTGGACAAGGTATACACCAACATCAAACGTGCTTACAAGGCTAGTCCGCTAGCTCATCTAGGCATGTCTGACCATGTGTCAATCCTCCTGATCCCTGCATACACTACCATGGGGAAAAGTGCTCCCATCACCACTAAGACTGTCAGAACCTGGCCAGAAGGGTCCGCTCCACTGCAGATCTGCCTAAATGACACCCCATGGCAGGAATATGAGCATGAGGACCTGGAACAGTACACGTCGTCGGTTCTGAACCACATAGTGAACTGCACCAACTCAGTCACCGTGGACAAACGGGTCCGGGTCTACCCCAACACGAAGCCATGGATGACTGGGAAGGTCCAAAAACTGATCAACGAGAGGGACAACGCCTTCTTCGCAGGGAAGAGCACACCGCTGTACAGCACCACCAGGGCTAACCTAAAGCGCGGAATCAAAGCGGCCAAGGCAGAGCACAGAGAGAAGATTGAGGAATGCCTGCTGAGCAACGACTCCAGGCGGATGTGGCAGGGGGTTCAGCAGATGACAAACTTCAGAGCCAACAGGCTCACAGCCGCAGAGGACGACCCCCTGCTGGTGGGAAAGCTGAACACCTTCTACGCCCGGTTCGACGAGGGGCGAACGGAGGTAACCACAACACAAACACCACTCTCTCCAGCTCTCAGCAGCCTCACCCTCACAGAGCATGAAGTGAGACGCGTACTGAAGGCGGTGGACCCCAGGAAAGCCTCGGGGCCGGATGGCGTCCTGGGACGGGTGCTGAGGGACTGCGCCGACCAGCTGGCCGGGGTTTTCACCAACATCTTCAACCAGTCCCTGTCCCAGGCCACCATCCCACCCTGCCTGAAAACCTCAACTATCATCCCAGTCCCGAAGAAAAGCACGGTGAGCTGCCTAAACGACTACCGCCCGGTGGCACTCACACCAATCATCATGAAGTGCTTCGAGAAACTAGTCCGGGCCCACATACTCACACGCCTCCCGCCCAACCTGGATCCATACCAGTTCGCCTACAGAGCCCACAGGTCCACAGAGGACGCCATCGCGACGACTCTCCACGCCACTCTATCCCACCTGGAGAGGGGAAACAGCTACGCGAGACTGCTCTTCGTGGACTTCAGCTCCGCCTTCAACACCATCCTTCCAGACAGGCTAGTGACCAAACTACTAGACCTGGGTCTATCACACTCTATATGTGCGTGGATCAAGGACTTCCTGACCGACCGCCCCCAGAGGGTGCGGGTGGGCCCCCACACCTCCACAGCCCTCAGAATCAGCACTGGGTCCCCCCAGGGCTGCGTGCTAAGCCCCATCCTCTACAACCTCTACACCTACGACTTCACCCCCGTCCACCCCAGCAACTCCATCGTAAAGTTTGCAGACGACACCACCGTGGTGGGATGCATCTCGGGGGGGGGGACGAGGCGGCGTACAGGGATGAGGTAGAGCAACTGAGCAAGCTGTGCAAGGTTAACAACCTGCTGCTGAACAAGTCAAAGACCCAGGAAATCATCGTAGACTTCAGGAGGAAAAAGTCCGAGATCCAGCCCCTGCTCATCGACGGAGAGAGCGTGGAGAGAGTCTCAACCCTCCGATTCCTGGGGATGCACATGCGGGATGACCTGACCTGGAAGGACAACACAAAAGCCACCATCAAGAGGGCACAACAGCGGCTATACACCCTGAGAGTCCTCAGGAAGGAACACAGCAAGCAGGAGATACTGGTGACCTTCTACCGCGGCGCACTGGAGAGCATCCTCACCTACGGCATCTGCAACTGGTTCTCCAGCTGCACAACAGCGGAGAGAAATGCGCTACAGAGAGTCGTGAGAACAGCACAGAAGATCACCGGCGCCCCCCTCCCCTCTCTGGAAGAGCTGTACAACACACGCTGTCTCAGGAAGGCCTCCAAGATCTCCAGGGACCCGACCCACCCTGGGTACGAACACTTTACCAGGCTGCCCTCGAAAAGGCGGTTCAGGACCCTGGCCGCAAGGACAAACAGACTGAAGAACAGCTTCTACCACAGGGCCGTCCAGGCCCTGAACACAGCAAAGACCTAGGTTCTGGGCCCTGGACAGTCTGGACGGATTGATGGCAGCTGCTGGCCTGAAAAAATCAGGTGTAGTGCTGAGGCACAAACATGTACATTTCAAGCCTGCAAACTGTGACACTTTAAACAAATGTGAAATAATACTATTTGTGCAATATGACAACCCTAGTCGTCTATCTGTACAGTATAGTACAGTGGATAGTGTACATAGCCTTTATTTATGTAAACCAGCTCCTTCCCTTCTTGTGATTTAAAAAAATAAATAAATCCCCTTTCCTAACACCAGGGGAGCCACCCCTCCTAAATTTCGTTGTTTGGTACCTGTACTGTAGCAATGACAATAAAGTCCATTCATTCATTCATTCATTCATTCATTCATAACCCCTCCCCCCTTTCAACTCTATGTGGTCCATTCTAATCGTGAGGGAAAACAATTTTTCAATTGGAGAAAATCTTCCTGCGCTTGGCTGAACGTGTGACTAGCTATGAAAAGACAGAGACAGACAGCTCTCAACTTTGAGAAGATGTCTAAAAAGTCAAAACCACCCAATGGACAGAAACAGGTAGCTTGCTGGATGTATGTCATGTCAAACCTACAGCCACATCTGGTGCGCTGTGCAAGCTAGCTAACTAAAGTCTAACATAGCTGCAGGGCTCTCAAGTCTCACGCATTGGGCGTGAGACACACGCATTTCAACCCATTCACACGCTCACACGCCACACCTTGTATTTCTCACGCAGAGAAATTACTAGGGGCGCCCACCAAGTTGCGCCGCTATTTTAAAAAATAGAACAGGTAGAGAATCAAGTGAGTTCCCTCTCCCTCTGGTTCCCCTAGAGTTCAGAATGCCACGCACCAGCTAATCAAATTAAAAAATATAGCTACCGAACAGCCAATCAGAAAATAATAGCATTGCTGTATCCGGGTAACATTTTGATATTCCCGCTACAACAAACAACGTTCTGATTCCAACGACACTTTGGACTGACTGGAGCTATTGATTCAGATGCTCGCTACACAGAAGAGGACAGATTATTTGAATTGATCATTCACATCTCGAAGTGGCTACAGACTGGTCGACGTGGGAGAAGACCATATCCTTTGACGCTGAGACTGTGTGTGTGATCTTTTTTTCTTTTTTTTTACAAATTGATGTCATTTATCAGATCAGACCCCTTACCCCCCCCCCCCCCGCCGCCGCCAAAATCTCACTCTGAACTCTGTTCAAAACTTGAGAGCCCTGTAGCTGTTTAGATTTGTAACAGTTAGCTGGCTGGCCTAGCCCATGAGAAGCTAGCTAGTGTTGTGCTGGATTGATGTCACAGTCACCTTAAAGTATACGTATTTAGTGATCCATAATTTGCTAATCTTGAAACAGTTGAGGTTAAATGTTGTTTTCCCTTTAGGACTCAGTCAGTGTCAGGGATCCTCAAGCAAGCAGTGCCATGGACATAGGGAGTAAGCCATAGCAGCCTGATCCAAAATTCATAGCAGTAGGGAGTCAGGTGAGGTTGTCTAAAAATGATAGTGTGATTAAACATGCTTTTAAACATACAGCATTTGTGCAGTGGTCACTGGTCACACACTATTAATTTTCATTAGACAAATATAATTCCCTGCACACGCAGTTTTCTTCACTTGCTCTGGTCCCTACCAATGTTGTGACCAAACCTACTCTCTTGATCAGACCAAAATACCAGCCCCATTCTCTCAGGGGCAGACAGCAGGTTCCCCGTCACTTCCTGTCATATGCAGAAATCACTCTCTATTGGACCATTGACCATTATTGACCAAATGACTCGAGCTCTATATTGATTATTGGCACACAAGAACATGCTTATGTTTGCATTCTCTTGTGAACCCACTGTCTACACCTGACTCATGATTACATTTATAACATGATTAGAATGCAATCAGGTAACGCAATCAGGTAATCAGGATCTTCTCCTGCTGAGATGGGCGGTTTCTGGACACTATATCTCACCATCACCGATCATCACCTCTCTCATTCTCTCTTTGACTGACTGCAGCACTGACTGACTGATCACACACCTGGAGCACCAGTAGGTAAGTCGAAGATATTATATAATCAGACAATCATTTAACTCTGCTCTATACTCCATTGACGGGTTTTCCCCTATATCAGTTCAAATGTTGAGAATCAAACTGGATACTCACTGAAACGTCTGTGTAGTTACTCTTTAGAATAATATAATTTCTGCATTTTGTCATTGAGGATTTGACTTGTTGGTAAACAGTTTTAATATAATGTATTGTTTATGGAACACTCGTGTTTATTATCCCTGTGTAGGAAATGGTGAAGCATGTTTTATTCTTTTGGTTCTACACTCCAAATGTTTGGATGTGAAATCAAACAATTACTATCTGGTTAAAGCAGAGATCTCAAATTTGATTGATGGTATTTGTGTATTGCTTTCACTATTTAAATGTTACAACCGTTTTTATGCTTAGTCCCCTTATTTCAGGGTACCCAGAAGTAATTGGATAATTGCCTTGACAAGGGTTCCGCCATGGATTAATATTCATATTCATTCCTACCCATACTTTTCATTGGTCAATGTTGATTGGTGGATCCAATGTCTGACAGCTAACTGAAACTGCCTGGTACTCTGCATTGTGTTAATTTATCCAACCCTGTCAAGTCACGAATGACAATTGGTAAATAGCCTAGACATTCTAAAATGCTACTGTAGTTTATATCTCTGACTGTATCTGTTCTAATTTCACAGCACCCCGTCTCTAGTCAACACATCTACTACATCTCCTGTGGGTCATAACCAGAGATCAACATGGCAAATATGTGAGTGGCAGTCAGCACATTGCACTGTTATTCCAAATGTTGACCTGTAGTTGATGAATCTGATAACTTATCTTCATTTTGTTACACAGGACTAGTGGCATATCATCCAAACTTAGAGACATTATTTTGAAGAGCAAGCTTGTGCAAGAAGGACCTCCTGCTCGATATCAGCTCTTACCAAAGAAGGATTGTCTAGATGGTAAACTTCAAGGTGAATCAGTGTCCAAACTAAGAAGAAGGACCATTGGAGAGAAGGATCCCAGTAAGATTAACAAAACCGTACTGATAGTGGGAGAAACAGGAACAGGGAAGTCGACTCTGATCAATACCATGGTCAACTATGTCTTGGGAGTAGAGTGGGACGACGATGTCTGGTTTGACATCATCGAAGACGAGAAAACAAGTCAATCTGAAAGCCAAACATCAGCAGTCACTGTTTATGAGATCTTTGGATTTGAGGGCGGTAGAGTCCCGTACTCTCTCACCATCATCGACACTCCTGGGTTCGGAGACACCAGAGGGATCATCGAAGACAAAATAGTTGAGGAAGAATTGTATCAGCTGTTTAGATCTGAGAATGGAGTTCGAGAAATTGATGCAGTTGCCTTTGTGATGAAGGAGAGCACTAATCGACTCAGTGACAGACAGAAGTACATAGTTGCAGCAGTTGTGTCTTTGTTTGGTAAAGACATGGAGAACAACATTGTAGCCCTATTGACATATTCTTCTGGCTTGGAACCAACTGATGCTCTGCAGGCATTGAATGATGCTAAAATACCAATGGCTAAAGACCATTCCAATAAAGCCGTTTTCTTCCAGTTCAACAACTGTAGAAATGCCTGCACAAATGTTCAGAAGAAGGCAACAATGAAAGAACAGCGGGTCTTGAAGGGTCACTGGGACATGTCGATGGAGGGTCTGGAAGAGTTCTCAGAATTCCTAAATGTCATAGAACCCCAGAGCGTGAAGATGACTGAAGGTGTATTGAGGCACCACAAACAGCACAAACAGCTGGAGTCTTGTGTCCACAACCTAGTGGAACGCGTCGACTTGATGGATGTGAAGCAGACAGAACTTGAGAAGACTCAAATAGCCTTGAAGGCCCATCAGGCTGACTTGAAAACATTTAAAATGTCGTCTGAAATATATGTGAAGGAGAAACTACAAATAATGACCTCCTGGCATGGACTGACCAGACAAGCCACCACTTGCAATATGTGTAAGGAGAACTGTCATTTCCCAGGATGCTGGTGGGTAAAAGATCTCTCATGGTGTAGTGCGATGACAGGTGATTACTGCACTGTTTGTTCAAACAAGTGTCACTATACTAATCATGTCAAAGCCGATTATATATGGGTAATCAAGCAAAAGACTGTTGCCGTGACAGGTGAAGATTTGGCCCAAAAATATGGAATTGCTGACAAAGAAGCTCTGATTCAGGAACAGGAGAACATGTTGGAGGTCGACAAAAAGAAGAAAGCCAAACTGCTGATGGAATGCTACGAAATTATTCTTGAACTGGAAACGACCGGCTTGGCTATTGCACTGTCCACTGCACAGCACCTGGACTTCCTGATTGAGAGCATGAGGAACATAGGAAGCGAAGACTATGTTAAGAAACTGGAGGAGACGAAGAAGAAATTTGAGGAGGAACGTGGTCGAGCTTTTAGGTACTTCAGTTTCCGCAGATCAATGTAGCTTTAATTGGAGGCATCTCCTCATCTCCAGACATCTCCCATTATGTTGGACAAATAATCTTTCACTTTTGTTTTTTGACGAGCTCCAAACCATGTGCTGTTGTTCCAATGCAGCAAGTGTTCAAGAGCTTTTTTTCCATACCATATTGTTAGCTAGTCCATATGGTCATTTGCTTTGGAGACATTTCCTGACATCAGCTTGCATCAACCTATCTTTATGGGCAATTTTCACAAAATCACCTTTTTTTTCCATGGGCCAAGTCCTTTGTTTTAGCCTTCAAATTTGTAATTTGTCTTAGCCTTCAAAGGAGGCACATTTACATTATTATAACTGGTTCCTAGGACTTCCTAGGTCCAGAGTTTTTTTTGTTTGTTTGTTTATAACTTGTGTTGTTTTGATTTGATGTGATGTTTTATCTGTAAATCTATGCAAAATATGCATAAAATATATGTGTGAAATGATGAAGAAAAGAAAATCCATGAAATAACAATATTTGGAGAATCTGTTCTCAGTATGTCTAACAGTGTTATTAGAAAGATTGGTGTGATTCTCGTGATAAAAAAATAAACATAATTCTAAAAGTCATCTGTATTTTTATGTCAAGTTTTATTTTGATATTAGTGTGGCATACAGAAATGTTAGATACCTAGTCGTAACACGGTAATAACTGTTTGACAACACCACCCTCACACTGTAGGGGTGAGGGACCCTCAAGTTCGTTAAGGCTAAGTTCCCCACTAGGACGGGTCCGGAATTAACTGAACCAGAGGCTGGTGTACCCAAAATACAATTAGTTTATTACAAGATTATAACAATAAAACAAGGCACAATAATCACTCTCAAATGGTGAAGGCCTATAAAAACAGGGCTACTAAAAAGGGGAAGGGACCTGTGGGTGGACTCTATCCTTAAAGGCAGACAAACGTGAACCGTTGCTTAAAAGATTCATGCAAACACAGCAAATAGTGTAGGCTAGGAATTCTTAGTGGGCAATACACGGCACACAGTGAGTTCAAAAGACAACCATAAAATGAGGGCTCTAAGTATCACGGCACACAAGAAGCAACCTTTAGTATAAAAGCACAGCAAACTGGGAAAAGTAGATAAGGGAACACGTCCGCTCTACACTCCAACAGGTCAGGGATAGTTCAATATCAAACTGCTCTAAAACCACTGCAAGACTAAAAACATAATGGCACAAGGGTAGGAAAAAAACAATGGATAGGACAAGGTAGCGTGGACCTCCTATAGAAAGCATAATATTACATTAGTCACATTAGTTAAACCCACAGAATATTACAATAACAATGGACTATAAATATACCTTTGAATTTAAACATACCTTGATACTCTGAGGCTCTATGCCTGAAGCATCAATAACAGTTTGGCTGAGTGACCATGTGGCTTCCAAACAAATGGGTGCAGAGAATCCTTCCTCACCAACCACGACTAGGTCTGTGGGAAATACATTAGCACTTTAGACAGGATTCCTCCTCTAGTCATCAAACATTGTGTGAAAGGTTTGGATTAAAACATACCGCAATAATCTGGAAACAATGCTTGAAGCAGTGACCATGCGGCTTCCAAACAACAGGTGCAGAGAATGAGTCTGAGTTACCCACCCCCCTATATCTCCTTCCAGTCACCACTGGTGCTGGGTCCTAGTGCTATACCGGTCACATTAGTAAAGGTAAACAAAGCATATTAGTGTGTGGTGCCTGGCCTAAAAAACATTACACATGGGACTGTGTACCATTACACATTATTAGACAATCCAGTTGCTCTCAAACATGCCCCATTAAGCAGAGATTACTTTACTGATGGATAGATGATTCACTTATTTAGACACAAGTCGCTTACAAGTGTTGTAAGTCGCTTTGGATAAAGGCGTCTGCTAAATGCCAAAAATGTTAAATGGTAACAAATACGACCCCCCACCCAGGGTTTCCGTTAGAAAAAATTGCCGCCGGACATCGTGTCCGGGAAGATTCCGATTTACCGGACAAACGTGAGATATTCCGGTCATCATATTAAAATATTATATAGCTGTTTGTCGCGGTGATAACTGTTGTGTAGCGGCCTATATATGCCATTTAATGTCTATTTCTCATCCGATACGATTAGATGCGAGCTATATAATATATAATAATATAACATGATTTGCATGCGCGCTATGCCATTATGTCCAGCGCTGAACGGGCGCCTCACTGGGAACTGAACAGACAGCATCGATCAATGAACGGACTCCACATTACGTTAACTGAAGTTTGTTAAATTGTTTGGGATTAATGTGAGTTTTCTATTTTCTCTTTCCAGTTTTACCCTTTTTTTAAAATCAATAAAACAACGTCATTTCTATAACCAGGTGGACAAAAGGAGTACACAGAAGTAGTTGTGCGCTTGTAGGCTCCTACCTGGTCAACAGCCTTTGCAGCAACTAGCGCGGCCAGCGCAACTCGGTGGGCACCACAGTGCACCTGAATGGAAAGCCCAGGCCAATGACGCGGGACAGCTCCACACCTCTCTCGCGGAGCACCTCCACCACTTTGTCAAATATACACTCTGTGCGGTCCCGCACATCATAATTGCCCAGAAAACATGTCTCAACTCTTCCTTTTATTTCCAACTTCACGTATATAATCAGCTTCTTGTCCACGGTGATATTTACTGTCTCATCATCAATGATAATTCCAATGAAGTCACTCCCCTTTAGCTTTTCATCCAGCTGATCCATCACAACGTCTTCCAGTGCCCTTTCCATGTCATCAACGGAGTCGCTGTGGCGCTAAATGCCCTCACTCAAGACAAAATCTGGAGCCTTAACTGCTTTCAGTAGCTCAGTCAGTCCCACATACTGATGACATGCGATGCCATTTTTTGCCATGTGAAATGCAACTTGTAGCTGAGAGTGCAGCTTATTGTTAGCCGTTGCATTAGCCTGCTCACAGTGGCCTTTCATAGCGGTTTGCTGTTGCCTCAAACTGACCGCCGATGTGGTCACTGCACCGACTGTGATCAGTGAGAGCCGACATTCTCATATTCGTTTCTCCTCTCGTGAATCCGTTATTCCTCCCCGATTTTTTGCACGGTGAGCAGAACATTTTTCCTTCCTCATCTAAACGCAGCCAGGGGAAAGTTTCTTTCCATTCAACTCTGAACTCTGGGTTGCCAGATGGACCGGGTTATCGCCGAATGGGCTACTGGGTTTAAGCGGTAATAGACTGGTTAGGCTGTAATCCCATCTGGCATCAATCCCATGTGGCACCTGACTATTACCGCTGTTTCGCATAGGCCAGCCTACACATTAGGAGTCATCATCATGCCGGTGTCAAATCATATCATAATAAAAGAAATACATAGCCTATATATTCGTATTTTTTTAAATAGAAGGAATCAGAATGTGAACTTTAGCGAATTGTATTCAAATTGTGCTTAGAGGGAATTATTTTCACCGGACAATATGTCCGACGACTTTTCAATTTGTCGGACTTCAACAAATTTTACCGGACAAAGACCGGTAATTACCGGTTAACGGAAACCCTGCCCCCACCCAAGTTTTCTAACAAACTGTAGGTATTTAGTGAATGTAAAACTGTTGGTTATGATATTGCATGGGTTCTTCATCATTTAAATTTGTGTCATGTAAAACAACTTGATTTGTTTGGCTCGATTGCGAGGTTTCACAATTCCCGACATGCAGACCTTTTCACCAAGCCATGACACATTTTTCATTATGTGCTGCTTTTTGGTTGTAAGTGAATTCAATTTCACATGCAGCTGAGGGTCATCACCTGTTGTTCTCCCTGTGATCTCCAGCCTCCCTGCATTAACTGACCAGATGTTAACACTCAGCTTACAGTTTTTACCTGATTGCCGACCTTTGAAACCATAATATAACCTCTAAACACTAACCATAAAACCGTACACCAAACCAGCAAAACATTATAGGCTACATCTCCTGCAAAAGCAAACAATTCTTACAAAAACTCTTCAAACTCTTTTTAAAAGTTGTGTTTTTTGTGTCACATGTGGATCACCTCCACATTCTTCTGAAGAAACATCTGTCTTATCTCTGAAGTCAGCTGGCTTGGTGGGAGGAGGGACTGTAGTTCCAGGGTGCAGTTATATAACCTTTAACTGTTATACAACAAAGATGTATAACAGTTAAAGGAGTTAACTTATGGAATACTTTTGAAAAGGAAATGAAAATGTGTAGTACACTAAAAGGATGTTTTATACTTGTTAATCGTCTTGTTTTTTGTAATTTTTTAAATCCTTTTTTGCTATACAACGAAATGCAGCTTAGCATCCAACCAAAAGTGCAAATAGTGATATAATAACATGATATGAATAGAACAAGAATGGTAGTGATAGGTAACTATGCAATATACAGTATGTGCAGAGATAGTATTGTAAACATTAGTATAGTTTAGAGGTATATACAGTTATGGGTTATATACAGTTAGGTAGCTTGTACAGTGTGGTAGTTTAGGTACAGTATCTAATGTGCAGAAATATAAAAGAAGCTATATCAGGAGACATGTGCAATATACAGTATGTGCAAAAGAGGGTATTGTAAACATCAGTAGTGCAAAGGTCATAGTGATCACATTAACCAGGCATGTGCAGCCATCTCAGTATTGTCATTGTCATGGTAAAGAGAGATTGACTCTAGTGTGAAATGTATTTCCATTTTCAAATTAAAAGTCTGAACATTTTGATTGGTGACTTCTTCCCCCTTTCACCAGCCGCTGTCCCAATTTTTTGTGAACCATAAGTTCCCACTGTCTGACTTAAAGAAAAGGAAAAAAAGGACATGCTAGATTAATTGTGTATTATGCACAAAATAGATTAATTATGGAGGAAAGGGTGTGCATATCACACTGCCAGACAGAGCTCCACAGACAGAAGGTGACCACTATCATAACAACACAAATCAATTATTCTAAAGAATATGATTGTATGGTTTTCTTGATAGCTGATTTATTTGTTGAATAATGTGACGATATGGCTGTGAGTGGGGAAATGCAAAGCATAGTGGGGTGAAAGCATGTGAACCAGGGACGGGGCTAGGGGGTGGCTACTTCTCAAGCCCCTTATGTTTTCCCACAAGCCCCGGAGTATATAGTCAATATAATTCTAATTCCTAATCGCCTCCATACTCTCAGTTAACTTAAGCTATGTGTTTTGCTTCACAAGCGTGCGTGTCTTAATTACAAACGTGTATGAAAAAAATGTGCGTGGTCAAGTGGTACTCATAAAAGTTTCTGAAGGTTGGCAGGTCTGGATTTGCCCTGCTATCAGGAAGCCCTGCCTTCAACAATGTTGTGGGTGCAATAGATGGCTGCCATATCAGGATCAAACCCCCTGTACTACACCGAATTGACTATTTGAATTACAAAGGATTATTTTCTATAAACATGCAGGCGATTTGTGATTCGAATGGGAGATTCCTTGATATCTTTGTAGGCTACCCGGGGTCGGTTCATGACACGCGCATCATGAAGAACAGTACCGGTACCTTTTACAGGACCATGCTTCTGGGTGATGGTGGCTATCCCTGTTTGGACACACCAATCTGCCTCATCACACCGTACAAGGAACCCAATTAATGGAGAAATACAGGGGCGCTTCAATTATTATCATTCCAGAGGCCGCAGCATCATAGAAAGGGCTTTTGGAATGATGAAGACAAGATGGGGATCTACCCTTTTCAAAGCCTTGGAGGTTAAACCCACATTTGCACCTGTGGTTGTTGCGTCCTGTGCCTTTTTGCACAATGTATGTCTCGATAATGGGGACATGCTGGAGCTAGATGCAGATGCACAGGACATGTTTGACCCCCAACCTCCCGGTGAGCCCCTAGCAGGTAACGAGACCTCTGGGAATGCAACAAGGGACAGACTGGCTGCCTTGGTTTCGGGCCATGTGCAAGCACCATAGTAGAATGCTGTTTGTGACCCAGAAATGTAGAATTGTACATTAATGATCACACAGTGAGTATACACACGAATGGGTAGCTTAGTGTTAGTCTTCTCCAGGTCCAGAGGCATAATCATAATCATAATAATATCTTAGTTTTATATAGCGCCTTTCACAAACCCCACAGATTTTACAGAAAGAAAGTCAGACAGACAAAACTGAAAAAACAGACAGCGACAAAGCTAAACTAGGGGCCAAAGGCCTTGGTGAACAGATGGGTTTGAGGGCTGATTTGAAGGTGTCCAGGGTAGGGGCATTGCGGATCACTGTGGGGAGAGAGTTCCACAGGGTGGGTGCTGCCACACTGATGGCTCTGTCCCCGAATGACTGGGGTGACCAGGGCTACAGCTAACAACATCTTCATAGAGAATGACTGGGATGACCAGGGCTACAGCTAGCAGCATCTTCATAGAGAATGACTGGGATGACCAGGGCTACAGCTAATAGCATCTTCATAGAGAATGACTGGGATGACCAGGGCTACAGCTAACAACATCTTCATATGAGCAGCTAACCCAGCTATTGTGTTACAAGCAGATTTACCCTCAGGACTTCAGAGCTCCGGACGGGACAAACTAACTCTCAGGCGGATATGCCCACAGTGCGTGTTCCTGGTTCTTAAAGGCCCATATCCGCCCCAACTTCCCCTCTAAAGTCCTGCCTTGAATGAAACTAATTGGCTTCAGGTTGTACATGTTACATTAGCATACAGCTTGTTACATATAACCCCTCCCCCCCCTTTCAACTCTATGTGGTCCACTCCAATCGTGAGGGAAAACCATTTTTCAATTGGAGAAAATCTTCCTGTGCTTGGCTGAACGTGTGACTAGCTATGAAAAGACAGAGACAGACAGCTCTCAACTTTGAGAAGATGTCTAAAAAGTCAAAACCACCCGATGGACAGAAACAGGTAGCTTGCTGGATGTATGTCGTGTCAAACCTACAGCCACATCTGGTGCGCTGTGCAAGCTAGCTAACTAAAGTCTAACATAGCTGTTTAGATTTGTAACAGTTAGCTGGCTGGCCTAGCCCATGAGAAGCTAGCTAGTGTTGTGCTGGATTGATGTCACAGTCACCTTAAAGTATACGTATTTAGTTATCCATAATTTGCTAATCTTGAAACAGTTGAGGTTAAATGTTGTTTTCCCTTTAGGACTCAGTCAGTGTCAGGGATCCTCAAGCAAGCAGTGCCATGGACATAGGGAGTAAGCCATAGCAGCCTGATCCAAAATTCATAGCAGTAGGGAGTCAGGTGAGATTGTCTAAAAATGATAGTGTGATTAAACATGCTTTTAAACATACAGCATTTTTGCAGTGGTCACTGGTCACACACTATTAATTTTCATTAGACAAATATAATTCCCTGCACACGCAGTTTTCTTCACTTGCTCTGGTCCCTACCAATGTTGTGACCAAACCTACTCTCTTGATCAGACCAAAATACCAGCCCCATTCTCTCAGGGGCAGACAGCAGGTTCCCTGTCACTTCCTGTCATATGCAGAAATCACTCTCTATTGGACCATTGACCATTATTGACCAAATGACTCGAGCTCTATATTGATTATTGGCACACAAGAACATGCTTATGTTTGCATTCTCTTGTGAACCCACTGTCTACACCTGACTCATGATTACATTTATAACATGATTAGAATGCAATCAGGTAACGCAATCAGGTAACGCAATCAGGTAAAGGACACAATGAAGCACACTAGTACTGCTGAGATGGGCAGTTTCTGGACACTATATCTCACCATCACCGATCATCACCTCTCTCATTCTCTCTTTGACTGACTGCAGCACTGACTGACTGATCACACACCTGGAGCACCAGTAGGTAAGTCGAAGATATTATATAATCAGACCTGGGTTTCCGTTAACCGGCAATTACCGGTCTTTGTCGGGTAAATGTTGTTGAAGTCCGACATATTGAAAAGTCGTCGGACATATTGTCCGGTGAAAATAATTCCCTTTGAATACAATTCGCTAAAGTTCACATTCTGATTCCTTCTATTTAAAAAAAGACGAATATATAGGCTATGTATTTCTTTTATTATGATATGATTTGACACCGGCATGATGATGACTCCTAATGTGTAGGCCGGCCTATGCGAAACAGCGCACAAGTGCCACATGGGATTGATGCCAGATGGGATTACAGCTTAACCAGTCTATTACCGCTTAAACACAGTAGCCCATTCGGCGGTAACCCATGCCTATCTGGCAACCCTGCCAACCCGTCCACCATAGTAATACGGTTTCTTGATTTCCCATCTATGGGTGCGTTCGTAAACACGCTCTGGAAATCCGATCAGCACTCGCGGAACGCCTCTCGTCCAATCGAACGACTCGGTCGCTCTGTGACATCGAAGCCAGCGTGCGCTCCGGCGCTCTCAGAGCGTGTTTACGAACGCACCCCTAGAAGTTTCTAGCCAGCTAGCTGAAGCTGCTACACACACTAGAGCCATGGCGACCGAACGGCAAGTTAAACAACATACTATAAAAGTGACATTGTTTTACTCATTACTCATGCATTTGTTGTCATTCAGTTATACAGTTATGTTCTTCCCATTGTCATACTCCCGAGCTAAACGAAATGCCTTCCCAACCAGCGAGACTTATAGAAATGACGTTGTTTTATTGATTTAAAAAAAAGGGTAAAACTGGAAAGAGAAAATAGAAAACTCACATTAATCCCAAACAATTTAACAAACTTCAGTTAACGTAATGTGGAGTCCGTTCATTGATCGATGCTGTCTGTTCAGTTCCCAGTGAGGCGCCCGTTCAGCGCTGGACCCGTTCAGCGCTGGATTTGACGCATGGCATAGCGCGCATCCGTCAAATCATGTTATATTATTATATATTATATAGCTCGCATCTAATCGTATCGGATGAGAAATAGACATTAAATGGCATATATAGGCCGCTACACAACAGTAATCACCGCGACAAACAGCTATATTAGATTTGGAGAAAAAAAAATATGATTTTGCAAAAAAAATTTTTTATTATATTTTAATATGATGACCGGAATATATCACGTTTGTCCGGTAAATCGAATTCTTCCCGGACACGATGTCCGACGGCAAATTTTTCTAACGGAAACCCTGAGATTATCAGACAATCATTTAACTCTGCTCTATACTCCATTGAAGGGTTTGCCCCTATATCAGTTCAAATGTTGAGAATCAAACTGGATACTCACTGAAACGTCTGTGTAGTTACTCTTTAGAATAATATAATTTCTGCATTTTGTCATTGAGCATTTGACTTGTTGGTAAACAGTTTTAATATAATGTATTGTTTATGGAACACTCGTGTTTATTATCCCTGTGTAGGAAATGGTGATGCATGTTTTATTCTTTTGGTTCTACACTCCAAATGTTTGGATGTGAAATCAAACAATTACTATCTGGTTAAAGCAGAGATCTCAAATTTGATTGATGGTATTTGTGTATTGCTTTCACTATTTAAATGTTACAACCGTTTTTATGCATAGTCCCCTTATTTCAGGGTACCCAGAAGTAATTGGATAATTGCCTTGACAAGGGTTCCGCCACATAATTTGTCCAGGCATAAGACAGCTGTCAATGTCTCGCATTAATTCTAGGCATTGTGTTTGCCTTTGGAGTCTGACAGGTAGCCTACTGGAGAAAAAGACCCCAAGTAGGGCATGGTCATTTTAAAGTTTTATTTATTTTTTTATTTTTTTTATTTTACAGATTATGAAAGTGCAGATTGTAAGCTTTCAAAAGATTTGTCACACATTGAAATAATTGAAGAAGATTTGCTTATTTGAATGTTAGTACAAACAGAGAATAGTAGAAAATCGCTCTGAATCAAAACACACATTTGCAACACTCGCGTTGCTAGCTAGCTTAGCAGCTAACAAGAAAACACAGCTATGTAACATCTAACTGCATGTTTAGCACATCACAACAGGCTGATAGAGCATCAACATGCTAAAAACAAATACCTACACATAATTAGATGATCACACATTCCTTGCTTAATTGCCCAATATCCATGCTACCGTGCCTTTCCAAAGTATTAGTCTCATTCTAAATGAAATTCTCATTCTAAAACCAATCTGGCTTTAGACGTGGTCATAGCACAACCTGAGCTGCAACACTTATATGAGATGTTAAATTGCCTTCTTTAGAAAACTAAACATTGTGCTGCCTTATTTATAGATCTCTCCAAGGCATTCGATACGGTCGACTATTACTTGTTCAGAAGTTGTCTAAATTGGCCTGGATCAGGCTTCATGTAGATGGTTGAACATTATTTAATGGACAGAACACAGTGTGTGTTAACTGATGGTGTTAAATCAGGTTTCTGGAAATAACAAAGGGTGTTACACATTGGAGACATTGTGGTTGGGTGGTTATGTTTTTTTTTTCCTTTTAATTAAGCATAATCAAAAATTGCATGAATTCAAAAACACCCCTCAGACAGAGATAGAAACACACACACACACACACACACACACACACACACACACACACACACACACACACTCTCCTCCATCTTATTGTATTCCATGGATTAATATTCATATTCATTCCTACCCATACTTTTCATTGGTCAATGTTGATTGGTGGATCCAATGTCTGATAGCTAACTGAAACTGCCTGGTACTCTGCATTGTGTTAATTTATCCAACCCTGTCAAGTCACGAATGACAATTGGTAAATAGCCTAGACATTCTAAAATGCTACTGTAGTTTATATCTCTGACTGTATCTGTTCTAATTTCACAGCACCCAGTCTCGAGTCAACACATCTACTACATCTCCTGTGGGACATAACCAGAGATCAACATGGCAAACATGTGAGTGGCAGTCAGCACATTGCACTGTTATTCCAAATGTTGACCTGTAGTTGATGACTTCATTGATATTCAATCAATATATTTGCTTTGATAACTTATCTTCACTTTGTTACACAGGACTAGTGGCATATCATCCAAACTTAGAGACATTATTTTGAAGAGCAAGCTTGTGCAAGAAGGACCTCCTGCTCGATATCAGCTCTTACCAAAGAAGGATTGTCTAGATGGTAAACCTCAAGGTGAATCATTGTCCAAACTAAGAAGAAGGACCATTGGAGAGAAGGATCCCAGTAAGATTAACAAAACCGTACTGATAGTGGGAGAAACAGGAACAGGGAAGTCGACTCTGATCAATACCATGGTCAACTATGTCTTGGGAGTAGAGTGGGACGACGATGTCTGGTTTGACATCATCGAAGACGAGAAAACAAGTCAATCTGAAAGCCAAACATCAGCAGTCACTGTTTATGAGATCTTTGGATTTGAGGGCGGTAGAGTCCCGTACTCTCTCACCATCATCGACACTCCTGGGTTCGGAGACACCAGAGGGATCATCGAAGACAAAATAGTTGAGGAAGAATTGTATCAGCTGTTTAGATCTGAGAATGGAGTTCGAGAAATTGATGCAGTTGCCTTTGTGATGAAGGAGAGCACTAATCGACTCAGTGACAGACAGAAGTACATAGCTGCAGCAGTTGTGTCTTTGTTTGGTAAAGACATGGAGAACAACATTGTAGCCCTATTGACATATTCTTCTGGCTTGGAACCAACTGATGCTCTGCAGGCATTGAATGATGCTAAAATACCAATGGCTAAAGACCATTCCAATAAAGCCGTTTTCTTCCAGTTCAACAACTGTAGAAATGCCTGCACAAATGTTCAGAAGAAGGCAACAATGAAAGAACAGCGGGTCTTGAAGGGTCACTGGGACATGTCGATGGAGGGTCTGGAAGAGTTCTCAGAATTCCTAAATGTCATAGAACCCCAGAGCGTGAAGATGACTGAAGGTGTATTGAGGCACCACAAACAGCTGGAGTCTTGTGTCAACAACCTAGTGGAACGCGTCGACTTCATGGATGTGAAGCAGACAGAACTTGAGAAGACTCAAATAGCCTTGAAGGCCCATCAGGCTGACTTGAAAACATTTAAAATGTCGTCTGAAATATATGTGAAGGAGAAACTACAAATAATGACCTCCTGGCATGGACTGACTAGACAAGCCACCACTTGCAATATGTGTAAGGAGAACTGTCATTTCCCAGGATGCTGGTGGGTAAAAGATCTCTCATGGTGTAGTGCGATGTCAGGTTCTAACTGCACTGTTTGTTCAAACAAGTGTCACTATACTAATCATGTCAAAGCCGATTATATATGGGTAATCAAGCAAAAGACTGTTGCCTTGACAGGTGAAGATTTGGCCCAAAAATATGGAATTGCTGACAAAGAAGCTCTGATTCAGGAACAGGAGAACAAGTTGGAGGTCGACAAAAAGAAGAAAGCCAAACTGCTGATGGAATGCTACGAAATTATTCTTGAACTGGAAACGACCGGCTTGGCTATTTCACTGTCCACTGCACAGCACCTGGACTTCCTGATTGAGAGCATGAGGAACATAGGAAGCGAAGACTATGTTAAGAAACTGGAGGAGATGAAGAAGAAATTTGAGGAGGAACGTGGTGGAGCTTTTAGGTACTTCAGTTTCCGCAGATCAATGTAGCTTTAATTGGAGGCATCTCCTCATCTCCAGACATCTCCCATTATGTTGGACAAATAATCTTTCACTTTTGTTTTTTGACGAGCTCCAAACCATGTGCAGTTGTTCCAATGCAGCAAGTGTTCAAGAGCTTTTTTTCCATACCATATTGTTAGCTAGTCCATATGGTCATTTGCTTTGGAGACATTTCCTGACATCAGCTTGCATCAACCTATCTTTATGGGCAATTTTCACAAAATCAAATTTTTTTTCCATGGGCCAAGTCCTTTGTTTTAGCCTTCAAATTTGTAATTTGTCTTAGCCTTCAAAGGAGGCACATTTACATTATTATAACTGGTTCCTAGGACTTCCTAGGTCCAGAGTTTTTTTTGTTTGTTTGTTTATAACTTGTGTTTTGATTTGATGTGATGTTTTATCTGTAAATCTATGCAAAATATGCATAAAATACATGTGTGAAATGATGAAGAAAAGAAAATCAATGAAATAACAATATTTGGAGAATCTGTTCTCAGTATGTCTAACAGTGTGTTATTAGAAAGACTGGTGTGATTCTCGTGATAAAAAAATAAACATAATTCTAAAAGTCATCTGTATTTTTATGTCAAGTTTTATTTTGATATTAGTGTGGCATACAGAAATGTTAGATACCTAGTCGTAACACGGTAATAACTGTTTGACAACGCCACCCTCACACTGTAGGGGTGAGGGACCCTCAAGTTCGTTAAGGCTAAGTTCCCCACTAGGACGGGTCCGGAATTAACTGAACCAGAGGCTGGTGTACCCAAAATACAATTAGTTTATTACAAGATTATAACAATAAAACAAGGCACAATAATCACTCAAATGGTGAAGGCCTATAAAAACAGGGCTACTAAAAAGGGGAAGCGGGGGGACCTGTGGGTGGACTCTATCCTTAAAGGCAGACAAACGTGAACCGTTGCTTAAAAGATGCATGCAAACACAGCAAATAGTGTAGGCTAGGAATTCTTAGTGGGCAATACACGGCACACAGTGAGTTCAAAAGACAACCATAAAATGAGGGCTCTAAGTATCACGGCACACAAGCAACCTTTAGTATAAAAGCACAGCAAACTGGGAAAAGTAGATAAGGGAACACGTCCGCTCTACACTCCAACAGGTCAGGGATAGTTCAATATCAAACTGCAAAAACCACTGCAAGACTAAAAACATAATGGCACACGGGTAGGAAAAAAACAATGGATAGGACAAGGTAGCGCGGACCTCCTATAGAAAGCATAATATTACATTAGTCACATTAGTTAAACCCACAGAATATTACAATAACAATGGACTATAAATATACCTTTGAATTTAAACATACCTTGATACTCTGAGCAGTGGCGTAGCGCAAAATCCCGGGGCCCCCCCGCAAGGTGGCGGCGGGGGCCCTTTCGCAACGGAGTAAAAAAAAAAAGAAAAAAAAAAAGCGTTTTTTAGAGGCCGATGCGTTATTGACGTTGCGAAATTTCGCAATATGCACTCTACATTCTAAATGCTTGACTTAGCAAAAGGTACAAACAAGTGAGAGCAATAGCCTATAACTAAAACCAAATGGTAGACTACACTACATCAGTAGAATGTATTATAAGTAGAATAGTACAAGCTTTATTTATTTTAACAAAGTGTGGTGTGCACAGCAGTGTGATATCTGTAAACATATCTGTAGACTCTCCGCTAAGGGTTGCCAGATGGGATTGAGAATTTCCAACCTAATCAATCTAAAAACTTCTAAATCCACCAAAACCCAGCCAATCTGGCAACCCTGTCTCCGCTGCATCAGAGTCTACTTGTTGCGTAAAATTGGCCAGGGTTAGTCAAATCCTTTGTTGGACATCTCGTTTCTTAAGTCCTGGTATATTGTGGCATTTCTTTACTGTTTGCCATCTGGTCTAGGAATACCCAGGGAGACGCAGACAGCAGAAGTAGAATAGAATAGTAGAATAGAAAAAGAAACAGCTATATATAGCCTAACCATGCTGAATTATGTACCTGTATGATGCACTGACAGCCTGTGACTGTGAACCTGGCCGGACCCTGCCTTTCTGCCTGAGTTTGAGTATGATGCTGCCCAAATAAATGTTATTGTTTAGTGCTGTACGCTTTCGTGGTATTATATTGTGTGAATTATCATCTGTATGTTGTTTTTCTTTCACTCGACTAACCGCCGAGATAATACTTGAGACATGTACTTCCGTAAACATACATTTTTTATTAGATGTTTTTACAATATCGGACCGACAGTCCCACATATAGCGGCTATAATGTCCGAATAGAGAATCTATCACCACCTAAAGAATGCTTATTGTACTTTGTATTGTATTTTCGCTTGCTCATTTTCCTTGTGTCTCGCTGCCTACGTGTGACGTCAAAGTCATGTTGCTATTGGATACGGCTAACTATGTATATATTTTTAAATATAGGCCTATATATTAAAATTAAGGTTGACACAATGAAGGGCCACTTATTTTCTTTGTTTTATATAAAAAAAAATAAAAAAAAAATAAAAAAAAAAAGGGGATCCAATGTTAGGGGGCCCCCTAGTGGCTGGGGCCCCCCCGCGGTGCGTCGCTTGCGGGCCCGTCCGCTACGCCACTGACTCTGAGGCTCTATGCCTGAAGCATCAATAACAGTTTGGCTGAGTGACCATGTGGCTTCCAAACGAATGGGTGCAGAGAATCCTTCCTCACCAACCACGACTAGGTCTGTGGGAAATACATTAGCACTTTGGACAGGATTCCTCCTCTAGTCATCAAACATTGTGTGAAAGGTTTGGATTAAAACATACCGCAATAATCTGGAAACAATGCTTGAAGCAGTGACCATGCGGCTTCCAAACAACAGGTGCAGAGAATGAGTCTGAGTTACCCACCCCCCTATATCTCCTGGTGCTGGGTCCTAGTGCTATACCGGTCACATTAGTAAAGGTAAACAAAGCATATTAGTGTGTGGTGCCTGGCCTAAAAAACATTACACATGGGACTGTGTACCATTACACATTATTAGACAATCCAGTTGCTCTGAAACATGCCCCATTAAGCAGAGATTACTTGACTGATGGATAGATGATTCACTTATTTAGACACAAGTCGCTTACAAGTGTTGTAAGTCGCTTTGGATAAAGGCGTCTGCTAAATGCCAAAAATGTTAAATGGTGACAAATACGACCCCCCACCCAAGTTTTCTAACAAACTGTAGGTATTTAGTGAATATAAAACTGTTGGTTATGATATTGCATGGGTTCTTCATCACTTAAATTGGTGTCATGTAAAACAACTTGATTTGTTTTGGTCGATTGCGAGGTTTCACAATTCCCGACATGCAGACCTTTTCACCAAGCCGTGACACATTTTTCATTATGTGCTGCTTTTTGGTTGTAAGTGAATTCAATTTCCCATGCAGCTGAGGGTCATCACCTGTTGTTCTCCCTGTGATCTCCAGCCTCCCTGCATTAACTGACCAGATGTTAACACTCAGCTTACAGTTTTTACCTGATTGCCGACCTTTGAAACCATAATATAACCTCTAAACACTAACCATAAAACCGTACACCAAACCAGCAAAATGTCGACCTGAAGGCAGTACTACCCAAATTCTATCAGCATGTGAAATGTGCAACAAGAGGAGAAAAAACACTGGACAAGGTATACACCAACATCAAACGTGCTTACAAGGCTAGTCCGCTAGCTCATCTAGGCATGTCTGACCATGTGTCAATCCTCCTGATCCCTGCATACACTACCATGGGGAAAAGTGCTCCCATCACCACTAAGACTGTCAGAACCTGGCCAGAAGGGTCCGCTCCACTGCAGATCTGCCTAAATGACACCCCATGGCAGGAATATGAGCATGAGGACCTGGAACAGTACACGTCGTCGGTTCTGAACCACATAGTGAACTGCACCAACTCAGTCACCGTGGACAAACGGGTCCGGGTCTACCCCAACACGAAGCCATGGATGACTGGGAAGGTCCAAAAACTGATCAACGAGAGGGACAACGCCTTCTTCGCAGGGAAGAGCACACCGCTGTACAGCACCACCAGGGCTAACCTAAAGCGCGGAATCAAAGCGGCCAAGGCAGAGCACAGAGAGAAGATTGAGGAATGCCTGCTGAGCAACGACTCCAGGCGGATGTGGCAGGGGGTTCAGCAGATGACAAACTTCAGAGCCAACAGGCTCACAGCCGCAGAGGACGACCCCCTGCTGGTGGGAAAGCTGAACACCTTCTACGCCCGGTTCGACGAGGGGCGAACGGAGGTAACCACAACACAAACACCACTCTCTCCAGCTCTCAGCAGCCTCACCCTCACAGAGCATGAAGTGAGACGCGTACTGAAGGCGGTGGACCCCAGGAAAGCCTCGGGGCCGGATGGCGTCCTGGGACGGGTGCTGAGGGACTGCGCCGACCAGCTGGCCGGGGTTTTCACCAACATCTTCAACCAGTCCCTGTCCCAGGCCACCATCCCACCCTGCCTGAAAACCTCAACTATCATCCCAGTCCCGAAGAAAAGCACGGTGAGCTGCCTAAACGACTACCGCCCGGTGGCACTCACACCAATCATCATGAAGTGCTTCGAGAAACTAGTCCGGGCCCACATACTCACACGCCTCCCGCCCAACCTGGATCCATACCAGTTCGCCTACAGAGCCCACAGGTCCACAGAGGACGCCATCGCGACGACTCTCCACGCCACTCTATCCCACCTGGAGAGGGGAAACAGCTACGCGAGACTGCTCTTCGTGGACTTCAGCTCCGCCTTCAACACCATCCTTCCAGACAGGCTAGTGACCAAACTACTAGACCTGGGTCTATCACACTCTATATGTGCGTGGATCAAGGACTTCCTGACCGACCGCCCCCAGAGGGTGCGGGTGGGCCCCCACACCTCCACAGCCCTCAGAATCAGCACTGGGTCCCCCCAGGGCTGCGTGCTAAGCCCCATCCTCTACAACCTCTACACCTACGACTTCACCCCCGTCCACCCCAGCAACTCCATCGTAAAGTTTGCAGACGACACCACCGTGGTGGGATGCATCTCGGGGGGGGGGACGAGGCGGCGTACAGGGATGAGGTAGAGCAACTGAGCAAGCTGTGCAAGGTTAACAACCTGCTGCTGAACAAGTCAAAGACCCAGGAAATCATCGTAGACTTCAGGAGGAAAAAGTCCGAGATCCAGCCCCTGCTCATCGACGGAGAGAGCGTGGAGAGAGTCTCAACCCTCCGATTCCTGGGGATGCACATGCGGGATGACCTGACCTGGAAGGACAACACAAAAGCCACCATCAAGAGGGCACAACAGCGGCTATACACCCTGAGAGTCCTCAGGAAGGAACACAGCAAGCAGGAGATACTGGTGACCTTCTACCGCGGCGCACTGGAGAGCATCCTCACCTACGGCATCTGCAACTGGTTCTCCAGCTGCACAACAGCGGAGAGAAATGCGCTACAGAGAGTCGTGAGAACAGCACAGAAGATCACCGGCGCCCCCCTCCCCTCTCTGGAAGAGCTGTACAACACACGCTGTCTCAGGAAGGCCTCCAAGATCTCCAGGGACCCGACCCACCCTGGGTACGAACACTTTACCAGGCTGCCCTCGAAAAGGCGGTTCAGGACCCTGGCCGCAAGGACAAACAGACTGAAGAACAGCTTCTACCACAGGGCCGTCCAGGCCCTGAACACAGCAAAGACCTAGGTTCTGGGCCCTGGACAGTCTGGACGGATTGATGGCAGCTGCTGGCCTGAAAAAATCAGGTGTAGTGCTGAGGCACAAACATGTACATTTCAAGCCTGCAAACTGTGACACTTTAAACAAATGTGAAATAATACTATTTGTGCAATATGACAACCCTAGTCGTCTATCTGTACAGTATAGTACAGTGGATAGTGTACATAGCCTTTATTTATGTAAACCAGCTCCTTCCCTTCTTGTGATTTAAAAAAAAAAAAAAATCCCCTTTCCTAACACCAGGGGAGCCACCCCTCCTAAATTTCGTTGTTTGGTACCTGTACTGTAGCAATGACAATAAAGTCCATTCATTCATTCATTCATTCATTCATTCATTCATTCATAACCCCTCCCCCCTTTCAACTCTATGTGGTCCATTCTAATCGTGAGGGAAAACAATTTTTCAATTGGAGAAAATCTTCCTGCGCTTGGCTGAACGTGTGACTAGCTATGAAAAGACAGAGACAGACAGCTCTCAACTTTGAGAAGATGTCTAAAAAGTCAAAACCACCCAATGGACAGAAACAGGTAGCTTGCTGGATGTATGTCATGTCAAACCTACAGCCACATCTGGTGCGCTGTGCAAGCTAGCTAACTAAAGTCTAACATAGCTGCAGGGCTCTCAAGTCTCACGCATTGGGCGTGAGACACACGCATTTCAACCCATTCACACGCTCACACGCCACACCTTGTATTTCTCACGCAGAGAAATTACTAGGGGCGCCCACCAAGTTGCGCCGCTATTTTAAAAAATAGAACAGGTAGAGAATCAAGTGAGTTCCCTCTCCCTCTGGTTCCCCTAGAGTTCAGAATGCCACGCACCAGCTAATCAAATTAAAAAATATAGCTACCGAACAGCCAATCAGAAAATAATAGCATTGCTGTATCCGGGTAACATTTTGATATTCCCGCTACAACAAACAACGTTCTGATTCCAACGACACTTTGGACTGACTGGAGCTATTGATTCAGATGCTCGCTACACAGAAGAGGACAGATTATTTGAATTGATCATTCACATCTCGAAGTGGCTACAGACTGGTCGACGTGGGAGAAGACCATATCCTTTGACGCTGAGACTGTGTGTGTGTGATCTTTTTTTTTTTTTTTTACAAATTGATGTCATTTATCAGATCAGACCCCTTACCCCCCCCCCCCCCGCCGCCGCCAAAATCTCACTCTGAACTCTGTTCAAAACTTGAGAGCCCTGTAGCTGTTTAGATTTGTAACAGTTAGCTGGCTGGCCTAGCCCATGAGAAGCTAGCTAGTGTTGTGCTGGATTGATGTCACAGTCACCTTAAAGTATACGTATTTAGTGATCCATAATTTGCTAATCTTGAAACAGTTGAGGTTAAATGTTGTTTTCCCTTTAGGACTCAGTCAGTGTCAGGGATCCTCAAGCAAGCAGTGCCATGGACATAGGGAGTAAGCCATAGCAGCCTGATCCAAAATTCATAGCAGTAGGGAGTCAGGTGAGGTTGTCTAAAAATGATAGTGTGATTAAACATGCTTTTAAACATACAGCATTTTTGCAGTGGTCACTGGTCACACACTATTAATTTTCATTAGACAAATATAATTCCCTGCACACGCAGTTTTCTTCACTTGCTCTGGTCCCTACCAATGTTGTGACCAAACCTACTCTCTTGATCAGACCAAAATACCAGCCCCATTCTCTCAGGGGCAGACAGCAGGTTCCCTGTCACTTCCTGTCATATGCAGAAATCACTCTCTAAATAATTTAAATAATTAATAATTAATAATTTTGCCATTTAGCAGACGCCTTTATCCAAAGCGACTTACAATTACGAATTACAGGGACATTCCCCCTGGAGTAACTGAGGGCTAAGTGCCTTACTCAAGGGCACACTAGTAATGGTGTGGTTTCAGGCGGGATTTGAACTCACAACCTTCCGATCACAAGTCCAACTCACTATCCACTAGACCACCACTACCACTCTCTATTTGACCATTGACCATTATTGACCAAATGACTCGAGCTCTATATTGATTATTGGCACACAAGAACATGCTTATGTTTGCATTCTCTTGTGAACCCACTGTCTACACCTGACTCGTGATTACATTTATAACATGATTAGAATGCAATCAGGTAACGCAATCAGGTAAAGGACACAATGAAGCACACTAGTACTCCTGTTAGTCCCCTAATAAGCTACAGGGGACACTATGCTGTGATCATTTGCTCCTAGGAACACTAAGACAATTCATGTACATCTGCGTTTCAGAGGAGTACTTGAATGCACCATTAGCTAAAACTACACAATGATGCTCTGGGGCTGTGTTTTCTTGGTTTGGGCTAGGCCCTGTAGTTCCAGTGAAGGGAAATCTTAATACTACAGCATACAATGAGATTCTGCCTCCACATGTGGATCACCTCCACATTCTTCTGAAGAAACAGCTGTCTTATCTCTGAAGTCAGCTGGCTTGGTGGGAGGAGGGACTGCAGTTCCAGGGTGCAGTTCTATAACCTTTAACTGTTATACAACAAAGATGTGCGTTACCTGATTGATGTGTAAGCCTTCTAATCATGTTGTTAAAAATGTAATCATGATACCAGTCACCCGTGACTGTGTTTAGGCCCTAATTCAATCAGTTGTAGACAGAGGGTTCACAAGATAATGCAAACAGCAGTTATATAGGGGTGGGTGGGCTCTGAGATGGCCAGATACTACAGACACTATATAACTGAGATGGGCAGTTTCCTGACACCATCACCGGACATCACCTCTCTCACTCTCTCTTTGACTGATTGCAGCACTGACTGACTGATCACACTCCTGGAGCACCAGTAGGTAAGTCGAAGATATTATATAATCAGACAATCATTTAACTCTGCTCTATACTCCATTGACGGGTTTGCCCCTATATCAGTTCAAATGTTGAGAATCAAACTGGATACTCACTGAAACGTCTGTGTAGTTACTCTTTAGAATAATATAATTTCTGCATTTTGTCATTGAGGATTTGACTTGTTGGTAAACAGTTTTAATATAATGTATTGTTTTATGGAACACTCATGTTTATTATCCCTGTGTAGGAAATGGTGAAGCATGTTTTATTCTTTTGGTTCTACACTCCAAATGTTTGGATGTGGAAATCAAACAATTACTATCTGGTTAAAGCAGAGATCTCAAATTTGATTGATGGTATTTGTGTATTGCTTTCACTATTTAAATGTTACAACCGTTTTTATGCATAGTCCCCTTATTTCAGGGTACCCAGAAGTAATTGGATAATGGCCTTGACAAGGGTTCCGCCCACATAATTTGTCCAGGCATAAGACAGCTGTCAATGTCTAGCATTAATTCTAGGCATTGTGTTTGCCTTTGGAGTCTGACAGGTAGCCTACTGGAGAAAAAGACCCCAAGTAGGGCATGGTCATTTTAAAGTTTTATTTATTTTATTTTTTATTTTTTATTTGACAGATTATGAAAGTGCAGATTGTACGCTTTCAAAAGATGTGTCACACATTGAAATAATTGAAGAAGATTTGCTTATTTGAATGTTAGTACAAACAGAGAGTAGTAGAAAATCGCTCTGAATCAAAACACACATTTGCAACACTCGCGTTGCTAGCTAGCTTAGCAGCTAACAAGAAAACACAGCTATGTAACATCTAACTGCATGTTTAGCACATCACAACAGGCTGATAGAGCATCAACATGCTAAAAACAAATACCTACACATAATTAGATGATCACACATTCCTTGCTTAATTGCCCAATATCCATGCTACCTTGCCTTTCCAAAGTATTAGTCTCATTCTAAATGAAATTCTCATTCTAAAACCAATCTGGCTTTAGACGTGGTGGTCATAGCACAACCTTAGCTGCAACACTTATATGAGATGTTAAATTGCCTTCTTTAGAAAACAAAACATTGTGCTGCCTTATTTATAGATCTCTCCAAGGCATTCGATACGGTCGACTATTACTTATTCAGAAGTTGTCTAAATTGGCCTGGATCAGGCTTCATGTAGATGGTTGAACATTATTTAATGGACAGAACACAGTGTGTGTTAACTGATGGTGTTAAATCAGGTTTCTGGAAATAACAAATGGTGCTACACATTGGAGACATTGTGGTTGGGTGGTTATGTTTTTTTTTCTTTTAATTAAGCATAATCAAAAATTGACTGAATTCAAAAACACCCCTCAGACAGAGATAGAAACACACACACACACACACACACACACACACACACACACACACACACACACACACACACTCTCTCCTCCATCTTATTGTATTCCATGGATTAATATTCATATTCATTCCTACCCATACTTTTCATTGGTCAATGTTGATTGGTGGATCCAATGTCTGACAGCTAACTGAAACTGCCTGGTACTCTGCATTGTGTTAATTTATCCAACCCTGTCAAGTCACGAATGACAATTGGTAAATAGCCTAGATATTCTAAAATGCTACTGTAGTTTATATCTCTGACTGTATCTGTTCTAATTTCACAGCACCCAGTCTCGAGTCAACACATCTACTACATCTCCTGTGGGACATAACCAGAGATCAACATGGCAAACATGTGAGTGGCAGTCAGCACATTGCACTGTTATTCCAAATGTTGACCTGTAGTTGATGACTTCATTGATATTCAATCAATATATTTGCTTTGATAACTTATCTTCACTTTGTTACACAGGACTAGTGGCATATCATCCAAACTTAGAGACATTATTTTGAAGAGCAAGCTTGTGCAAGAAGGACCTCCTGCTCGATATCAGCTCTTACCAAAGAAGGATTGTCTAGATGGTAAACTTCAAGGTGAATCAGTGTCCAAACTAAGAAGAAGGACCATTGGAGAGAAGGATCCCAGTAAGATTAACAAAACCGTACTGATAGTGGGAGAAACAGGAACAGGGAAGTCGACTCTGATCAATACCATGGTCAACTATGTCTTGGGAGTAGAGTGGGACGACGATGTCTGGTTTGACATCATCGAAGACGAGAAAACAAGTCAATCTGAAAGCCAAACATCAGCAGTCACTGTTTATGAGATCTTTGGATTTGAGGGCGGTAGAGTCCCGTACTCTCTCACCATCATCGACACTCCTGGGTTCGGAGACACCAGAGGGATCATCGAAGACAAAATAGTTGAGGAAGAATTGTATCAGCTGTTTAGATCTGAGAATGGAGTTCGAGAAATTGATGCAGTTGCCTTTGTGATGAAGGAGAGCACTAATCGACTCAGTGACAGACAGAAGTACATAGCTGCAGCAGTTGTGTCTTTGTTTGGTAAAGACATGGAGAACAACATTGTAGCCCTATTGACATATTCTTCTGGCTTGGAACCAACTGATGCTCTGCAGGCATTGAATGATGCTAAAATACCAATGGCTAAAGACCATTCCAATAAAGCCGTTTTCTTCCAGTTCAACAACTGTAGAAATGCCTGCACAAATGTTCAGAAGAAGGCAACAATGAAAGAACAGCGGGTCTTGAAGGGTCACTGGGACATGTCGATGGAGGGTCTGGAAGAGTTCTCAGAATTCCTAAATGTCATAGAACCCCAGAGCGTGAAGATGACTGAAGGTGTATTGAGGCACCACAAACAGCTGGAGTCTTGTGTCAACAACCTAGTGGAACGCGTCGACTTCATGGATGTGAAGCAGACAGAACTTGAGAAGACTCAAATAGCCTTGAAGGCCCATCAGGCTGACTTGAAAACATTTAAAATGTCGTCTGAAATATATGTGAAGGAGAAACTACAAATAATGACCTCCTGGCATGGACTGACCAGACAAGCCACCACTTGCAATATGTGTAAGGAGAACTGTCATTTCCCAGGATGCTGGTGGGTAAAAGATCTCTCATGGTGTAGTGCGATGTCAGGTTCTAACTGCACTGTTTGTTCAAACAAGTGTCACTATACTAATCATGTCAAAGCCGATTATATATGGGTAATCAAGCAAAAGACTGTTGCCTTGACAGGTGAAGATTTGGCCCAAAAATATGGAATTGCTGACAAAGAAGCTCTGATTCAGGAACAGGAGAACAAGTTGGAGGTCGACAAAAAGAAGAAAGCCAAACTGCTGATGGAATGCTACGAAATTATTCTTGAACTGGAAACGACCGGCTTGGCTATTTCACTGTCCACTGCACAGCACCTGGACTTCCTGATTGAGAGCATGAGGAACATAGGAAGCGAAGACTATGTTAAGAAACTGGAGGAGATGAAGAAGAAATTTGAGGAGGAACGTGGTGGAGCTTTTAGGTACTTCAGTTTCCGCAGATCAATGTAGCTTTAATTGGAGGCATCTCCTCATCTCCAGACATCTCCCATTATGTTGGACAAATAATCTTTCACTTTTGTTTTTTGACGAGCTCCAAACCATGTGCTGTTGTTCCAATGCAGCAAGTGTTCAAGAGCTTTTTTTCCATACCATATTGTTATCTAGTCCAATGTCCATATGGTCATTTGCTTTGGAGACATTTCCTGACATCAGCTTGCATCAACCTATCTTTATGGGCAATTTTCACAAAATCACCTTTTTTTTCCATGGGCCAAGTCCTTTGTTTTAGCCTTCAAATTTGTAATTTGTCTTAGCCTTCAAAGGAGGCACATTTACATTATTATAACTGGTTCCTAGGACTTCCTAGGTCCAGAGTTTTTTTTGTTTGTTTGTTTATAACTTGTGTTGTTTTGATTTGATGTGATGTTTTATCTGTAAATCTATGCAAAATATGCATAAAATATATGTGTGAAATGATGAAGAAAAGAAAATCCATGAAATAACAATATTTGGAGAATCTGTTCTCAGTATGTCTAACAGTGTGTTATTAGAAAGATTGGTGTGATTCTCGTGATAAAAAAATAAACATAATTCTAAAAGTCATCTGTATTTTTATGTCAAGTTTTATTTTGATATTAGTGTGGCATACAGAAATGTTAGATACCTAGTCGTAACACGGTAATAACTGTTTGACAACGCCACCCTCACACTGTAGGGGTGAGGGACCCTCAAGTTCGTTAAGGCTAAGTTCCCCACTAGGACGGGTCCGGAATTAACTGAACCAGAGGCTGGTGTACCCAAAATACAATTAGTTTATTACAAGATTATAACAATAACACAAGGCACAATAATCACTCTCAAATGGTGAAGGCCTATAAAAACAGGGCTACTAAAAAGGGGAAGGGGGGGGGACCTGTGGGTGGACTCTATCCTTAAAGGCAGACAAACGTGAACCGTTGCTTAAAAGATGCATGCAAACACAGCAAATAGTGTAGGCTAGGAATTCTTAGTGGGCAATACACGGCACACATTGAGTTCAAAAGACAACCATAAAATGAGGGCTCTAAGTATCACGGCACACAAGCAACCTTTAGTGTAAAAGCACAGCAAACTGGGAAAAGTAGATAAGGGAACACGTCCGCTCTACACTCCAACAGGTCAGGGATAGTTCAATATCAAACTGCTCTAAAACCACTGCAAGACTAAAAACATAATGGCACAAGGGCAGGAAAAAAACAATGGATAGGACAAGGTAGCGTGGACCTCCTATAGAAAGCATAATATTACATTAGTCACATTAGTTAAACCCACAGACTATTACAATAACAATGGACTATAAATATACCTTTGAATTTAAACATACCTTGATACTCTGGGGCTCTATGCCTGAAGCATCAATAAAAGTTTGGTGACCATGTGGCCATGTGGCTTCCAAACAAATGGGGGCAGAGAATCCTTCCTCACCAACCACGACTAGGTCTGTGGGAAATACATTAGCACTTTAGACAGGATTCCTCCTCTAGTCATCAAACATTGTGTGAAAGGTTTGGATTAAAACATACCGCAATAATCTGGAAACAATGCTTGAAGCAGTGACCATGTGGCTTCCAAACAACAGGTGCAGAGAATGAGTCTGAGTTACCCACCCCCCTATATCTCCTTCCAGTCACCACTGGTGCTGGGTCCTAGTGCTATACCCGTCACATTAGTAAAGGTAAACAAAGCATATTGGTGTGTGGTGCCTGGCCTAAAAAACATTACACATGGGACTGTGTACCATTACACATTATTAGACAATCCAGTTGTTCTGAAACATGCCCCATTAAGCAGAGATTACTTGACTGATGGATAGATGATTCACTTATTTAGACACAAGTCGCTTACAAGTGTTGTAAGTCGCTTTGGATAAAGGCGTCTGCTAAATGCCAAAAATGTTAAATGGTAACAAATACGACCCCCCACCCAAGTTTTCTAACAAACTGTAGGTATTTAGTGAATGTAAAACTGTTCGTTATGATATTGCATGGGTTCTTCATCATTTAAATTTGTGTCATGTAAAACAACTTGATTTGTTTGGCTCGATTGCGAGGTTTCACAATTCCCGACATGCAGACCTTTTCACCGAGCCGTGACACATTTTTCATTTTGTGCTGCTTTTTGGTTGTAAGTTAATTCAATTTCACATGCAGCTGAGGGTCATCACCTGTTGTTCTCCCTGTGATCTCCAGCCTCCCTGCATTAACTGACCAGATGTTAACACTCAGCTTACAGTTTTTACCTGATTGCCGACCTTTGAAACCATAATATAACCTCTAAACACTAACCATAAAACCGTACACCAAACCAGCAAAATGTCGACCTGAAGGCAGTACTACCCAAGTTCTATCAGCATGTGAAATGTGCAACAAGAGGAGAAAAAACACTGGACAAGGTATACACCAACATCAAACGTGCTTACAAGGCTAGTCCGCTAGCTCATCTAGGCATGTCTGACCATGTGTCAATCCTCCTGATCCCTGCATACACTACCATGGGGAAAAGTGCTCCCATCACCACTAAGACTGTCAGAACCTGGCCAGAAGGGTCCGCTCCACTGCAGATCTGCCTAAATGACACCCCATGGCAGGAATATGAGCATGAGGACCTGGAACAGTACACGTCGTCGGTTCTGAACCACATAGTGAACTGCACCAACTCAGTCACCGTGGACAAACGGGTCCGGGTCTACCCCAACACGAAGCCATGGATGACTGGGAAGGTCCAAAAACTGATCAACGAGAGGGACAACGCCTTCTTCGCAGGGAAGAGCACACCGCTGTACAGCTCCACCAGGGCTAACCTAAAGCGCGGAATCAAAGCGGCCAAGGCAGAGCACAGAGAGAAGATTGAGGAATGCCTCCTGAGCAACGACTCCAGGCGGATGTGGCAGGGGGTTCAGCAGATGACAAACTTCAGAGCCAACAGGCTCACAGCCGCAGAGGACGACCCCCTGCTGGCGGGAAAGCTGAACACCTTCTACGCCCGGTTCGACGAGGGGCGAACGGAGGTAACCGCAACACAAACACCACTCTCTCCAGCTCTCAGCAGCCTCACCCTCACAGAGCATGAAGTGAGACGCGTACTGAAGGCGGTGGACCCCAGGAAAGCCTCGGGGCCGGATGGCGTCCTGGGACGGGTGCTGAGAGACTGCGCCGACCAGCTGGCCGGGGTTTTCACCAACATCTTTAACCAGTCCCTGTCCCAGGCCACCGTCCCACCCTGTCTGAAAACCTCAACTATCATCCCAGTCCCGAAGAAAAGCACGGTGAGCTGCCTAAACGACTACCGCCCGGTGGCACTCACACCAATCATCATGAAGTGCTTCGAGAAACTAGTCCGGGCCCACATACTCACACGCCTCCCGCCCAACCTGGATCCATACCAGTTCGCCTACAGAGCCCACAGGTCCACAGAGGACGCCATCGCGACGACTCTCCACGCCACTCTATCCCACCTGGAGAGGGGAAACAGCTACGCGAGACTGCTCTTCGTGGACTTCAGCTCCGCCTTCAACACCATCCTTCCAGACAGGCTAGTGACCAAACTACTAGACCTGGGTCTATCACACTCTATATGTGCGTGGATCAAGGACTTCCTGACCGACCGCCCCCAGAGGGTGCGGGTGGGCCCCCACACCTCCACAGCCCTCAGCCTCAGCACTGGTTCCCCCCAGGGCTGCGTGCTAAGCCCCATCCTCTACAACCTCTACACCTACGACTTCACCCCCGTCCACCCCAGCAACTACATCGTAAAGTTTGCAGACGACACCACCGTGGTGGGATGTATCTCGGGGGGGGACGAGGCGGCGTACAGGGATGAGGTAGAGCAACTGAGCAAGCTGTGCAAGGTTAACAACCTGCTGCTGAACAAGTCAAAGACCCAGGAATTCATCGTAGACTTCAGGAGGAAAAAGTCCGAGATCCAGCCCCTGCTCATCGATGGAGAGAGCGTGGAGAGAGTCTCAACCCTCCGATTCCTGGGACATCACATGCGGGATGACCTGACCTGGAAGGACAACACAAAAGGCACCATCAAGAGGGCACAACAGCGGCTATACACCCTGAGATGCCTCAGGAAGGAACACAACAAGCAGGAGATACTGGTGGCCTTCTACCGCGGCGCAGTGGAGAGCATCCTCACCTACGGCATCTGCAACTGGTTCTCCAGCTGCACAACAGCGGAGAGAAATGCGCTACAGAGAGTAGTGAGAACAGCACAGAAGATCACCGGCGCCCCCCTCCCCTCTCTGGAAGAGCTGTACAACACACGCTGTCTCAGGAAGGCCTCAAAGATCTCCAGGGACCCGACCCACCCTGGGCACGTACACTTTACCAGGCTGCCCTCGAAAAGGAGGTTCAGGACCCTGGCCGCTAAGACAAACAGACTGAAGAACTGCTTCTACCACAGGGCCGTCCAGGCCCTGAACACAGCAAAGACCTAAATTCTGGGCCCTGGACAGTCTGGACGGATTGTATGGCAGCTGCTGGACTGAAAAAATCAGGTGTAGTGCTGAGGCACAAACATGTACATTTCAAGCCTACAAACTGTGACACTTTAAATAACGTGAAAAAATACTATTGTGCAATATGACAACCCTAGTTGACTATCTGTACAGTATAGTACAGTGGATTGTGTACATAGCCTTTATTTATGTAAACCAGCTCCTTACCTTCTTGTGATTTTTTTTTCTAAAAGTTTTTTTTCTTGCCTTTCCTAAACACCAGGGGAGCCACCCCTCCTAAATTTCGTTGTTTGGTACCTGTACTGTAGCAATGACAATAAAGTCCATTCATTCATTCATTCATTCATTCATTCATTCAAATACCAGCCCCATTCTCTCAGGGGCAGACAGCAGGTTCCCTGTCACTTCCTGTCATATGCAGAAATCACTCTCTATTGGACCATTGACCATTATTGACCAAATGACTCGAGCTCTATATTGATTATTGGCACACAAGAACATGCTTATGTTTGCATTCTCTTGTGAACCCACTGTCTACACCTGACTCATGATTACATTTATAACATGATTAGAATGCAATCAGGTAACGCAATCAGGTAAAGGACACAATGAAGCACACTAGTACTCCTGTTTGTCCCCTAATAAGCTATGACATTATGCTGTGATCATTTGCTCATAGGAACACTAAGACAATTCATGTACATCTGAGCTTCAGAGGAGTAGTTGAATGCCAAAAGTATGAGGACACAATTATGCTCTGGGGCTGTGTTTTCTTGGGTGGACTAGGCCCCTTAGTTCCAGTGAAGGGAAATCTTAATACTACAGCATACAATGAGATTCTGCCTCCACATGTGGATCACCTCCACATTCTTCTGAAGAAACGTCATATCTCTGAAGTCAGCTGGCTTGGTGGGAGGAGGGACTGTAGTTCCAGGGTGCAGTTATATAACCTTTAACTGTTATACAACAAAGATGTGCGTCACCTGATTGATGTGTAAGCCTTCTAATCATGTTGTTAAAAATGTAATCATGATACCAGTCACCCGTGACTGTGTTTAGGCCCTAATTCAATCAGTTGTAGACAGTGGGTTCACAAGATAATGCAAACAGCAGTTATATAGGGGTGGGTGGGCTCTGAGATGGCCAGATACTACAGACACTATATAACTGAGATGGGCAGTTTCTGGACACCATCACCGGACATCACCTCTCTCATTCTCTCTTTGACTGATTGCAGCACTGACTGACTGATCACACACCTGGAGCACCGATAGGTAAGTCCATGATATTATACAATCAGACAATCATTTAACTCTGCTCTATACTCCATTGAAGGGTTTGCCCCTATATCAGTTCAAATGTTGAGAATCAAACTGGATACTCACTGAAACGTCTGTGTAGTTACTCTTTAGAATAATATAATTTCTGCATTTTGTCATTGAGGATTTGACTTGTTGGTAAACAGTTTTAATATAATGTATTGTTTATGGAACACTCGTGTTTATTATCCCTGTGTAGGAAATGGTGAAGCATGTTTTATTCTTTTGGTTCTACACTCCAAATGTTTGGATGTGGAAATCAAACAATTACTATCTGGTTAAAGCAGAGATCTCAAATTTGATTGATGGTATTTGTGTATTGCTTTCACTATTTAAATGTTACAACCGTTTTTATGCATAGTCCCCTTATTTCAGGGTACCCAGAAGTAATTGGATAATTGCCTTGACAAGGGTTCCGCCACATAATTTGTCCAGGCATAAGACAGCTGTCAATGTCTCGCATTAATTCTAGGCATTGTGTTTGCCTTTGGAGTCTGACAGGTAGCCTACTGGAGAAAAAGACCCCAAGTAGGGCATGGTCATTTTAAAGTTTTATTTATTTTTTTATTTTTTTTATTTTACAGATTATGAAAGTGCAGATTGTAAGCTTTCAAAAGATTTGTCACACATTGAAATAATTGAAGAAGATTTGCTTATTTGAATGTTAGTACAAACAGAGAATAGTAGAAAATCGCTCTGAATCAAAACACACATTTGCAACACTCGCGTTGCTAGCTAGCTTAGCAGCTAACAAGAAAACACAGCTATGTAACATCTAACTGCATGTTTAGCACATCACAACAGGCTGATAGAGCATCAACATGCTAAAAACAAATACCTACACATAATTAGATGATCACACATTCCTTGCTTAATTGCCCAATATCCATGCTACCGTGCCTTTCCAAAGTATTAGTCTCATTCTAAATGAAATTCTCATTCTAAAACCAATCTGGCTTTAGACGTGGTCATAGCACAACCTGAGCTGCAACACTTATATGAGATGTTAAATTGCCTTCTTTAGAAAACTAAACATTGTGCTGCCTTATTTATAGATCTCTCCAAGGCATTCGATACGGTCGACTATTACTTGTTCAGAAGTTGTCTAAATTGGCCTGGATCAGGCTTCATGTAGATGGTTGAACATTATTTAATGGACAGAACACAGTGTGTGTTAACTGATGGTGTTAAATCAGGTTTCTGGAAATAACAAAGGGTGTTACACATTGGAGACATTGTGGTTGGGTGGTTATGTTTTTTTTTCCCTTTTAATTAAGCATAATCAAAAATTGCATGAATTCAAAAACACCCCTCAGACAGAGATAGAAACACACACACACACACACACACACACACACACACACACACACACACACACACACTCTCTCCTCCATCTTATTGTATTCCATGGATTCATATTCATATTCATTCCTACCCATACTTTTCATTGGTCAATGTTGATTGGTGGATCCAATGTCTGATAGCTAACTTAGCTTCCTAAATTTCGTTGTTTGGTACCTGTACTGTAGCAATGACAATAAAGTCCATTCATTCATTCATTCAACTGAAACTGCCTGGTACTCTGCATTGTGTTAATTTATCCAACCCTGTCAAGTCACGAATGACAATTGGTAAATAGCCTAGACATTCTAAAATGCTACTGTAGTTTATATCTCTGACTGTATCTGTTCTAATTTCACAGCACCCAGTCTCGAGTCAACACATCTACTACATCTCCTGTGGGACATAACCAGAGATCAACATGGCAAACATGTGAGTGGCAGTCAGCACATTGCACTGTTATTCCAAATGTTGACCTGTAGTTGATGACTTCATTGATATTCAATCAATATATTTGCTTTGATAACTTATCTTCACTTTGTTACACAGGACTAGTGGCATATCATCCAAACTTAGAGACATTATTTTGAAGAGCAAGCTTGTGCAAGAAGGACCTCCTGCTCGATATCAGCTCTTACCAAAGAAGGATTGTCTAGATGGTAAACTTCAAGGTGAATCATTGTCCAAACTAAGAAGAAGGACCATTGGAGAGAAGGATCCCAGTAAGATTAACAAAACCGTACTGATAGTGGGAGAAACAGGAACAGGGAAGTCGACTCTGATCAATACCATGGTCAACTATGTCTTGGGAGTAGAGTGGGACGACGATGTCTGGTTTGACATCATCGAAGACGAGAAAACAAGTCAATCTGAAAGCCAAACATCAGCAGTCACTGTTTATGAGATCTTTGGATTTGAGGGCGGTAGAGTCCCGTACTCTCTCACCATCATCGACACTCCTGGGTTCGGAGACACCAGAGGGATCATCGAAGACAAAATAGTTGAGGAAGAATTGTATCAGCTGTTTAGATCTGAGAATGGAGTTCGAGAAATTGATGCAGTTGCCTTTGTGATGAAGGAGAGCACTAATCGACTCAGTGACAGACAGAAGTACATAGCTGCAGCAGTTGTGTCTTTGTTTGGTAAAGACATGGAGAACAACATTGTAGCCCTATTGACATATTCTTCTGGCTTGGAACCAACTGATGCTCTGCAGGCATTGAATGATGCTAAAATACCAATGGCTAAAGACCATTCCAATAAAGCCGTTTTCTTCCAGTTCAACAACTGTAGAAATGCCTGCACAAATGTTCAGAAGAAGGCAACAATGAAAGAACAGCGGGTCTTGAAGGGTCACTGGGACATGTCGATGGAGGGTCTGGAAGAGTTCTCAGAATTCCTAAATGTCATAGAACCCCAGAGCGTGAAGATGACTGAAGGTGTATTGAGGCACCACAAACAGCTGGAGTCTTGTGTCAACAACCTAGTGGAACGCGTCGACTTCATGGATGTGAAGCAGACAGAACTTGAGAAGACTCAAATAGCCTTGAAGGCCCATCAGGCTGACTTGAAAACATTTAAAATGTCGTCTGAAATATATGTGAAGGAGAAACTACAAATAATGACCTCCTGGCATGGACTGACCAGACAAGCCACCACTTGCAATATGTGTAAGGAGAACTGTCATTTCCCAGGATGCTGGTGGGTAAAAGATCTCTCATGGTGTAGTGCGATGTCAGGTTCTAACTGCACTGTTTGTTCAAACAAGTGTCACTATACTAATCATGTCAAAGCCGATTATATATGGGTAATCAAGCAAAAGACTGTTGCCTTGACAGGTGAAGATTTGGCCCAAAAATATGGAATTGCTGACAAAGAAGCTCTGATTCAGGAACAGGAGAACAAGTTGGAGGTCGACAAAAAGAAGAAAGCCAAACTGCTGATGGAATGCTACGAAATTATTCTTGAACTGGAAACGACCGGCTTGGCTATTTCACTGTCCACTGCACAGCACCTGGACTTCCTGATTGAGAGCATGAGGAACATAGGAAGCGAAGACTATGTTAAGAAACTGGAGGAGATGAAGAAGAAATTTGAGGAGGAACGTGGTGGAGCTTTTAGGTACTTCAGTTTCCGCAGATCAATGTAGCTTTAATTGGAGGCATCTCCTCATCTCCAGACATCTCCCATTATGTTGGACAAATAATCTTTCACTTTTGTTTTTTGACGAGCTCCAAACCATGTGCTGTTGTTCCAATGCAGCAAGTGTTCAAGAGCTTTTTTTCCATACCATATTGTTAGCTAGTCCATATGGTCATTTGCTTTGGAGACATTTCCTGACATCAGCTTGCATCAACCTATCTTTATGGGCAATTTTCACAAAATCACCTTTTTTTTCCATGGGCCAAGTCCTTTGTTTTAGCCTTCAAATTTGTCATTTGTCTTAGCCTTCAAAGGAGGCACATTTACATTATTATAACTGGTTCCTAGGACTTCCTAGGTCCAGAGTTTTTTTTGTTTGTTTGTTTATAACTTGTGTTGTTTTGATTTGATGTGATGTTTTATCTGTAAATCTATGCAAAATATGCATAAAATATATGTGTGAAATGATGAAGAAAAGAAAATCCATGAAATAACAATATTTGGAGAATCTGTTCTCAGTATGTCTAACAGTGTGTTATTAGAAAGATTGGTGTGATTCTCGTGATAAAAAAATAAACATAATTCTAAAAGTCATCTGTATTTTTATGTCAAGTTTTATTTTGATATTAGTGTGGCATACAGAAATGTTAGATACCTAGTCGTAACACGGTAATAACTGTTTGACAACGAACGCCACCCTCACACTGTAGGGGTGAGGGACCCTCAAGTTCGTTAAGGCTAAGTTCCCCACTAGGACGGGTCCGGAATTAACTGAACCAGAGGCTGGTGTACCCAAAATACAATTAGTTTATTACAAGATTATAACAATAAAACAAGGCACAATAATCACTCAAATGGTGAAGGCCTATAAAAACAGGGCTACTAAAAAGGGGAAGGGGGGGATCCTGTGGGTGGACTCTATCCTTAAAGGCAGACAAACGTGAACCGTTGCTTAAAAGATGCATGCAAACACAGCAAATAGTGTAGGCTAGGAATTCTTAGTGGGCAATACACGGCACACAGTGAGTTCAAAAGACAACTATAAAATGAGGGCTCTAAGTATCACGGCACACAAGCAACCTTTAGTGTAAAAGCACAGCAAACTGGGAAAAGTAGATAAGGGAACACGTCCGCTCTACACTCCAACAGGTCAGGGATAGTTCAATATCAAACTGCTCTAAAACCACTGCAAGACTAAAAACATAATGGCACAAGGGCAGGAAAAAAACAATGGATAGGACAAGGTAGCGTGGACCTCCTATAGAAAGCATAATATTACATTAGTCACATTAGTTAAACCCACAGAATATTACAATAACAATGGACTATAAATATACCTTTGAATTTAAACATACCTTGATACTCTGAGGCTCTATGCCTGAAGCATCAATAAAAGTTTGGCTGAGTGACCATGTGGCTTCCAAACAAATGGGTGCAGAGAATCCTTCCTCACCGACTAGGTCTGTGGGAAATACATTAGCACTTTAGACAGGATTCCTCCTCTAGTCATCAAACATTGTGTGAAAGGTTTGGATTAAAACATACCGCAATAATCTGGAAACAATGCTTGAAGCAGTGACCATGTGGCTTCCAAACAACAGGTGCAGAGAATGAGTCTGAGTTACCCACCCCCCTATATCTCCTTCCAGTCACCACTGGTGCTGGGTCCTAGTGCTATACCTGTCACATTAGTAAAGGTAAACAAAGCATATTAGTGTGTGGTGCCTGGCCTAAAAAACATTACACATGGGACTGTGTACCATTACACATTATTAGACAATCCAGTTGCTCTGAAACATGCCCCATTAAGCAGAGATTACTTGACTGATGGATAGATGATTCACTTATTTAGACACAAGTCGCTTACAAGTGTTGTAAGTCGCTTTGGATAAAGGCGTCTGCTAAATGCCAAAAATGTTAAATGGTGACAAATACGACCCCCCACCCAAGTTTTCTAACAAACTGTAGGTATTTAGTGAATATAAAACTGTTGGTTATGATATTGCATGGGTTCTTCATCACTTAAATTGGTGTCATGTAAAACAACTTGATTTGTTTTGGTCGATTGCGAGGTTTCACAATTCCCGACATGCAGACCTTTTCACCAAGCCGTGACACATTTTTCATTATGTGCTGCTTTTTGGTTGTAAGTGAATTCAATTTCCCATGCAGCTGAGGGTCATCACCTGTTGTTCTCCCTGTGATCTCCAGCCTCCCTGCATTAACTGACCAGATGTTAACACTCAGCTTACAGTTTTTACCTGATTGCCGACCTTTGAAACCATAATATAACCTCTAAACACTAACCATAAAACCGTACACCAAACCAGCAAAATGTCGACCTGAAGGCAGTACTACCCAAATTCTATCAGCATGTGAAATGTGCAACAAGAGGAGAAAAAACACTGGACAAGGTATACACCAACATCAAACGTGCTTACAAGGCTAGTCCGCTAGCTCATCTAGGCATGTCTGACCATGTGTCAATCCTCCTGATCCCTGCATACACTACCATGGGGAAAAGTGCTCCCATCACCACTAAGACTGTCAGAACCTGGCCAGAAGGGTCCGCTCCACTGCAGATCTGCCTAAATGACACCCCATGGCAGGAATATGAGCATGAGGACCTGGAACAGTACACGTCGTCGGTTCTGAACCACATAGTGAACTGCACCAACTCAGTCACCGTGGACAAACGGGTCCGGGTCTACCCCAACACGAAGCCATGGATGACTGGGAAGGTCCAAAAACTGATCAACGAGAGGGACAACGCCTTCTTCGCAGGGAAGAGCACACCGCTGTACAGCACCACCAGGGCTAACCTAAAGCGCGGAATCAAAGCGGCCAAGGCAGAGCACAGAGAGAAGATTGAGGAATGCCTGCTGAGCAACGACTCCAGGCGGATGTGGCAGGGGGTTCAGCAGATGACAAACTTCAGAGCCAACAGGCTCACAGCCGCAGAGGACGACCCCCTGCTGGTGGGAAAGCTGAACACCTTCTACGCCCGGTTCGACGAGGGGCGAACGGAGGTAACCACAACACAAACACCACTCTCTCCAGCTCTCAGCAGCCTCACCCTCACAGAGCATGAAGTGAGACGCGTACTGAAGGCGGTGGACCCCAGGAAAGCCTCGGGGCCGGATGGCGTCCTGGGACGGGTGCTGAGGGACTGCGCCGACCAGCTGGCCGGGGTTTTCACCAACATCTTCAACCAGTCCCTGTCCCAGGCCACCATCCCACCCTGCCTGAAAACCTCAACTATCATCCCAGTCCCGAAGAAAAGCACGGTGAGCTGCCTAAACGACTACCGCCCGGTGGCACTCACACCAATCATCATGAAGTGCTTCGAGAAACTAGTCCGGGCCCACATACTCACACGCCTCCCGCCCAACCTGGATCCATACCAGTTCGCCTACAGAGCCCACAGGTCCACAGAGGACGCCATCGCGACGACTCTCCACGCCACTCTATCCCACCTGGAGAGGGGAAACAGCTACGCGAGACTGCTCTTCGTGGACTTCAGCTCCGCCTTCAACACCATCCTTCCAGACAGGCTAGTGACCAAACTACTAGACCTGGGTCTATCACACTCTATATGTGCGTGGATCAAGGACTTCCTGACCGACCGCCCCCAGAGGGTGCGGGTGGGCCCCCACACCTCCACAGCCCTCAGAATCAGCACTGGGTCCCCCCAGGGCTGCGTGCTAAGCCCCATCCTCTACAACCTCTACACCTACGACTTCACCCCCGTCCACCCCAGCAACTCCATCGTAAAGTTTGCAGACGACACCACCGTGGTGGGATGCATCTCGGGGGGGGGGACGAGGCGGCGTACAGGGATGAGGTAGAGCAACTGAGCAAGCTGTGCAAGGTTAACAACCTGCTGCTGAACAAGTCAAAGACCCAGGAAATCATCGTAGACTTCAGGAGGAAAAAGTCCGAGATCCAGCCCCTGCTCATCGACGGAGAGAGCGTGGAGAGAGTCTCAACCCTCCGATTCCTGGGGATGCACATGCGGGATGACCTGACCTGGAAGGACAACACAAAAGCCACCATCAAGAGGGCACAACAGCGGCTATACACCCTGAGAGTCCTCAGGAAGGAACACAGCAAGCAGGAGATACTGGTGACCTTCTACCGCGGCGCACTGGAGAGCATCCTCACCTACGGCATCTGCAACTGGTTCTCCAGCTGCACAACAGCGGAGAGAAATGCGCTACAGAGAGTCGTGAGAACAGCACAGAAGATCACCGGCGCCCCCCTCCCCTCTCTGGAAGAGCTGTACAACACACGCTGTCTCAGGAAGGCCTCCAAGATCTCCAGGGACCCGACCCACCCTGGGTACGAACCAGGGTTTCCGTTAGAAAAATTTGCCGTCGGACATCGTGTCCGGGAAGAATTCGATTTACCGGACAAACGTGATATATTCCGGTCATCATATTAAAATATAATAAAAAAATTTTTTTGCAAAATCATATTTTTTTTTCTCCAAATCTAATATAGCTGTTTGTCGCGGTGATTACTGTTGTGTAGCGGCCTATATATGCCATTTAATGTCTATTTCTCATCCGATACGATTAGATGCGAGCTATATAATATATAATAATATAACATGATTTGACGGATGCGCGCTATGCCATGCGTCAAATCCAGCGCTGAACGGGTCCAGCGCTGAACGGGCGCCTCACTGGGAACTGAACAGACAGCATCGATCAATGAACGGACTCCACATTACGTTAACTGAAGTTTGTTAAATTGTTTGGGATTAATGTGAGTTTTCTATTTTCTCTTTCCAGTTTTACCCTTTTTTTTAAATCAATAAAACAACGTCATTTCTATAAGTCTCGCTGGTTGGGAAGGCATTTCGTTTAGCTCGGGAGTATGACAATGGGAAGAACATAACTGTATAACTGAATGACAACAAATGCATGAGTAATGAGTAAAACAATGTCACTTTTATAGTATGTTGTTTAACTTGCCGTTCGGTCGCCATGGCTCTAGTGTGTGTAGCAGCTTCAGCTAGCTGGCTAGAAACTTCTAGGGGTGCGTTCGTAAACACGCTCTGAGAGCGCCGGAGCGCACGCTGGCTTCGATGTCACAGAGCGACCGAGTCGTTCGATTGGACGAGAGGCGTTCCGCGAGTGCTGATCGGATTTCCAGAGCGTGTTTACGAACGCACCCATAGATGGGAAATCAAGAAACCGTATTACTATGGTGGACGGGTTGGCAGGGTTGCCAGATAGACATGGGTTACCGCCGAATGGGCTACTGTGTTTAAGCGGTAATAGACTGGTTAAGCTGTAATCCCATCTGGCATCAATCCCATGTGGCACTTGTGCGCTGTTTCGCATAGGCCGGCCTACACATTAGGAGTCATCATCATGCCGGTGTCAAATCATATCATAATAAAAGAAATACATAGCCTATATATTCGTCTTTTTTTAAATAGAAGGAATCAGAATGTGAACTTTAGCGAATTGTATTCAAAGGGAATTATTTTCACCGGACAATATGTCCGACGACTTTTCAATATGTCGGACTTCAACAACATTTACCGGACAAAGACCGGTAATTGCCGGTTAACGGAAACCCAGGTACGAACACTTTACCAGGCTGCCCTCGAAAAGGCGGTTCAGGACCCTGGCCGCAAGGACAAACAGACTGAAGAACAGCTTCTACCACAGGGCCGTCCAGGCCCTGAACACAGCAAAGACCTAGGTTCTGGGCCCTGGACAGTCTGGACGGATTGATGGCAGCTGCTGGCCTGAAAAAATCAGGTGTAGTGCTGAGGCACAAACATGTACATTTCAAGCCTGCAAACTGTGACACTTTAAACAAATGTGAAATAATACTATTTGTGCAATATGACAACCCTAGTCGTCTATCTGTACAGTATAGTACAGTGGATAGTGTACATAGCCTTTATTTATGTAAACCAGCTCCTTCCCTTCTTGTGATTTAAAAAAAAAAAAAAATCCCCTTTCCTAACACCAGGGGAGCCACCCCTCCTAAATTTCGTTGTTTGGTACCTGTACTGTAGCAATGACAATAAAGTCCATTCATTCATTCATTCATTCATTCATTCATTCATAACCCCTCCCCCCTTTCAACTCTATGTGGTCCATTCTAATCGTGAGGGAAAACAATTTTTCAATTGGAGAAAATCTTCCTGCGCTTGGCTGAACGTGTGACTAGCTATGAAAAGACAGAGACAGACAGCTCTCAACTTTGAGAAGATGTCTAAAAAGTCAAAACCACCCAATGGACAGAAACAGGTAGCTTGCTGGATGTATGTCATGTCAAACCTACAGCCACATCTGGTGCGCTGTGCAAGCTAGCTAACTAAAGTCTAACATAGCTGCAGGGCTCTCAAGTCTCACGCATTGGGCGTGAGACACACGCATTTCAACCCATTCACACGCTCACACGCCACACCTTGTATTTCTCACGCAGAGAAATTACTAGGGGCGCCCACCAAGTTGCGCCGCTATTTTAAAAAATAGAACAGGTAGAGAATCAAGTGAGTTCCCTCTCCCTCTGGTTCCCCTAGAGTTCAGAATGCCACGCACCAGCTAATCAAATTAAAAAATATAGCTACCGAACAGCCAATCAGAAAATAATAGCATTGCTGTATCCGGGTAACATTTTGATATTCCCGCTACAACAAACAACGTTCTGATTCCAACGACACTTTGGACTGACTGGAGCTATTGATTCAGATGCTCGCTACACAGAAGAGGACAGATTATTTGAATTGATCATTCACATCTCGAAGTGGCTACAGACTGGTCGACGTGGGAGAAGACCATATCCTTTGACGCTGAGACTGTGTGTGTGTGATCTTTTTTTTTTTTTTTTACAAATTGATGTCATTTATCAGATCAGACCCCTTACCCCCCCCCCCCGCCGCCGCCAAAATCTCACTCTGAACTCTGTTCAAAACTTGAGAGCCCTGTAGCTGTTTAGATTTGTAACAGTTAGCTGGCTGGCCTAGCCCATGAGAAGCTAGCTAGTGTTGTGCTGGATTGATGTCACAGTCACCTTAAAGTATACGTATTTAGTGATCCATAATTTGCTAATCTTGAAACAGTTGAGGTTAAATGTTGTTTTCCCTTTAGGACTCAGTCAGTGTCAGGGATCCTCAAGCAAGCAGTGCCATGGACATAGGGAGTAAGCCATAGCAGCCTGATCCAAAATTCATAGCAGTAGGGAGTCAGGTGAGGTTGTCTAAAAATGATAGTGTGATTAAACATGCTTTTAAACATACAGCATTTTTGCAGTGGTCACTGGTCACACACTATTAATTTTCATTAGACAAATATAATTCCCTGCACACGCAGTTTTCTTCACTTGCTCTGGTCCCTACCAATGTTGTGACCAAACCTACTCTCTTGATCAGACCAAAATACCAGCCCCATTCTCTCAGGGGCAGACAGCAGGTTCCCTGTCACTTCCTGTCATATGCAGAAATCACTCTCTAAATAATTTAAATAATTAATAATTAATAATTTTGCCATTTAGCAGACGCCTTTATCCAAAGCGACTTACAATTACGAATTACAGGGACATTCCCCCTGGAGTAACTGAGGGCTAAGTGCCTTACTCAAGGGCACACTAGTAATGGTGTGGTTTCAGGCGGGATTTGAACTCACAACCTTCCGATCACAAGTCCAACTCACTATCCACTAGACCACCACTACCACTCTCTATTTGACCATTGACCATTATTGACCAAATGACTCGAGCTCTATATTGATTATTGGCACACAAGAACATGCTTATGTTTGCATTCTCTTGTGAACCCACTGTCTACACCTGACTCATGATTACATTTATAACATGATTAGAATGCAATCAGGTAACGCAATCAGGTAAAGGACACAATGAAGCACACTAGTACTCCTGTTTGTCCCCTAATAAGCTATGACATTATGCTGTGATCATTTGCTCATAGGAACACTAAGACAATTCATGTACATCTGCGTTTCAGAGGAGTACTTGAATGCACCATTAGCTAAAACTACACAATGATGCTCTGGGGCTGTGTTTTCTTGGTCTGGGCTAGGCCCTGTAGTTCCAGTGAAGGGAAATCTTAATACTACAGCATACAATGAGATTCTGCCTCCACATGTGGATCACCTCCACATTCTTCTGAAGAAACATCTGTCTTATCTCTGAAGTCAGCTGGCTTGGTGGGAGGAGGGACTGTAGTTCCAGGGTGCAGTTATATAACCTTTAACTGTTATACAACAACGATGTGCGTTACCTGATTGATGTGTAAGCCTTCTAATCATGTTGTTAAAAATGTAATCATGATACCAGTCACCCGTGACTGTGTTTAGGCCCTAATTCAATCAGTTGTAGACAGAGGGTTCACAAGATAATGCAAACAGCAGTTATATAGGGGTGGGTGGGCTCTGAGATGGCCAGATACTACAGACACTATATAACTGAGAAGGGCAGTTTCTGGACACCATCACCGGACATCACCTCTTTCACTCTCTCTTTGACTGATTGCAGCACTGACTGACTGATCACACACCTGGAGCACCGATAGGTAAGTCCATGATAGTATACAATCAGACAATCATTTAACTCTGCTCCTTTCTCCCTTCACTGGTAATTCAGCCTTCACTGCGTGGCTTTCTGGTGGGCCCTGGCAGTTAAATCACATTGACCAAGTCTCCACTCTGTCATTGCTGTTTTTTCATGCTGGCAAGAATAGTGTTTTGGGAAATTATTTCTGACTCTGGGTCCTAGTGCTGGCTCGTTTTGAAGTCTGTGGTCAGGCTTAAGAAAGCTAAATCAAGCTACTTTCTAAGTGCTATTTCAGCCATTCTCGACTTGTGATGTAGTAGATGCTACATACAATTGCCCAATATCCATGCTACCTTGCCTTTCCAAAGTATTAGTCTCATTCTAAATGAAATTCTCATTCTAAAACCAACCTGGCTTTAGACGTGGTCATAGCACAACCTTAGCTGCAACACTTATATGAGATGTTAAATTGCCTTCTTTAGAAAAGAAAACATTGTGCTGCCTTATTTATAGATCTCTCCAAGGCATTCGATACGGTCGACTATTACTTGTTCAGAAGTTGTCTAAATTGGCCTGGATCAGGCTTCATGTAGATGGTTGAACATTATTTAATGGACAGAACACAGTGTGTTAACTGATGGTGTTACATCAGGTTTCTGGAAATAACAAAGGGTGCTACACATTGGAGACATTGTGGTTGGGTGGTTATGTTTTTTTTCTTCTTTTAATTAAGCATAATCAAAAATTGCCTGAATTCAAAAACACCCCTCAGACAGAGATAGACACACACACACACACACACACACACACACACACACACACACACACACACACACACACACACACACACACACACTCTCCTCCATCTTATTGTATTCCATGGATTAATATTCATATTCATTCCTACCCATACTTTTCATTGGTCAATGTTGATTGGTGGATCCAATGTCTGATAGCTAACTGAAACTGCCTGGTACTCTGCATTGTGTTAATTTATCCAACCCTGTCAAGTCACGAATGACAATTGGTAAATAGCCTAGACATTCTAAAATGCTACTGTAGTTTATATCTCTGACTGTATCTGTTCTAATTTCACAGCACCCAGTCTCGAGTCAACACATCTACTACATCTCCTGTGGGACATAACCAGAGATCAACATGGCAAACATGTGAGTGGCAGTCAGCACATTGCACTGTTATTCCAAATGTTGACCTGTAGTTGATGACTTCATTGATATTCAATCAATATATTTGCTTTGATAACTTATCTTCACTTTGTTACACAGGACTAGTGGCATATCATCCAAACTTAGAGACATTATTTTGAAGAGCAAGCTTGTGCAAGAAGGACCTCCTGCTCGATATCAGCTCTTACCAAAGAAGGATTGTCTAGATGGTAAACTTCAAGGTGAATCATTGTCCAAACTAAGAAGAAGGACCATTGGAGAGAAGGATCCCAGTAAGATTAACAAAACCGTACTGATAGTGGGAGAAACAGGAACAGGGAAGTCGACTCTGATCAATACCATGGTCAACTATGTCTTGGGAGTAGAGTGGGACGACGATGTCTGGTTTGACATCATCGAAGACGAGAAAACAAGTCAATCTGAAAGCCAAACATCAGCAGTCACTGTTTATGAGATCTTTGGATTTGAGGGCGGTAGAGTCCCGTACTCTCTCACCATCATCGACACTCCTGGGTTCGGAGACACCAGAGGGATCATCGAAGACATAATAGTTGAGGAAGAATTGTATCAGCTGTTTAGATCTGAGAATGGAGTTCGAGAAATTGATGCAGTTGCCTTTGTGATGAAGGAGAGCACTAATCGACTCAGTGACAGACAGAAGTACATAGCTGCAGCAGTTGTGTCTTTGTTTGGTAAAGACATGAAGAACAACATTGTAGCCCTATTGACATATTCTTCTGGCTTGGAACCAACTGATGCTCTGCAGGCATTGAATGATGCTAAAATACCAATGGCTAAAGACCATTCCAATAAAGCCGTTTTCTTCCAGTTCAACAACTGTAGAAATGCCTGCACAAATGTTCAGAAGAAGGCAACAATGAAAGAACAGCGGGTCTTGAAGGGTCACTGGGACATGTCGATGGAGGGTCTGGAAGAGTTCTCAGAATTCCTAAATGTCATAGAACCCCAGAGCGTGAAGATGACTGAAGGTGTATTGAGGCACCACAAACAGCTGGAGTCTTGTGTCCACAACCTAGTGGAACGCGTCGACTTGATGGATGTGAAGCAGACAGAACTTGAGAAGACTCAAATAGCCTTGAAGGCCCATCAGGCTGACTTGAAAACATTTAAAATGTCGTCTGAAATATATGTGAAGGAGAAACTACAAATAATGACCTCCTGGCATGCACTGACCAGACAAGCCACCACTTGCAATATATGTGAGGAGAACTGTCATTTCCCAGGATGCTGGTGGGTAAAAGATCTCTCATGGTGTAGTGCGATGTCAGGTTCTAACTGCACTGTTTGTTCAAACAAGTGTCACTATACTAATCATGTCAAAGCCGATTATATATGGGTAAACAAGCAAAAGACTGTTGCCTTGACAGGTGAAGATTTGGCCCAAAAATATGGAATTGCTGACAAAGAAGCTCTGATTCAGGAACAGGAGAACAAGTTGGAGGTCGACAAAAAGAAGAAAGCCAAACTGCTGATGGAATGCTACGAAATTATTCTTGAACTGGAAACGACCGGCGTGGCCATTTCACTGTCCACTGCACAGCACCTGGACTTCCTGATTGAGAGCATGAGGAACATAGTCGACTATGTTAAGAAACTGGAGGAGACGAAGAAGAAATTTGAGGAGGAACGTGGTCGAGCTTTTAGGTACTTCAGTTTCCGCAGATCAATGTAGCTTTAATTGGAGGCATCTCCTCATCTCCAGACATCTCCCATTATGTTGGACAAATAATCTTTCACTTTTGTTTTTTGACGAGCTCCAAACCATGTGCTGTTGTTCCAATGCAGCAAGTGTTCAAGAGCTTTTTTTCCATACCATATTGTTAGCTAGTCCATATGGTCATTTGCTTTGGAGACATTTCCTGACATCAGCTTGCATCAACCTATCTTTATGGGCAATTTTCACAAAATCACCTTTTTTTTCCATGGGCCAAGTCCTTTGTTTTAGCCTTCAAATTTGTAATTTGTCTTAGCCTTCAAAGGAGGCACATTTACATTATTATAACTGGTTCCTAGGACTTCCTAGGTCCAGAGTTTTTTTTGTTTGTTTGTTTATAACTTGTGTTGTTTTGATTTGATGTGATGTTTTATCTGTAAATCTATGCAAAATATGCATAAAATATATGTGTGAAATGATGAAGAAAAGAAAATCCATGAAATAACAATATTTGGAGAATCTGTTCTCAGTATGTCTAACAGTGTTATTAGAAAGATTGGTGTGATTCTCGTGATAAAAAAATAAACATAATTCTAAAAGTCATCTGTATTTTTATGTCAAGTTTTATTTTGATATTAGTGTGGCATACAGAAATGTTAGATACCTAGTCGTAACACGGTAATAACTGTTTGACAACACCACCCTCACACTGTAGGGGTGAGGGACCCTCAAGTTCGTTAAGGCTAAGTTCCCCACTAGGACGGGTCCGGAATTAACTGAACCAGAGGCTGGTGTACCCAAAATACAATTAGTTTATTACAAGATTATAACAATAAAACAAGGCACAATAATCACTCTCAAATGGTGAAGGCCTATAAAAACAGGGCTACTAAAAAGGGGAAGGGACCTGTGGGTGGACTCTATCCTTAAAGGCAGACAAACGTGAACCGTTGCTTAAAAGATTCATGCAAACACAGCAAATAGTGTAGGCTAGGAATTCTTAGTGGGCAATACACGGCACACAGTGAGTTCAAAAGACAACCATAAAATGAGGGCTCTAAGTATCACGGCACACAAGAAGCAACCTTTAGTATAAAAGCACAGCAAACTGGGAAAAGTAGATAAGGGAACACGTCCGCTCTACACTCCAACAGGTCAGGGATAGTTCAATATCAAACTGCTCTAAAACCACTGCAAGACTAAAAACATAATGGCACAAGGGTAGGAAAAAAACAATGGATAGGACAAGGTAGCGTGGACCTCCTATAGAAAGCATAATATTACATTAGTCACATTAGTTAAACCCACAGAATATTACAATAACAATGGACTATAAATATACCTTTGAATTTAAACATACCTTGATACTCTGAGGCTCTATGCCTGAAGCATCAATAACAGTTTGGCTGAGTGACCATGTGGCTTCCAAACAAATGGGTGCAGAGAATCCTTCCTCACCAACCACGACTAGGTCTGTGGGAAATACATTAGCACTTTAGACAGGATTCCTCCTCTAGTCATCAAACATTGTGTGAAAGGTTTGGATTAAAACATACCGCAATAATCTGGAAACAATGCTTGAAGCAGTGACCATGCGGCTTCCAAACAACAGGTGCAGAGAATGAGTCTGAGTTACCCACCCCCCTATATCTCCTTCCAGTCACCACTGGTGCTGGGTCCTAGTGCTATACCGGTCACATTAGTAAAGGTAAACAAAGCATATTAGTGTGTGGTGCCTGGCCTAAAAAACATTACACATGGGACTGTGTACCATTACACATTATTAGACAATCCAGTTGCTCTCAAACATGCCCCATTAAGCAGAGATTACTTTACTGATGGATAGATGATTCACTTATTTAGACACAAGTCGCTTACAAGTGTTGTAAGTCGCTTTGGATAAAGGCGTCTGCTAAATGCCAAAAATGTTAAATGGTAACAAATACGACCCCCCACCCAGGGTTTCCGTTAGAAAAAATTGCCGCCGGACATCGTGTCCGGGAAGATTCCGATTTACCGGACAAACGTGAGATATTCCGGTCATCATATTAAAATATTATATAGCTGTTTGTCGCGGTGATAACTGTTGTGTAGCGGCCTATATATGCCATTTAATGTCTATTTCTCATCCGATACGATTAGATGCGAGCTATATAATATATAATAATATAACATGATTCGCATGCGCGCTATGCCATTATGTCCAGCGCTGAACGGGCGCCTCACTGGGAACTGAACAGACAGCATCGATCAATGAACGGACTCCACATTACGTTAACTGAAGTTTGTTAAATTGTTTGGGATTAATGTGAGTTTTCTATTTTCTCTTTCCAGTTTTACCCTTTTTTTAAAATCAATAAAACAACGTCATTTCTATAACCAGGTGGACAAAAGGAGTACACAGAAGTAGTTGTGCGCTTGTAGGCTCCTACCTGGTCAACAGCCTTTGCAGCAACTAGCGCGGCCAGCGCAACTCGGTGGGCACCACAGTGCACCTGAATGGAAAGCCCAGGCCAATGACGCGGGACAGCTCCACACCTCTCTCGCGGAGCACCTCCACCACTTTGTCAAATATACACTCTGTGCGGTCCCGCACATCATAATTGCCCAGAAAACATGTCTCAACTCTTCCTTTTATTTCCAACTTCACGTATATAATCAGCTTCTTGTCCACGGTGATATTTACTGTCTCATCATCAATGATAATTCCAATGAAGTCACTCCCCTTTAGCTTTTCATCCAGCTGATCCATCACAACGTCTTCCAGTGCCCTTTCCATGTCATCAACGGAGTCGCTGTGGCGCTAAATGCCCTCACTCAAGACAAAATCTGGAGCCTTAACTGCTTTCAGTAGCTCAGTCAGTCCCACATACTGATGACATGCGATGCCATTTTTTGCCATGTGAAATGCAACTTGTAGCTGAGAGTGCAGCTTATTGTTAGCCGTTGCATTAGCCTGCTCACAGTGGCCTTTCATAGCGGTTTGCTGTTGCCTCAAACTGACCGCCGATGTGGTCACTGCACCGACTGTGATCAGTGAGAGCCGACATTCTCATATTCGTTTCTCCTCTCGTGAATCCGTTATTCCTCCCCGATTTTTTGCACGGTGAGCAGAACATTTTTCCTTCCTCATCTAAACGCAGCCAGGGGAAAGTTTCTTTCCATTCAACTCTGAACTCTGGGTTGCCAGATGGACCGGGTTATCGCCGAATGGGCTACTGGGTTTAAGCGGTAATAGACTGGTTAGGCTGTAATCCCATCTGGCATCAATCCCATGTGGCACCTGACTATTACCGCTGTTTCGCATAGGCCAGCCTACACATTAGGAGTCATCATCATGCCGGTGTCAAATCATATCATAATAAAAGAAATACATAGCCTATATATTCGTATTTTTTTAAATAGAAGGAATCAGAATGTGAACTTTAGCGAATTGTATTCAAATTGTGCTTAGAGGGAATTATTTTCACCGGACAATATGTCCGACGACTTTTCAATTTGTCGGACTTCAACAAATTTTACCGGACAAAGACCGGTAATTACCGGTTAACGGAAACCCTGCCCCCACCCAAGTTTTCTAACAAACTGTAGGTATTTAGTGAATGTAAAACTGTTGGTTATGATATTGCATGGGTTCTTCATCATTTAAATTTGTGTCATGTAAAACAACTTGATTTGTTTGGCTCGATTGCGAGGTTTCACAATTCCCGACATGCAGACCTTTTCACCAAGCCATGACACATTTTTCATTATGTGCTGCTTTTTGGTTGTAAGTGAATTCAATTTCACATGCAGCTGAGGGTCATCACCTGTTGTTCTCCCTGTGATCTCCAGCCTCCCTGCATTAACTGACCAGATGTTAACACTCAGCTTACAGTTTTTACCTGATTGCCGACCTTTGAAACCATAATATAACCTCTAAACACTAACCATAAAACCGTACACCAAACCAGCAAAACATTATAGGCTACATCTCCTGCAAAAGCAAACAATTCTTACAAAAACTCTTCAAACTCTTTTTAAAAGTTGTGTTTTTTGTGTCACATGTGGATCACCTCCACATTCTTCTGAAGAAACATCTGTCTTATCTCTGAAGTCAGCTGGCTTGGTGGGAGGAGGGACTGTAGTTCCAGGGTGCAGTTATATAACCTTTAACTGTTATACAACAAAGATGTATAACAGTTAAAGGAGTTAACTTATGGAATACTTTTGAAAAGGAAATGAAAATGTGTAGTACACTAAAAGGATGTTTTATACTTGTTAATCGTCTTGTTTTTTGTAATTTTTTAAATCCTTTTTTGCTATACAACGAAATGCAGCTTAGCATCCAACCAAAAGTGCAAATAGTGATATAATAACATGATATGAATAGAACAAGAATGGTAGTGATAGGTAACTATGCAATATACAGTATGTGCAGAGATAGTATTGTAAACATTAGTATAGTTTAGAGGTATATACAGTTATGGGTTATATACAGTTAGGTAGCTTGTACAGTGTGGTAGTTTAGGTACAGTATCTAATGTGCAGAAATATAAAAGAAGCTATATCAGGAGACATGTGCAATATACAGTATGTGCAAAAGAGGGTATTGTAAACATCAGTAGTGCAAAGGTCATAGTGATCACATTAACCAGGCATGTGCAGCCATCTCAGTATTGTCATTGTCATGGTAAAGAGAGATTGACTCTAGTGTGAAATGTATTTCCATTTTCAAATTAAAAGTCTGAACATTTTGATTGGTGACTTCTTCCACCTTTCACCAGCCGCTGTCCCAATTTTTTGTGAACCATAAGTTCCCACTGTCTGACTTAAAGAAAAGGAAAAAAAGGACATGCTAGATTAATTGTGTATTATGCACAAAATAAATTAATTATGGAGGAAAGGGTGTGCATATCACACTGCCAGACAGAGCTCCACAGACAGAAGGTGACCACTATCATAACAACACAAATCAATTATTCTAAAGAATATGATTGTATGGTTTTCTTGATAGCTGATTTATTTGTTGAATAATGTGACGATATGGCTGTGAGTGGGGAAATGCAAAGCATAGTGGGGTGAAAGCATGTGAACCAGGGACAGGGCTAGGGGGTGGCTACTTCTCAAGCCCCTTATGTTTTCCCACAAGCCCCGGAGTATATAGTCAATATAATTCTAATTCCTAATCGCCTCCATACTCTCAGTTAACTTAAGCTATGTGTTTTGCTTCACAAGCGTGCGTGTCTTAATTACAAACGCGTATGAAAAGAATGTGCGTGGTCAAGTGGTACTCATAAAAGTTTCTGAAGGTTGGCAGGTCCGGATTTGCCCTGCTATCAGGAAGCCCTGCCTTCAACAATGTTGTGGGTGCAATAGATGGCTGCCATATCAGGATCAAACCCCCTGTACTACACCGAATTGACTATTTGAATTACAAAGGATTCTTTTCTATAAACATGCAGGCGATTTGTGATTCGAATGGGAGATTCCTTGATATCTTTGTAGGCTACCCGGGGTCGGTTCATGACACGCGCATCATGAAGAACAGTACCGGTACCTTTTACAGGACCATGCTTCTGGGTGATGGTGGCTATCCCTGTTTGGACACACCAATCTGCCTCATCACACCGTACAAGGAACCCATTAATGGAGAAATACAGGGGCGCTTCAATTATTATCATTCCAGAGGCCGCAGCATCATAGAAAGGGCTTTTGGAATGATGAAGACAAGATGGGGATCTACCCTTTTCAAAGCCTTGGAGGTTAAACCCACATTTGCACCTGTGGTTGTTGCGTCCTGTGCCTTTTTGCACAATGTATGTCTCGATAATGGGGACATGCTGGAGCTAGATGCAGATGCACAGGACATGTTTGACCCCCAACCTCCCGGTGAGCCCCTAGCAGGTAACGAGACCTCTGGGAATGCAACAAGGGACAGACTGGCTGCCTTGGTTTCGGGCCATGTGCAAGCACCATAGTAGAATGCTGTTTGTGACCCAGAAATGTAGAATTGTACATTAATGATCACACAGTGAGTATACACACGAATGGGTAGCTTAGTGTTAGTCTTCTCCAGGTCCAGAGGCATAATCATAATCATAATAATATCTTAGTTTTATATAGCGCCTTTCACAAACCCCACAGATTTTACAGAAAGAAAGTCAGACAGACAAAACTGAAAAAACAGACAGCGACAAAGCTAAACTAGGGGCCAAAGGCCTTGGTGAACAGATGGGTTTGAGGGCTGATTTGAAGGTGTCCCGGGTAGGGGCATTGCGGATCACTGTGGGGAGAGAGTTCCACAGGGTGGGTGCTGCCACACTGAAGGCTCTGTCCCCGAATGACTGGGGTGACCAGGGCTACAGCTAGCAGCATCTTCATAGAGAATGACTGGGATGACCAGGGCTACAGCTAGCAGCATCTTCATAGAGAATGACTGGGATGACCAGGGCTACAGCTAATAGCATCTTCATAGAGAATGACTGGGATGACCAGGGCTACAGCTAACAACATCTTCATATGAGCAGCTAACCCGGCTATTGTGTTACAAGCAGATTTACCCTCCGGACGGGACAAACTAACTCTCAGACGGATATGCCCACAGTGCGTGTTCCTGGTTCTTAAAGGCCCATATCCGCCCCAACTTCCCCTCTAAAGTCCTGCCTTGAATGAAACTAATTGGCTACAGGTGGTACATGTAACATTAGCATACAGCTTGTTACATATAACCCCTCCCCCCCTTTCAACTCTATGTGGTCCACTCCAATCGTGAGGGAAAACAATTTTTCAATTGGAGAAAATCTTCCTGCGCTTGGCTGAACGTGTGACTAGCTATGAAAAGACAGAGACAGACAGCTCTCAACTTTGAGAAGATGTCTAAAAAGTCAAAACCACCCGATGGACAGAAACAGGTAGCTTGCTGGATGTATGTCGTGTCAAACCTACAGCCACATCTGGTGCGCTGTGCAAGCTAGCTAACTAAAGTCTAACATAGCTGTTTAGATTTGTAACAGTTAGCTGGCTGGCCTAGCCCATGAGAAGCTAGCTAGTGTTGTGCTGGATTGATGTCACAGTCACCTTAAAGTATACGTATTTAGTGATCCATAATTTGCTAATCTTGAAACAGTTGAGGTTAAATGTTGTTTTCCCTTTAGGACTCAGTCAGTGTCAGGGATCCTCAAGCAAGCAGTGCCATGGACATAGGGAGTAAGCCATAGCAGCCTGATCCAAAATTCATAGCAGTAGGGAGTCAGGTGAGGTTGTCTAAAAATGATAGTGTGATTAAACATGCTTTTAAACATTTTTTTGCAGTGGTCACTGGTCACACACTATTAATTTTCATTAGACAAATATAATTCCCTGCACACGCAGTTTTCTTCACTTGCTCTGGTCCCTACCAATGTTGTGACCAAACCTACTCTCTTGATCAGACCAAAATACCAGCCCCATTCTCTCAGGGGCAGACAGCAGGTTCCCTGTCACTTCCTGTCATATGCAGAAATCACTCTCTATTGGACCATTGACCATTATTGACCAAATGACTCGAGCTCTATATTGATTATTGGCACACAAGAACATGCTTATGTTTGCATTCTCTTGTGAACCCACTGTCTACACCTGACTCATGATTACATTTATAACATGATTAGAATGCAATCAGGTAACGCAATCAGGTAAAGGACACAATGAAGCACACTAGTACTCCTGTTAGTCCCCTAATAAGCTACAGGGGACATTATGCTGTGATCATTTGCTCATAGGAACACTAAGACAATTCATGTACATCTGCGTTTCAGAGGAGTACTTGAATGCCAAAAGTATGAGGACACAATGATGCTCTGGGGCTGTGTTTTCTTGGTTTGGGCTAGGCCCTGTAGTTCCAGTGAAGGGAAATCTTAATACTACAGCATACAATGAGATTCTGCCTCCACATGTGGATCACCTCCACATTCTTCTGAAGAAACATCTGTCTTATCTCTGAAGTCAGCTGGCTTGGTGGGAGGAGGGACTGTAGTTCCAGGGTGCAGTTATATAACCTTTAACCGTTATACAACAAAGATGTGCGTTACCTGATTGATGTGTAAGCCTTCTAATCATGTTGTTAAAAATGTAATCATGATACCAGTCACCCGTGACTGTGTTTAGGCCCTAATTCAATCAGTTGTAGACAGAGGGTTCACAAGATAATGCAAACAGCAGTTATATAGGGGTGGGTGGGCTCTGAGATGGCCAGATACTACAGACACTATATAACTGAGATGGGCAGTTTCTGGACACCATCACCGGACATCACCTCTTTCACTCTCTCTTTGACTGACTGCAGCACTGACTGACTGATCACATTCCTGGAGCACCAGTAGGTAAGTCGAAGATATTATAATCAGACAATCATTTAACTCTGCTCTATACTCCATTGAAGGGTTTGCCCCTATATCAGTTCAAATGTTGAGAATCAAACTGGATACTCACTGAAACGTCTGTGTAGTTACTCTTTAGAATAATATAATTTCTGCATTTTGTCATTGAGGATTTGACTTGTTGGTAAACAGTTTTAATATAATGTATTGTTTTATGGAACACTCATGTTTATTATCCCTGTGTAGGAAATGGTGAAGCATGTTTTACTCTTTTGGTTCTACACTCCAAATGTTTGGATGTGGAAATCAAACAATTACTATCTGGTTAAAGCAGAGATCTCAAATTTGATTGATGGTATTTGTGTATTGCTTTCACTATTTAAATGTTACAACCGTTTTTATGCATAGTCCCCTTATTTCAGGGTACCCAGAAGTAATTGGATAATTGCCTTGACAAGGGTTCCGCCACATAATTTGTCCAGGCATAAGACAGCTGTCAATGTCTAGCATTAATTCTAGGCATTGTGTTTGCCTTTGGAGTCTGACAGGTAGCCTACTGGAGAAAAAGACCCCAAGTAGGGCATGGTCATTTTAAAGTTTTTTTATTTTTTTATTTTTTTATTTTACAGATTATGAAAGTGCAGATTGTAAGCTTTCAAAAGATTTGTCACACATTGAAATAATTGAAGAAGATTTGCTTATTTGAATGTTAGTACAAACAGAGAATAGTAGAAAATCGCTCTGAATCAAAACACACATTTGCAACACTCGCGTTGCTAGCTAGCTTAGCAGCTAACAAGAAAACACAGCTATGTAACATCTAACTGCATGTTTAGCACATCACAACAGGCTGATAGAGCATCAACATGCTAAAAACAAATACCTACACATAATTAGATGATCACACATTCCTTGCTTAATTGCCCAATATCCATGCTACCTTGCCTTTCCAAAGTATTAGTCTCATTCTAAATGAAATTCTCATTCTAAAACCAATCTGGCTTTAGACGTGGTCATAGCACAACCTTAGCTGCAACACTTATATGAGATGTTAAATTGCCTTCTTTAGAAAACAAAACATTGTGCCGCCTTATTTATAGATCTCTCCAAGGCATTCGATACGGTCGACTATTACTTATTCAGAAGTTGTCTAAATTGGCCTGGATCAGGCTTCATGTAGATGGTTGAACATTATTTAATGGACAGAACACAGTGTGTGTTAACTGATGGTGTTAAATCAGGTTTCTGGAAATAACAAAGGGTGTTACACATTGGAGACATTGTGGTTGGGTGGTTATGTTTTTTTTTTCCTTTTAATTAAGCATAATCAAAAATTGCATGAATTCAAAAACACCCCTCAGACAGAGATAGAAACACACACACACACACACACACACACACACACACACACACACACTCCTCCATCTTATTGTATTCCATGGATTAATATTCATATTCATTCCTACCCATACTTTTCATTGGTCAATGTTGATTGGTGGATCCAATGTCTGATAGCTAACTTAGCTTCCTAAATTTCGTTGTTTGGTACCTGTACTGTAGCAATGACAATAAAGTCCATTCATTCATTCATTCAACTGAAACTGCCTGGTACTCTGCATTGTGTTAATTTATCCAACCCTGTCAAGTCACGAATGACAATTGGTAAATAGCCTAGACATTCTAAAATGCTACTGTAGTTTATATCTCTGACTGTATCTGTTCTAATTTCACAGCACCCAGTCTCGAGTCAACACATCTACTACATCTCCTGTGGGACATAACCAGAGATCAACATGGCAAACATGTGAGTGGCAGTCAGCACATTGCACTGTTATTCCAAATGTTGACCTGTAGTTGATGACTTCATTGATATTCAATCAATATATTTGCTTTGATAACTTATCTTCACTTTGTTACACAGGACTAGTGGCATATCATCCAAACTTAGAGACATTATTTTGAAGAGCAAGCTTGTGCAAGAAGGACCTCCAGCTCGATATCAGCTCTTACCAAAGAAGGATTGTCTAGATGGTAAACTTCAAAGTGAATCATTGTCCAAACTAAGAAGAAGGACCATTGGAGAGAAGGATCCCAGTAAGATTAACAAAACCGTACTGATAGTGGGAGAAACAGGAACAGGGAAGTCGACTCTGATCAATACCATGGTCAACTATGTCTTGGGAGTAGAGTGGGACGACGATGTCTGGTTTGACATCATCGAAGACGAGAAAACAAGTCAATCTGAAAGCCAAACATCAGCAGTCACTGTTTATGAGATCTTTGGATTTGAGGGCGGTAGAGTCCCGTACTCTCTCACCATCATCGACACTCCTGGGTTCGGAGACACCAGAGGGATCATCGAAGACAAAATAGTTGAGGAAGAATTGTATCAGCTGTTTAGATCTGAGAATGGAGTTCGAGAAATTGATGCAGTTGCCTTTGTGATGAAGGAGAGCACTAATCGACTCAGTGACAGACAGAAGTACATAGCTGCAGCAGTTGTGTCTTTGTTTGGTAAAGACATGGAGAACAACATTGTAGCCCTATTGACATATTCTTCTGGCTTGGAACCAACTGATGCTCTGCAGGCATTGAATGATGCTAAAATACCAATGGCTAAAGACCATTCCAATAAAGCCGTTTTCTTCCAGTTCAACAACTGTAGAAATGCCTGCACAAATGTTCAGAAGAAGGCAACAATGAAAGAACAGCGGGTCTTGAAGGGTCACTGGGACATGTCGATGGAGGGTCTGGAAGAGTTCTCAGAATTCCTAAATGTCATAGAACCCCAGAGCGTGAAGATGACTGAAGGTGTATTGAGGCACCACAAACAGCTGGAGTCTTGTGTCAACAACCTAGTGGAACGCGTCGACTTCATGGATGTGAAGCAGACAGAACTTGAGAAGACTCAAATAGCCTTGAAGGCCCATCATGCTGACTTGAAAACATTTAAAATGTCGTCTGAAATATATGTGAAGGAGAAACTACAAATAATGACCTCCTGGCATGGACTGACCAGACAAGCCACCACTTGCAATATGTGTAAGGAGAACTGTCATTTCCCAGGATGCTGGTGGGTAAAAGATCTCTCATGGTGTAGTGCGATGTCAGGTGATAACTGCACTGTTTGTTCAAACAAGTGTCACTATACTAATCATGTCAAAGCCGATTATATATGGGTAATCAAGCAAAAGACTGTTGCCGTGACAGGTGAAGATTTGGCCCAAAAATATGGAATTGCTGACAAAGAAGCTCTGATTCAGGAACAGGAGAACAAGTTGGAGGTCGACAAAAAGAAGAAAGCCAAACTGCTGATGGAATGCTACGAAATTATTCTTGAACTGGAAACGACCGGCTTGGCCATTTCACTGTCCACTGCACAGCACCTGGACTTCCTGATTGAGAGCATGAAGAACATAGGAAGCGAAGACTATGTTAAGAAACTGGAGGAGATGAAGAAGACATTTGAGGAGGAACGTGGTGGAGCTTTTAGGTACTTCAGTTTCCGCAGATCAATGTAGCTTTAATTGGAGGCATCTCCTCATCTCCAGACATCTCCCATTATGTTGGACAAATAATCTTTCACTTTTGTTTTTTGACGAGCTCCAAACCATGTGGTTTCAAGTGTTCAAGAGCTTTGTGTTCAAGAGCGTTCAAGAGCTTTTTTTCCATACCATATTGTTAGCTAGTCCATATGGTCATTTGCTTTGGAGACATTTCCTGACATCAGCTTGCATCAACCTATCTTTATGGGCAATTTTCACAAAATCACCTTTTTTTTCCATGGGCCAAGTCCTTTGTTTTAGCCTTCAAATTTGTAATTTGTCTTAGCCTTCAAAGGAGGCACATTTACATTATTATAACTGGTTCCTAGGACTTCCTAGGTCCAGAGTTTTTTTTGTTTGTTTGTTTATAACTTGTGTTGTTTTGATGTGATGTTTTATCTGTAAATCTATGCAAAATATGCATAAAATATATGTGTGAAATGATGAAGAAAAGAAAATCCATGAAATAACAATATTTGGAGAATCTGTTCTCAGTATGTCTAACAGTGTGTTATTAGAAAGATTGGTGTGATTCTCGTGATAAAAAAATAAACATAATTCTAAAAGTCATCTGTATTTTTATGTCAAGTTTTATTTTGATATTAGTGTGGCATACAGAAATGTTAGATACCTAGTCGTAACACGGTAATAACTGTTTGACAACGCCACCCTCACACTGTAGGGGTGAGGGACCCTCAAGTTTGTTAAGGCTAAGTTCCCCACTAGGACGGGTCCGGAATTAACTGAACCAGAGGCTGGTGTACCCAAAATACAATTAGTTTATTACAAGATTATAACAATAAAACAAGGCACAATAATCACTCTCAAATGGTGAAGGCCTATAAAAACAGGGCTACTAAAAAGGGGAAGGGGGGGGACCTGTGGGTGGACTCTATCCTTAAAGGCAGACAAACGTGAACCATTGCTTAAAAGATGCATGCAAACACAGCAAATAGTGTAGGCTAGGAATTCTTAGTGGGCAATACACGGCACACAGTGAGTTCAAAAGACAACCATAAAATGAGGGCTCTAAGTATCACGGCACACAAGCAACCTTTAGTATAAAAGCACAGCAAACTGGGAAAAGTAGATAAGGGAACACGTCCGCTCTACACTCCAACAGGTCAGGGATAGTTCAATATCAAACTGCTCTAAAACCACTGCAAGACTAAAAACATAATGGCACAAGGGTAGGAAAAAAACAATGGATAGGACAAGGTAGCGTGGACCTCCTATAGAAAGCATAATATTACATTAGTCACATTAGTTAAACCCACAGAATATTACAATAACAATGGACTATAAATATACCTTTGAATTTAAACATACCTTGATACTCTGAGGCTCTATGCCTGAAGCATCAATAACAGTTTGGCTGAGTGACCATGTGGCTTCCAAACGAATGGGTGCAGAGAATCCTTCCTCACCAACCACGACTAGGTCTGTGGGAAATACATTAGCACTTTAGACAGGATTCCTCCTCTAGTCATCAAACATTGTGTGAAAGGTTTGGATTAAAACATACCGCAATAATCTGGAAACAATGCTTGAAGCAGTGACCATGTGGCTTCCAAACAACAGGTGCAGAGAATGAGTCTGAGTTACCCACCCCCCTATATCTCCTGGTGCTGGGTCCTAGTGCTATACCGGTCACATTAGTAAAGGTAAACAAAGCATATTAGTGTGTGGTGCCTGGCCTAAAAAACATTACACATGGGACTGTGTACCATTACACATTATTAGACAATCCAGTTGCTCTGAAACATGCCCCATTAAGCAGAGATTACTTGACTGATGGATAGATGATTCACTTATTTAGACACAAGTCGCTTACAAGTGTTGTAAGTCGCTTTGGATAAAGGCGTCTGCTAAATGCCAAAAATGTTAAATGGTGACAAATACGACCCCCCACCCAAGTTTTCTAACAAACTGTAGGTATTTAGTGAATATAAAACTGTTGGTTATGATATTGCATGGGTTCTTCATCACTTAAATTGGTGTCATGTAAAACAACTTGATTTGTTTTGGTCGATTGCGAGGTTTCACAATTCCCGACATGCAGACCTTTTCACCAAGCCGTGACACATTTTTCATTATGTGCTGCTTTTTGGTTGTAAGTGAATTCAATTTCCCATGCAGCTGAGGGTCATCACCTGTTGTTCTCCCTGTGATCTCCAGCCTCCCTGCATTAACTGACCAGATGTTAACACTCAGCTTACAGTTTTTACCTGATTGCCGACCTTTGAAACCATAATATAACCTCTAAACACTAACCATAAAACCGTACACCAAACCAGCAAAATGTCGACCTGAAGGCAGTACTACCCAAATTCTATCAGCATGTGAAATGTGCAACAAGAGGAGAAAAAACACTGGACAAGGTATACACCAACATCAAACGTGCTTACAAGGCTAGTCCGCTAGCTCATCTAGGCATGTCTGACCATGTGTCAATCCTCCTGATCCCTGCATACACTACCATGGGGAAAAGTGCTCCCATCACCACTAAGACTGTCAGAACCTGGCCAGAAGGGTCCGCTCCACTGCAGATCTGCCTAAATGACACCCCATGGCAGGAATATGAGCATGAGGACCTGGAACAGTACACGTCGTCGGTTCTGAACCACATAGTGAACTGCACCAACTCAGTCACCGTGGACAAACGGGTCCGGGTCTACCCCAACACGAAGCCATGGATGACTGGGAAGGTCCAAAAACTGATCAACGAGAGGGACAACGCCTTCTTCGCAGGGAAGAGCACACCGCTGTACAGCACCACCAGGGCTAACCTAAAGCGCGGAATCAAAGCGGCCAAGGCAGAGCACAGAGAGAAGATTGAGGAATGCCTGCTGAGCAACGACTCCAGGCGGATGTGGCAGGGGGTTCAGCAGATGACAAACTTCAGAGCCAACAGGCTCACAGCCGCAGAGGACGACCCCCTGCTGGTGGGAAAGCTGAACACCTTCTACGCCCGGTTCGACGAGGGGCGAACGGAGGTAACCACAACACAAACACCACTCTCTCCAGCTCTCAGCAGCCTCACCCTCACAGAGCATGAAGTGAGACGCGTACTGAAGGCGGTGGACCCCAGGAAAGCCTCGGGGCCGGATGGCGTCCTGGGACGGGTGCTGAGGGACTGCGCCGACCAGCTGGCCGGGGTTTTCACCAACATCTTCAACCAGTCCCTGTCCCAGGCCACCATCCCACCCTGCCTGAAAACCTCAACTATCATCCCAGTCCCGAAGAAAAGCACGGTGAGCTGCCTAAACGACTACCGCCCGGTGGCACTCACACCAATCATCATGAAGTGCTTCGAGAAACTAGTCCGGGCCCACATACTCACACGCCTCCCGCCCAACCTGGATCCATACCAGTTCGCCTACAGAGCCCACAGGTCCACAGAGGACGCCATCGCGACGACTCTCCACGCCACTCTATCCCACCTGGAGAGGGGAAACAGCTACGCGAGACTGCTCTTCGTGGACTTCAGCTCCGCCTTCAACACCATCCTTCCAGACAGGCTAGTGACCAAACTACTAGACCTGGGTCTATCACACTCTATATGTGCGTGGATCAAGGACTTCCTGACCGACCGCCCCCAGAGGGTGCGGGTGGGCCCCCACACCTCCACAGCCCTCAGAATCAGCACTGGGTCCCCCCAGGGCTGCGTGCTAAGCCCCATCCTCTACAACCTCTACACCTACGACTTCACCCCCGTCCACCCCAGCAACTCCATCGTAAAGTTTGCAGACGACACCACCGTGGTGGGATGCATCTCGGGGGGGGGGACGAGGCGGCGTACAGGGATGAGGTAGAGCAACTGAGCAAGCTGTGCAAGGTTAACAACCTGCTGCTGAACAAGTCAAAGACCCAGGAAATCATCGTAGACTTCAGGAGGAAAAAGTCCGAGATCCAGCCCCTGCTCATCGACGGAGAGAGCGTGGAGAGAGTCTCAACCCTCCGATTCCTGGGGATGCACATGCGGGATGACCTGACCTGGAAGGACAACACAAAAGCCACCATCAAGAGGGCACAACAGCGGCTATACACCCTGAGAGTCCTCAGGAAGGAACACAGCAAGCAGGAGATACTGGTGACCTTCTACCGCGGCGCACTGGAGAGCATCCTCACCTACGGCATCTGCAACTGGTTCTCCAGCTGCACAACAGCGGAGAGAAATGCGCTACAGAGAGTCGTGAGAACAGCACAGAAGATCACCGGCGCCCCCCTCCCCTCTCTGGAAGAGCTGTACAACACACGCTGTCTCAGGAAGGCCTCCAAGATCTCCAGGGACCCGACCCACCCTGGGTACGAACACTTTACCAGGCTGCCCTCGAAAAGGCGGTTCAGGACCCTGGCCGCAAGGACAAACAGACTGAAGAACAGCTTCTACCACAGGGCCGTCCAGGCCCTGAACACAGCAAAGACCTAGGTTCTGGGCCCTGGACAGTCTGGACGGATTGATGGCAGCTGCTGGCCTGAAAAAATCAGGTGTAGTGCTGAGGCACAAACATGTACATTTCAAGCCTGCAAACTGTGACACTTTAAACAAATGTGAAATAATACTATTTGTGCAATATGACAACCCTAGTCGTCTATCTGTACAGTATAGTACAGTGGATAGTGTACATAGCCTTTATTTATGTAAACCAGCTCCTTCCCTTCTTGTGATTTAAAAAAAAAAAAAAATCCCCTTTCCTAACACCAGGGGAGCCACCCCTCCTAAATTTCGTTGTTTGGTACCTGTACTGTAGCAATGACAATAAAGTCCATTCATTCATTCATTCATTCATTCATTCATAACCCCTCCCCCCTTTCAACTCTATGTGGTCCATTCTAATCGTGAGGGAAAACAATTTTTCAATTGGAGAAAATCTTCCTGCGCTTGGCTGAACGTGTGACTAGCTATGAAAAGACAGAGACAGACAGCTCTCAACTTTGAGAAGATGTCTAAAAAGTCAAAACCACCCAATGGACAGAAACAGGTAGCTTGCTGGATGTATGTCATGTCAAACCTACAGCCACATCTGGTGCGCTGTGCAAGCTAGCTAACTAAAGTCTAACATAGCTGCAGGGCTCTCAAGTCTCACGCATTGGGCGTGAGACACACGCATTTCAACCCATTCACACGCTCACACGCCACACCTTGTATTTCTCACGCAGAGAAATTACTAGGGGCGCCCACCAAGTTGCGCCGCTATTTTAAAAAATAGAACAGGTAGAGAATCAAGTGAGTTCCCTCTCCCTCTGGTTCCCCTAGAGTTCAGAATGCCACGCACCAGCTAATCAAATTAAAAAATATAGCTACCGAACAGCCAATCAGAAAATAATAGCATTGCTGTATCCGGGTAACATTTTGATATTCCCGCTACAACAAACAACGTTCTGATTCCAACGACACTTTGGACTGACTGGAGCTATTGATTCAGATGCTCGCTACACAGAAGAGGACAGATTATTTGAATTGATCATTCACATCTCGAAGTGGCTACAGACTGGTCGACGTGGGAGAAGACCATATCCTTTGACGCTGAGACTGTGTGTGTGTGATCTTTTTTTTTTTTTTTTACAAATTGATGTCATTTATCAGATCAGACCCCTTACCCCCCCCCCCCCCCGCCGCCGCCAAAATCTCACTCTGAACTCTGTTCAAAACTTGAGAGCCCTGTAGCTGTTTAGATTTGTAACAGTTAGCTGGCTGGCCTAGCCCATGAGAAGCTAGCTAGTGTTGTGCTGGATTGATGTCACAGTCACCTTAAAGTATACGTATTTAGTGATCCATAATTTGCTAATCTTGAAACAGTTGAGGTTAAATGTTGTTTTCCCTTTAGGACTCAGTCAGTGTCAGGGATCCTCAAGCAAGCAGTGCCATGGACATAGGGAGTAAGCCATAGCAGCCTGATCCAAAATTCATAGCAGTAGGGAGTCAGGTGAGGTTGTCTAAAAATGATAGTGTGATTAAACATGCTTTTAAACATACAGCATTTTTGCAGTGGTCACTGGTCACACACTATTAATTTTCATTAGACAAATATAATTCCCTGCACACGCAGTTTTCTTCACTTGCTCTGGTCCCTACCAATGTTGTGACCAAACCTACTCTCTTGATCAGACCAAAATACCAGCCCCATTCTCTCAGGGGCAGACAGCAGGTTCCCTGTCACTTCCTGTCATATGCAGAAATCACTCTCTAAATAATTTAAATAATTAATAATTAATAATTTTGCCATTTAGCAGACGCCTTTATCCAAAGCGACTTACAATTACGAATTACAGGGACATTCCCCCTGGAGTAACTGAGGGCTAAGTGCCTTACTCAAGGGCACACTAGTAATGGTGTGGTTTCAGGCGGGATTTGAACTCACAACCTTCCGATCACAAGTCCAACTCACTATCCACTAGACCACCACTACCACTCTCTATTTGACCATTGACCATTATTGACCAAATGACTCGAGCTCTATATTGATTATTGGCACACAAGAACATGCTTATGTTTGCATTCTCTTGTGAACCCACTGTCTACACCTGACTCATGATTACATTTATAACATGATTAGAATGCAATCAGGTAACGCTAATCAGATAAAGGACACAATGAAGCACACTAGTACTCCTGTTTGTCCCCTAATAAGCTACAGGGGACATTATGCTGTGATCATTTGCTCCTAGGAACACTAAGACAATTCATGTACATCTGCGTTTCAGAGGAGTACTTGAATGCACCATTAGCTAAAACTACACAATGATGCTCTGGGGCTGTGTTTTCTTGGTTTGGGCTAGGCCCTGTAGTTCCAGTGAAGTGAAATCGTAACGCTACAGCATACAATGAGATTCTGCCTCCACATGTGGATCACCTCCACATTCTTCTGAAGAAACATCTGTCTTATCTCTGAAGTCAGCTGGCTTGGTGGGAGGAGGGACTGTAGTTCCAGGGTGCAGTTATATAACCTTTAACTGTTATACAACAAAGATGTGCGTCACCTGATTGATGTGTAAGCCTTCTAATCATGTTGTTAAAAATGTAATCATGATACCAGTCACTCGTGACTGTGTTTAGGCCCTAATTCAATCAATTGTAGACAGAGGGTTCACAAGATAATGCAAACAGCAGTTATATAGGGGTGGGTGGGCTCTGAGATGGCCAGATACTACAGACACTATATAACTGAGATGGGCAGTTTCTGGACACCATCACTCTCTCTTTGACTGACTGCAGCACTGACTGACTGATCACACACCTGGAGCACCGATAGGTAAGTCCATGATATTATACAATCAGACAATCATTTAACTCTGCTCCTTTCTCCCTTCACTGGTAATTCAGCCTTCACTGCGTGGCTTTCTGGTGGGCCCTGGCAGTTAAATCACATTGACCAAGTCTCCACTCTGTCATTGCTGTTTTTTCATGCTGGCAAGAATAGTGTTTTGGGAAATTATTTCTGACTCTGGGTCCTAGTGCTGGCTAGTTTTGAAGTCTGTGGTCAGGCTTAAGAAAGCTAAATCAAGCTACTTTCTAAGTGCTATTTCAGCCATTCTCGACTTGTGATGTAGTAGATGCTACATACAATTGCCCAATATCCATGCTACCTTGCCTTTCCAAAGTATTAGTCTCATTCTAAATGAAATTCTCATTCTAAAACCAATCTGGCTTTAGACGTGGTCATAGCACAACCTTAGCTGCAACACTTATATGAGATGTTAAATTGCCTTCTTTAGAAAACAAAACATTGTGCTGCCTTATTTATAGATCTCTCCAAGGCATTCGATACGGTCGACTATTACTTATTCAGAAGTTGTCTAAATTGGCCTGGATCAGGCTTCATGTCGATGGTTGAACATTATTTAATGGACAGAACACAGTGTGTGTGAACTGATGGTGTTAAATCAGGTTTCTGGAAATAACAAAGGGTGCTACACATTGGAGACATTGTGGTTGGGTGGTTATGTTTTTTTTCCCCTTTTAATTAAGCATAATCAAAAATTGCCTGAATTCAAAAACACCCCTCAGACAGAGATAGACTGGACTGGCACAGAACTCTATTCTTCTCCACGTCCTAACAAAGGATTCCTTTGTCCTTAGAACACACACACACACACACACACAGACACAGACACAGACACAGACACAGACACAGACACAGACACAGACACAGACACACACACACACACACACACACACACACACACACACTCTCTCCTCCATCTTATTGTATTCCATGGATTAATATTCATATTCATTCCTACCCATACTTTTCATTGGTCAATGTTGATTGGTGGATCCAATGTCTGATAGCTAACTGAAACTGCCTGGTACTCTGCATTGTGTTAATTTATCCAACCCTGTCAAGTCACGAATGACAATTGGTAAATAGCCTAGACATTCTAAAATGCTACTGTAGTTTATATCTCTGACTGTATCTGTTCTAATTTCACAGCACCCAGTCTCGAGTCAACACATCTACTACATCTCCTGTGGGACATAACCAGAGATCAACATGGCAAACATGTGAGTGGCAGTCAGCACATTGCACTGTTATTCCAAATGTTGACCTGTAGTTGATGACTTCATTGATATTCAATCAATATATTTGCTTTGATAACTTATCTTCACTTTGTTACACAGGACTAGTGGCATATCATCCAAACTTAGAGACATTATTTTGAAGAGCAAGCTTGTGCAAGAAGGACCTCCTGCTCGATATCAGCTCTTACCAAAGAAGGATTGTCTAGATGGTAAACTTCAAGGTGAATCATTGTCCAAACTAAGAAGAAGGACCATTGGAGAGAAGGATCCCAGTAAGATTAACAAAACCGTACTGATAGTGGGAGAAACAGGAACAGGGAAGTCGACTCTGATCAATACCATGGTCAACTATGTCTTGGGAGTAGAGTGGGACGACGATGTCTGGTTTGACATCATCGAAGACGAGAAAACAAGTCAATCTGAAAGCCAAACATCAGCAGTCACTGTTTATGAGATCTTTGGATTTGAGGGCGGTAGAGTCCCGTACTCTCTCACCATCATCGACACTCCTGGGTTCGGAGACACCAGAGGGATCATCGAAGACAAAATAGTTGAGGAAGAATTGTATCAGCTGTTTAGATCTGAGAATGGAGTTCGAGAAATTGATGCAGTTGCCTTTGTGATGAAGGAGAGCACTAATCGACTCAGTGACAGACAGAAGTACATAGCTGCAGCAGTTGTGTCTTTGTTTGGTAAAGACATGGAGAACAATATTGTAGCCCTATTGACATATTCTTCTGGCTTGGAACCAACTGATGCTCTGCAGGCATTGAATGATGCTAAAATACCAATGGCTAAAGACCATTCCAATAAAGCCGTTTTCTTCCAGTTCAACAACTGTAGAAATGCCTGCACAAATGTTCAGAAGAAGGCAACAATGAAAGAACAGCGGGTCTTGAAGGGTCACTGGGACATGTCGATGGAGGGTCTGGAAGAGTTCTCAGAATTCCTAAATGTCATAGAACCCCAGAGCGTGAAGATGACTGAAGGTGTATTGAGGCACCACAAACAGCTGGAGTCTTGTGTCAACAACCTAGTGGAACGCGTCGACTTGATGGATGTGAAGCAGACAGAACTTGAGAAGACTCAAATAGCCTTGAAGGCCCATCAGGCTGACTTGAAAACATTTAAAATGTCGTCTGAAATATATGTGAAGGAGAAACTACAAATAATGACCTCCTGGCATGGACTGACCAGACAAGCCACCACTTGCAATATGTGTAAGGAGAACTGTCATTTCCCAGGATGCTGGTGGGTAAAAGATCTCTCATGGTGTAGTGCGATGTCAGGTGATAACTGCACTGTTTGTTCAAACAAGTGTCACTATACTAATCATGTCAAAGCCGATTATATATGGGTAATCAAGCAAAAGACTGTTGCCGTGACAGGTGAAGATTTGGCCCAAAAATATGGAATTGCTGACAAAGAAGCTCTGATTCAGGAACAGGAGAACAAGTTGGAGGTCGACAAAAAGAAGAAAGCCAAACTGCTGATGGAATGCTACGAAATTATTCTTGAACTGGAAACGACCGGCTTGGCTATTTCACTGTCCACTGCACAGCACCTGGACTTCCTGATTGAGAGCATGAGGAACATAGGAAGCGAAGACTATGTTAAGAAACTGGAGGAGATGAAGAAGAAATTTGAGGAGGAACGTGGTGGAGCTTTTAGGTACTTCAGTTTCAGCAGATCAATTTAGCTTTAATTGGAGGCATCTCCTCATCTCCAGACATCTCCCATTATGTTGGACAAATAATCTTTCACTTTTGTTTTTTGACGAGCTCCAAACCATGTGCTGTTGTTCCAATGCAGCAAGTGTTCAAGAGCTTTTTTTCCATACCATATTGTTAGCTAGTCCATATGGTCATTTGCTTTGGAGACATTTCCTGACATCAGCTTGCATCAACCTATCTTTATGGGCAATTTTCACAAAATCAAATTTTTTATCGAGTTTTTTTTTTTTTTTGTTTATAACTTGTGTTGTTTTGATTTGATGTGATGTTTTATCTGTAAATCTATGCAAAATATGCATAAAATATATGTGTGAAATGATGAAGAAAAGAAAATCCATGAAATAACAATATTTGGAGAATCTGTTCTCAGTATGTCTAACAGTGTGTTATTAGAAAGACTGGTGTGATTCTCGTGATAAAAAAATAAACATAATTCTAAAAGTCATCTGTATTTTTATGTCAAGTTTTATTTTGATATTAGTGTGGCATACAGAAATGTTAGATACCTAGTCGTAACACGGTAATAACTGTTTGACAACGCCACCCTCACACTGTAGGGGTGAAGGACCCTCAAGTTCGTTAAGGCTAAGTTCCCCACTAGGACGGGTCCGGAATTAACTGAACCAGAGGCTGGTGTACCCAAAATACAATTAGTTTATTACAAGATTATAACAATAAAACAAGGCACAATAATCACTCTCAAATGGTGAAGGCCTATAAAAACAGGGCTACTAAAAAGGGGAAGCGGGGGGACCTGTGGGTGGACTCTATCCTTAAAGGCAGACAAACGTGAACCGTTGCTTAAAAGATGCATGCAAACACAGCAAATAGTGTAGGCTAGGAATTCTTAGTGGGCAATACACGGCACACAGTGAGTTCAAAAGACAACCATAAAATGAGGGCTCTAAGTATCACGGCACACAAGCAACCTTTAGTATAAAAGCACAGCAAACTGGGAAAAGTAGATAAGGGAACACGTCCGCTCTACACTCCAACAGGTCAGGGATAGTTCAATATCAAACTGCTCTAAAACCACTGCAAGACTAAAAACATAATGGCACAAGGGTAGGAAAAAAACAATGGATAGGACAAGGTAGCGTGGACCTCCTATAGAAAGCATAATATTACATTAGTCACATTAGTTAAACCCACAGAATATTACAATAACAATGGACTATAAATATACCTTTGAATTTAAACATACCTTGATACTCTGAGGCTCTATGCCTGAAGCATCAATAACAGTTTGGCTGAGTGACCATGTGGCTTCCAAACAAATGGGTGCAGAGAATCCTTCCTCACCAACCACGGCTAGGTCTGTGGGAAATACATTAGCACTTTAGACAGGATTCCTCCTCTAGTCATCAAACATTGTGTGAAAGGTTTGGATTAAAACATACCGCAATAATCTGGAAACAATGCTTGAAGCAGTGACCATGTGGCTTCCAAACAACAGGTGCAGAGAATGAGTCTGAGTTACCCACCCCCCTATATCTCCTTCCAGTCACCACTGGTGCTGGGTCCTAGTGCTATACCCGTCACATTAGTAAAGGTAAACAAAGCGTATTAGTGTGTGGTGCCTGGCCTAAAAAAACATTACACATGGGACTGTGTACCATTACACATTATTAGACAATCCAGTTGCTCTGAAACATGCCCCATTAAGCAGAGATTACTTGACTGATGGATAGATGATTCATTTATTTAGACACCAGTCGCTTACAAGTGTTGTAAGTCGCTTTGGATAAAGGCGTCTGCTAAATGCCAAAAATGTTAAATGGTAACAAATACGACCCCCCACCCAAGTTTTCTAACAAACTGTAGGTATTTAGTGAATGTAAAACTGTTGGTTATGATATTGCATGGGTTCTTCATCATTTAAATTTGTGTCATGTAAAACAACTTGATTTGTTTGGCTCGATTGCGAGGTTTCACAATTCCCGACATGCAGACCTTTTCACCAAGCCGTGACACATTTTTCATTATGTGCTGCTTTTTGGTTGTAAGTGAATTCAATGTCACATGCAGCTGAGGGTCATCACCTGTTGTTCTCCCTGTGATCTCCAGCCTCCCTGCATTAACTGACCAGATGTTAACACTCAGCTTACAGTTTTTACCTGATTGCCGACCTTTGAAACCATAATATAACCTCTAAACACTAACCATAAAACCGTACACCAAACCAGCAAAACATTATAGGCTACATCTCCTGCAAAAGCAAACAATTCTTACAAAAACTCTTCAAACTCTTTTTAAAAGTTGTGTTTTTTGTGTCAATACAGTACTGTACCGACCCTGGTTAAATAAAGGCTAAACTGTAGCGAACTTTGGTTCCCATGGGAGCGGGACAATTAATTAGGGATAATGGGGTTCACCTGAGTGGAATTGCCTTCGCTGACAGAGACTCTCCAAACTGACCATGCCCAGCTGACTTACGGATAAAGCAGAGGCCGAGCGAGGGCAGTTCGTGTCTGGGGAGCGGAGCTTGGCGGACGATACAGGGCTTCTGCCCCGCCGAGCAACCTGATTAATTGCACTCAAGAACCGATTGGGGGTGGGTGTCATTTGCATGCCGGCTGGGAAGATAGGTAGCCGGGGTTGCAGGACGAGGCACCGACTTCACTTTTGCTGTTTCTGTGTGCAGAGCATATCAGTTTGCAATAAAGTTTGGTCATACATGTAGTAAACACACATGCACACAGGTATCCAAATGTATGGATGTGTATTCTGAACAATAACACACTTTTTTTTCTCTCACCCTCCTCATTCAACAAAAGCGCAGTAGAAGAAAACTTAAAGGTTCAGAGCTTAATTACCATTCCTGTATAATTAGCCTAAAACGCCTATCCAATGTATACCCAAAGTAAATTGAAAGCTGTTCTTGAAGCATTTGGAATAATTGCATGGGGTTTGCCTCCTTTTGAAGGTAACACTCTGACGTTTGTTCCCCAACAGTAAGAATGACGTGCCACTGGTATTGATCAATTGATAAATACCACTTTGAACACACTGAAGTAAACGGTTTTTTTGTTTTTCATTTACGCCTAAATAGCAATGTAATCAAACCGTTGTTGTCGGAATGTCAATCAATCGGTGGTCAACTATAAGGCTTCATTGGTGAGTTTTATCAAATTTGTCAATGTAGTGTGTTTGTTGGTGATCTAACAGTGATGTTGATTGTGCCTGCTGTTGTGATTGTATCTTGAGATTAATTATGTGGCTCAAAGCTCAAGAATCATAGCTTTTAAAGGATGTAACCATGACTACCTACCAAGGACGTGCCGTCCATATAAGCAGAGTAAGCAGTGCTTACCCAACGAAAAAATAAAAAAGGACCGTGAAAATATTAAAATAAAAGTGCATGTAAACCGTTTGTTTTCATTAAAAGAGTCGTATTTTAGGTCCCAGGGCAGCAGGAGTCATTCATTTTGACGTTGCATTTTTAGTGCCACCTGCAGGAGTAAGCACTCCCTACTCTGCTTGCATTGCGTTACATTATAAGCACTTCTCTCTCTGCTTTCCCTCGCGTACATTAGAATGCGTGAAAATGTATTTTTTATTTTTTCCCGATGCCTCAGCCCGCTGTTTAATGTGGCCAGGGTAAGCATGCTTACAGCCAATCAGTAGTTCTTTCATTCAGATAAGAGCTACTGATTGGCTCTTATCACTTTCAAGTTCACTTAACATTTCACCTCTCGCCCGGCAGAATAGCTTGTTATGCTAGCTAGCTCAAACGATCTAAATAATAATAATCAATAAGGATAACTTGCTTGATTTTGTGAATATGGACATTACTGTCAGCGACCTAAAGGGATTTCGTAGACTGGACTGGACTGGAGCCACCGCTCACCGATCTTCACACCCAGAAAGGGAGAGTCGCCAGCGGCTACAGCAAGCCTGGTATGAGCGGTTTATATGATTTATATGATTCGCGAGGTTGGTGGCGATCTGTGCTTGTTTATATGGTTTGAGTACTTTGAGAGGGAGGGTTTGTGAGCAAGTGCCTATGTGACAAAGTGTGAAAAGAAAGTGTGTTGTGAGTTTACTATGGAGGATGGAAACGGTGTGTGTCTGTGTTGTGCGTGTGTGCGTTTGCGATGTTGAAACGGGACTTGTAGATTTCAGCAGGCTGGCTACATGAAAAGATCTTGGTTCAAAAAAGATTGAACAATGAGCACCCCTGATATAGTCGAAACTGGCAACTGTTTTTTTTGTTTTTGGTAATCTGATCACAAAGTGACACTACAGTTTATTAGCGGGTTCTAGCAGGGTTCGAGTTATAAGCTGAACTCTGTGGGGGTCTCCAAAATAACAGTGCGAAATGTTCTCATGCACGCGCGAATCATGCCCACACAGCGATGGGACTTACAAGTTCTAATTAGCTATAGGCAGTAGCGGATTAAGGTGGTCAGTGGCCCTAGGCTACTCCTTTGTGTGAGGACCCCCCTGCCCCCATACACAAGCCTCCCCCCTCCCCAAAATATACAACTCACGAGCACCCTGCACACACACACACCACTCATAATGCTTTACCATAAAACACTTAAACACTTTAATAACACAATAACACAACAGTGTTAATAATGCAAAGAATTAAAAAAAGGTTCAGTGCATTCAGTTCTGTCTCTATTGCTCTCCTCTCCCGTTGTCTCTACTGTCCTGTTGTCTGTCTCTCTGTTGCTGTCCTGTTGTCCGTCTCTCTGTTGCTCCCCTCAGCTCTAAATGACAGAAATGAATTAGCTAATTAGTTGGCATGTAAACATATAGTTAGGGTTGGGTACAGTTTGGGTTTTATTCGATACCGGTGACAAATCGATACTTTAAAAACGGTACCGGTACCGAAACATCATCCTCATCCTCAAATCCCAACATATCCTGACGCCACAGCTGCAGGCTACTCATTTCACCACATCAACAGCCCCACATGAAACAACAGCTATAAAAGCGATAGTCACACATGTATCTCGGCCAATAATTGTGTTATTTTTGCTATACAGAAGGAGCGAAAAATACATTAGGTTAGTACACTAGGTTAGTAAAAAGTAAAAGCCACCTTACCTTTACGGAGACAAGATAGACCTGTGTGGTCTGTTTTCAGTAGGCTGCGGTTGCGGTCCTGGATGCTGACGTCCGATGTCCTTTCTTTATCCAAGATTGGATGAACGGGAGAGGGTCAAATTTGTCTTTGATAAAAACCCGAAATTTTCTAGGCTTGATGACCCGGTCGGCAGCAGTGGCCTTTTTTTGGGCGGCATGGTAGCTACTACTGTATGTATATACTCCTGTATAGCTAATGAATGAATGTTTGCTTCTCAATAATAGGCTAGGTGCACGATCTCACTACTTCCTGAAAGGCAACTGGTGTCTCACTCTATTGGTTTAATTGATTAATCAGCTGTGCACTGTGTGTTCCAACGGTTTACCGCACAGCTGATTAATCAACCTTTTGCTGTTGCACAATATTCTACTGCGCCCCATGGTGTCTTGGTGGTGCAAGTGCAGGCAGTCAAAGGCATACTGTCATTCACAGGAGATTAATGGTGCGCGTAGTTCTTTTGGAAAACGTGTTTATTTTACAATATTTATAATATAAATTAAATAATATTCATTACATTGACATTTTGATCAAATAATAGTTGTGGTAATGTATTATTAGCGACCCCCACAGATTTTTGATTTTACTGCCTTCATGGGAGCTCAGAGAGCCTCAGACCATCTCTATGGGAGCTCAGCTCCCATTGGCTCCCACATAACTCGAACCCTGGGTTCTAGGGCATCAAAATTGCATTTCCTTGAAACTGCGTTCACTGATAGCGTGTATGTGTAATTATGTGTATTTCTATATCTTATGCTTACCCAATCTAAAAGCTCACGGCACGTGCCTGCTACATACGTTAACATAGGAACATAGGAAGCATGTACAGAGCAAGACAATTAACATATGACGCTATGGCCCGCCGGCGGATGGTTTCCTTAACTGTTGGTGCAGACATGTAGAGTGTTGAATCATCTGTACACATAGACACATTTATTTTACTTCAAGTGCGGTATCTGGGTCTCTCTGTTTACTGACATCAGACCAACACATATTTCATCATATTTCATCACCTTCATGCATCCACATCACCACAGAAAACCTTGTACGATCTTATGTAAAACTTTTGGTCCTTTGAAACTTAGACTTCCTAACTATGCCCAGTAAATTATGACCACTAAAGCCAATGGGAATAGTCTAGACACTGCTTCAGAGCAGAGTTCAGCAGCAGTAAATCAATGCATGTTGATAATTCAGCTCCAATTTTGTTAGTGTACACCCTGGCAGGTTGGGTAATAACCGGAACAAGATTACAGGCACTGCTTATATTAAGCTTTTTTTACCAGCTTGATACAAGAAAATTCATGTTTAGGTCTCCCAGGACATAGATTTCTTTATTTTCATTGCATGCTTGATCAAACATTTCACACACATTTCTACAGGATCTGGTGAAAAAGGCCTCAAGTAGGGGGAGGTTTTTCAGCAATTTTAAGCTTTCAAATGATGTGTCATACGTTGAAGAAGATATGTTTATTTGAATGTTGGTACACCTCAAATAAACTAACAGTGAAAATATCTTTCAAATTGTTCAAACTTTTCGCAGGCAGGATAGTAACGTCAGCTACAACCAATACAACTAAAACTTACGTTTTTTCTACTGAACATATTGATTGTTTTAACAATTTGTAATGATGAATTCATGTTTTATTGGGATGAAACTCCTCAATCATTGTTGATCAATCATTCTTGCCCAATCATGTTAAACTGTTAAATTCCTTGCTGGAAATGTTCTCTTCTTTTCAGGGCAGGTAATGGGTGTAATTGGGCAGGTAATCCCAACCACTGACCAAGGACAACCACTCCCCCATTATACTACCTGTCAGCTAACCTCAGGAAACAAACTTGCAGGGCTGACATTCTTTTTATTGATAAATAATAATAATAATAATAATAATAATTAAAGATCCATGATTTGTTATTGCCATGTGTGCCAATTGAGCTTGTACCAAACTACAAATACCTTGGCATTCAACTGGACGACAGCCTCTCTTTTCAATTGCATATAGACAACCTTCTAAAGAAACTAAAATTGAAGCTTTTTCTTTAGAAACAAGTATTGTTTCTCAGCTGCTGCAAGAAAACGTCTGGTTGCTGCCACCTTTCTGCCTCTCTTGGACTACGGTGATGTCTTGTACATGAATGCCTCTGCTACCTCTCTTCAACATCTGGATGCAGTTTACCATGGCGCGTTAAGATTAATTACAGGCTGTAAACCCCTTATACATCACTGTGTGCTATACTCTCTGGTTAACTGGTCATCTCTCTCTATCCGCCGAACCCTTCACTGGTATATTTTCATTTACAAATCCATCCTTGGTCTGCTCCCTTCCTACCTTTCTAACCACCTGTCACGCAAGCAATCCGTCTACGGCCTTCGCACACAGGACATCATCACATACTCCATCCCCTTGGTCCGGACCATGAAAGGCAAAAGGGCGTTCTCATTTGCAGCCCCTTCCTCTTGGAATTCATTACAGCAGAGTCTGAAACTGTCTCAGCTGATCCCTCTCTCCAGTGTCAAGCTCTTGCTGAGAGACATACAGTGCGAGTCCATGATTTGTTCTTGCTATTAAGTTGACCCTCCCTTTTGCCCATTACTGACCCCTCCCTGTCCCTAGATCTTTAGCTGTCTAGTTTTAGGTTTTTGTAGTTTTAGATTATCGACTTTTACTAGTTTTTGTTTTAGACTGTGTAGTTTTAGTTTAGTTTTAGTCTATACTGACGGAAAGTTTAGTTTATCTTAGACTATTTTAGACTAGTTTTAGTTTTAGACAATGTAGTTTTTAGTTTAGTTTTTAGACTATGTCGGCCAGGTTTTGTATTGTATTTGTTTGTGGTGGATGTTGTATGCCTGTGAACAGGTCACACTTGAAAATGAGCCCTTGGGGCTCAATGTGTTTCTTACCTGTATAAATAAAGGTTAAATAAAAAAAAAAAAATAGTTTTACTATTTAAAGTATGACATCCCATTATACAATTATTATTATTAATTATTCCACAACATGAGAGAAAAAAAAGCAAGCAGTTTCTTGCCTCATCAGAACAGATTTCTCTGATCTTCTCTAGATAATTCTGCCTGCTATAATGACAACGTTTTGTTTTCAGCATTCTCTATCTTTCTCACATGCTCAGCAAACACACACACACACACACACACACACACACACACACACACACACACACACACACACACACTTCTCTTTGCTTCTTCATACAGACTGAGGAATAGATTGACTGAGCATTCTTTATACAGTATATGGAAAGCAATGATTTAGCTAGATAAACCTCCTTGGTTTCCTCTTGCCATGACAGCCGCCATGATCTTCCATCCAACTCGATGACGATCGGTCTGGGTCGGTCTCCTGCTGATGGGATCGCCCGTCCCAGCTCACATCTTGAGTCTCCGGAATGCCGTCAATAATGATGTTCCTTTTTGACTGCCCCTCGAGATAGTCAGTTTTCCCATCCAGTGATAGTCCAGATTCACACACCAGGTCTCTGCATGTACATTTCTCATCAGCGGTGTTACGACTAGGGGATACGGGGTGTAACAATTAAATAAAACCGGGGGGACAAGAATCGGAGGAGAAGGGAAATATAAAATAAACAAGATGTATTGTACAAAGGTAACATAAACAGGTTTCCGTGAAACTCTTAACTGAGAGCGAATTAATCTACACTATTAATAATAAAGAATCAAGTAAATTAACAGGCCTAGTGGCAATCTAATCTAAGTAACCAATCAAATACAACTATAAGACTAAACGACTATGAACCTAAGATTAATAAACACAAAGTACAAAACTAGGATACAAAACTACAGCTGTAACTAACAAAAGAAACCAACACAAAACAACTATAAAGTTGTTGTCTGGCCCACTGGCACCAACTGAGTGTCTCTCCCAGGCTTTTATCCTCCCCCTCCACCCTTGATTGAGGATGGAGCACAGGTGTGCCCAAAACAGGCCGTCACCACCTTCAAGGCCATTTGAGTCTTCTCAAGTTCTTATTGCTTCGGATCCATCAAGTCCAGTCTTCGTTTATGTTCCGTGACATCTTTTACGAGGTTGTTGATTTAATTGTTTGTTGTCTCCGTGAAACATTTTGACTTTATGTTGTTCTAACATTTCTGTCAGGACTTTGACAGTAACGTTATTCTTCATCCGCATCAGAGGACTCTTTCGGGCACTTTTTCTGAGTCATTTCTTTTTCTTTTGATGGGCCTTCAAAGGCTATTTAAGTCTTCTCAAGTTCTTTCTGCTTCACATCCATCAAGTTGACTTGTTCCACTAGGTTGCTGACACAAGACTCCAGCTGTGTGTACTCCTTCAGAGATAGAACTACGGTAGCATTTTAGAATGTCTAGCTCATTTACCAATCGTCAATCATGTGATGTGACAAGGCTGAATAAATTAACACAATGCAGAGCACCAGGTAATTTCAGTTAGCTTATCTGACATTGGATTTTTAAGGGACCACCAATCAACATTGACCAATGAAACGTATGGGTAGGAATTAATATGAATATGAATCCATGGAATACAATACAATGGAGGAAAGGAGCAGAGGGCAGATGTGTGTGTGTTTCTGTCTGTCTGTCTGTCTCAGGGGATTTTTAAATAGTACCAGTCAAAAGTCTGGACACACTTTCCCATTCAATTCAATATCTATTGTTCAACTCAATTCAATTCTATTCAATTCATTTTCAATATCTCCACCCTATTTATGAAGGTATATTTCTGTCTCTGTAGAGATGAGCAATGACATGGTAGTGGCATTATGGAGAAAGCAACATGTGTACGATTGACAACAAGCAATGACTCTATAGCTAGCCCATGAAAGAGAAACAAATCTCTGTCTTCAGTCTACAGCTCTCTCACAGCACACAAGGACTAGTTGCTTGCTCCTATGACTTCCGGTGTGCACAGAGTTGCTCTCTTGACGAGGGACAAGCAATGCAAATAGGAATACGATCACTTGTGATAAAGCAAAAGTGTGCTTTTGTAGATGGCATCCAAAGGTTTAAGAATAGTGGTGGCTGCATTTCATATCACTATAATCAAGTAGATGATATCATTATAATTAAGTACTGGCATGAAAGTCGATTGCACACTCTGCTTTCTGCTGTTGAGGGAAAGGCAAGGCCAATCCTGGGTGAGGCTCAATCGTCTCCGGACCGGCGTCGGGCGTTTCCGCTCATCAATGCACAGATGGGGCTTGGCCCCAAATGCGTCGTGCGAGTGTGGCGCAGAGGACCAAACCGCAGACCATATTATCCTGGATTGCCCGGTGTACCACCCACCCAACGGGATGTATGGTCTGTCGGTATTAGATGACGAGACGATGACGTGGCTTCTGGAGGGGTGTCCAGAAATATAGCCCGGGTGAGCCCCTCAACCAGGTCTCTGGGTGGTAAAAGGGTAGCCCCTCGGCCCCGAGCCTGGTGGAGTGGAGAGGAAAACAACAACCCATACGCCGAAGAAGAAGGGAAAGGCACATTCTATTCATATAGGGGAATGAGAAAAGGAGTAGGCGTCAGAGAGGGCTGCTGGTGTAGCTGTACTTTCAGGTGAGATCCAGGTGGATGTGAGAGCGAGGACGTTGAGGGACACGAACGAAGCATGGGCTGAGGTAGCATCAGCGTTTCGGGCCGCTGACTAGCAGTTCCATAGACCTCCCGCTGCAATTAAGTCATGGTCAGTTGAAGAAGGCGGATAGATGAGATTGGAAGGATTGAAAGTGGGGATGTGGCGTCTATGTGTCCTCCTGAGGGACAGAAGAACAGGAATAGGGAGAAAGCACATTGTGATATTAGTCAGTAGACGGGTACAGGGTTAATGGTCAAACAAGAAATTGGAGGTGCTAAGTGCACTCAAAGTAGACAAATATGACATGAGAAAAATCTATAATCTATCTATCTTCAGAGAAGAGAAGATACTTAGTATTCTTAGTGTCCTGGCCTCCCACAGATGTCTTATTGTCAGGAGTCTTTGTGTCAGAAGGCTGTCACGGAGGCTCTCTAACTGTCCGGATATTAATGGAGATTTCACTGATTGCTGAAGACTGGCATACTTGCAGCCCCTCCCCACTAATGATCACTAAACGACCGGTTAGGTGTGCTCACTATAGGCTACGTTCACACAGCAGGTCTTGATGCTCAATTCCGAATTTTTACACAGATCCGATTTTTTTGTTTGGCAGTTCACATGACTTTTAAAATGTGACCTATTTGACCTAGGCCCACATTGACTAGTGTGAACATTCCACAGCCCTGAACAGACCGGCATGCGCAGAAGGACAATAAAATGACGTCAGGATGTCACGTGCAGCGCACTGTTTACAGAAGTGTGAAAAACTCCGAAATCTTTAAAAGTTTTTTTTTCTCAGGAATGTGATTTCAGGGATACCAACATTCAACGATTTCAATATACATCATTTGAAAGCTTACAATCTGTAGTTTCAGTGTATGTAAAAAACCGAAAAATTACTTTGTCACTTGGTTGGTCAAAACACTGGCTGGTGACACATTTTTGTCTCCTTCCTTCTAGCTAGTCTTCACAGCCTTGAATATGACACACCCACTGACGACGTCACGGTTCTAGTTTTTGGTTCCAGCTGGGAACCAACTTTTCAGGCTCCAAACCAATTTATTTTAATTAATTAATTTTGCCATTTAGCAGACGCTTTTAATCCAAAGCGATTTACAATTACGAATTACAGGGACATTCCCCCTGGAGTAACTATGGGCTAAGTGCCTTACTCAAAGGCACACTAGTAGTAGTGGTGTGGCTTCAGGCGGGATTTGAACTCACAACCTTCCGATCACAAGTCCAACTCACTGTCCACTACTAGACCACCACTACCCCTATATGCGCCGGCCGGTTCGAGACTAGGTTCGCGTTCCCGAACGGGCACAGTTCCAGAGAAGTAAACCTTTGATATTTTTAGTTTGAGTGTTGAGACATTCTCTTTTCTTTATTTTTTTTGAGTTGCATCTGCTGCCTTTACTATACTTACCTGCTGTTTTGGAGACGTTGCTTCCTCCCAATTGATTTTCATGTGGGGTTTGTGTTTTGTGTCCTGTGTTAACCAGAACTCAAGTAAAGAAACTTTTTTTGTTGTTTTTATCGCTGCCTTTCGTCTGCCTCATTATAATATAATAGATTATATAATATATTAAGCACCGCACCTGGGTCCACCCATCCAACTCAATGCCCTACACCACTGTGTCTTTCTACTGTGCTGGTCTGTTGGATGTTCTATTCCATAGCAGACAAAAAAGAGAAACCAAGAAAAGAAGACAGTAGATCATCAGCGTGCATAGCGCTTTCTTTGCTCTGCTCCGTAATATAATAATAATATATAATAAAAGGTCCAGGGGAATCTTCCCCTCATTTGTTTCAGCCTGAGGGCTTTCATGGGTCCATAGTACAATATCATTGATGTTTCAATAACAATATCAGCTGTAAATTGTTAATAGAGGGCTCATTTGAACATGAAGACAATATCCACATTGTACCACTGTCATATGTGTAAATGGAAATCAATCCCATGAAAAATGTGTGCGCGAGGGAGAGTGTCTCCAGGAATTACATTTAAATGAAAACATCCATGATACAGAAACCCAATTACCTAGATGGAAGGAGAGGAAGTATTATCGAAACAAGTATGCCAATGACACGCTTGAGAAATTATCCATAACTTGAAAGGTCATTCTTGTCTTTCTGCAGATATAGTAGGATATCAGATACACGGCTGCTAGTGCCGACTGCGTATAAGATAAGTGGGGGGATTGCTGCCTTTGTTACAGTTCTAGCTGACTGACTGTAGCTGTGTTTTTTCTATTGTACTTTTTCCAAAGTATGGTTCACTTCTTGTTGAGCATTCTCATGTGCCCAATGATTTATTCATATTTTTCCCTAGCAAAGGTTACATTTCCTAGCACACAACCAACGTATGTTGGTGCACCGGGGTCATGACTTCACCTTGGAGGGGTGCTCGTTAGCACAGATTTAAACAAATGTGTGAACACAATTTGAGAGAAATAGGCCTTCTGTGTACATAGAAAAAGTCTTAGGTTTTTGATGTGTGATTTTTGTTGTTGTTGTTGTAAAAACAAAATGTTGCGTTTTGTTCAGTGTAGTTATAAATGAGGGGAAAAGAATGAGACATAACGAGAGAGAGAAAAAATAGTTAATTTTTAAATAAAAAATACATTTTTTTGAGAATTTTGAGAATGACAGCACTAACTTTCTCTTGCACAATTCTGACACCCATGGAGAGGAACAAAATAACTATACAACCATTCAAAATAAAACACTTTCTGGGTGGCATGTATACAACATAGGAGAAATGTACAAGTTGAATGTACAACAAAACAAAAAACCAAGGAACAATACAACGTGAACTTTAAAAAAAACATGAACAAGACAGGAGAATGTTGGTTTGTGTTAATAACGCAATGTCGCATCAGTCCCTCTACAACTACAGCAGCCTAGTTCTCTTTGAGACACTCCATGCCAAGCATTCACACTTGTCGCCACGCGCCAGTCTTGTGTCTGTGTCAGACTGTGTCACAAAAGAACATGTGACACTGTTTATTTTTTTGGGGGGAGGGGAATCAGTGATGGAAACATCTTCTTCATCGCGACTGGATGGCATTTACAGATTTACAGATAAACTCTAGCAGCCTTATTGCATACAGACAAAAAAGGAAAAGCTGCATTCCAAACCAAAAACTTGCATCCTTACAACTACCCTTGATTACACAGTACACTGGGTCCATCTAGTCCTCCAAAAGGATATCTGAAGGTGCTGTCAAATCAGACATGTTGAATGCATGGGGGCCAAGTCATCAAAAGAATAGTGATGGGAGCAAATGTTTGGTTTTGGAACAGCCAAAGTATCTATGGTACAGTCCACTGCGTTCACAGACATCGTGGGAGTGTTCTAATCAACACAAACCCACTACTACTTGGCAAAGGATTCTCTCTGGAGAAAAGCATCATTTACTGTATCGGTTTTACACACAAAGACACACACACACACACACACACACACACACACACACACACACACACACACACACATATAAACACACACAGTCACACTGTCCAAATTGGTACAGTGGCAGCAAAAAGACTGGAGAATGGGGCAGCAAGCAAGCCAATTTATGCTCACTACACAGGTTAAGTGTGAGACTTGCTGTGCTTGAAGAACCAACTGTGCCTAGTGCCAGTAGTGGACTGGCCATCTGGAACACGGAGAGAATCCCTGGTGGGCCGGTCGATATGTCATTTGAAAGTTCCAGAGCCGTTTTGCTGTCCCAGTCCGTCCCTACCCAGCGCAAACAGTGCAAATGTACTTGCAAATGTCCTGCTGATCTAAGGTTTACTAGAAGGGTCCAGTACCACTCTGGGACCTGTTAGGTGGATGGGTCGCCTCTGTACTAAAGCATTGCACCATCAATGAACTCAGGCACACTTTCAACAAAAATGACTTGACTTCTAAACGACAACAAAATAAACCCTTGTGAGTTACATTTTTCTGATACATCCCTCTTTGCAAATGTCAATTCAAAACCATCATATATTATTAAAAAGAAAAAAAACTGCAAATACATACTAATTTATTAACTTATTTGAACTGTGTATGTGTATATATATACAGTGATGCTTGAAAATATGTGAACCCCTTGTGCAAGAACCAATCTTTTTTATCTGACAACAACAGGTTTCTATTTACCAATTCCATATGTTGGTTTAGACTCGAGGGAATCATGCGTGTAGTAGAAAAACTAAATTATAAAGGAATTAGTGCAGGTGCAAAATATGTGAACCTCTTCAGTCAAACGAGAGGCCACTAATCAGTCTCTGACATCTGTTTTGAGATATTTTTGCCAACTCCTCATTACAGAAGTGAGCCAATTGAGTGAGGTTTGAGGGGTGTCTGGCATGAACTGCCCGCTTCAGGTCCTGCCTGACCTGTTATGTCAGATAAAAAAGACTGGACTAAATAAAAATGGCATGGTTAACACACACAAAAAATCTATGAATTGCACAAGGGGTTCACATACTTTCAAGCATCACTGTATATATGCAGTATATATAGTACATACATTGCCCTGCGTAAGCAATGGAACAGTGAAGCATTTTGTCTTATTTTGGCTCTACACTCCAAAATGTTGGATTTAAGAATCAAAGATGATCAGCTTTAATCCAATGTTAAGCACTGGCAAGCTCAGCAATAGGCTAGGTGCACGATCTCCCTACTTCCTGAAAGGCAACTGGGATGAACATATCCTGTCTCACTCTATTGGTTTAATTGATTAATCAGCTGTGCACTGTGTGTTCCAACAGTTTACCGCACAGCTGATTAATCAATTAAACCAATAGAGTGAGACAGGATATGTTCATACCAGTTGCCTTTCAGGAAGTAGGGAGATCGTGCACCTAGCCTATTGCAAACAGGCTGGAAAGGCCAAGGCATACTTCAACAGTGGATGACCGAAGAATGCTCACAATAACTAAGAAAAACCCCAGAACAACTATGCCACTGATCAGGAACACTCTCCTGGGTAACTTGTCATAAACATAAACACGTTGGTAATTTCTGAATGGTGAAACCAATATGTACACAAATACCATCAACAAAGCTGAGAATCTCTACTAAGACTAGACTCTAACTTTAACCGGTTTGATTTAAAATCCAACATTTTGGAGTGTAGGGCCAAAAGAAGAAAAAATGCTGCACTGGTCATTACTTCTGCATGCCACTGTATATGTGACGGGCTGGAGAGAGAGGTGTACCAAGTTGACAGCCGTGAATTCGTGTTTGTTCATATTACCAAAGTTTACGTGTTGAAAAGCCCACAAGATATAACATAGAATTTGTTGGCAAACTAGGATTGTTTTCGTTAAGCTTTGTTCTCGGGTGAATGTTGGTGATTACATGTCATGTTTATGTTTAGGGATCGTGATCATCTAGTTATGTGTAGTTAAGTGTTTTTAGCATATTCATGTTCTATCAGCATTCTGTGACATGTTAAACACGCAGAGCAGCTAACTAGCTAGCGAAATGTTCTTTGTTGTGGAGCACAGTCTGAAACCAGTCTGTTTATTTGTTTTTGGTTCAGGGCGATTGTGGGGAGCAATGCCGTGTCTGGCCTGCAGAGGGGGATGCAGGACTGTTGGTGAAGGGGATGGGGGGCGTAATTGACGTCGGCTGATCTCAGTTTAGGGTAGTTCAGAGATATTGAGTGTCAAAGTTTTTACATTCCATTATGTTTTGTGAGATGGAACCTTTGTATTTTATGAATTACTAACTCAAAAATGTCAACATTTTTAAAATAACACCACACAGGCATTAATAAACACCTAATGAATCAGATTATGTAAAAAAACTCAATTTTGACAAAAATGGAGATAGAACCTTATAATTCTAACGTCACAATGGAGATAGAACCTTATAATTCTAACGTCACGACCAGTAACGCCAGGAAGCAGAGACCGAAAGGGTCGACGAACCGGCGAGCAGAGCCAGCTTCGGGCTCTGCATATTATTGTTTACGGACATTATTATTATTATTTTGATTTTGAGTGTGAAAAGTGTATCTGTGAGGCGAAGAAGAATAAACTGTCTGCGCACTGTGAAACTCATATCCCTGGTGTTCCGGCTCCCTCTGTGCAGTGAACTCGTTGTTTTAACATCGATTTTCTCTGCTAGTTGAGTTGAGGTGTACCGACAATCAAATAAGCATACCGACCTTGCCGACTTGGTCCACCTTTGACCAGCCCGTCACACATATATAATATATCCTTTATATACATATCCTATATATCTTCAATGAATGTATCCATAGAAATTCTCTCAGTACATTTTTCTCCACCATATAAATCCAATAGATCTCTGTAGAAAACAATAACATATTTGACTTAAACATGGACCAACTGCATATTGTTTCATTCTCTCGTTTTATACTCCTTCATCTGCTCATTCTTGGCTGCTTAAACCTTGACCTCTGCTGAAATGCAGTAGAGCACATTGGGAAGACATTGGGAAGCCACAGTAGAAAGGTGCTGACCTTTTCAAAAACAGGCCCTTTTCCAGACAGAGGAGCAGGAGGAACCTACCACAAAGCACACACGAGAAGGTCCTCTAAAGTAGGGTGGTAAAGGGTGCTTTGACTTAAGCACCCATTGTAACTGTAGGGCTGCAGTTTCTGCTGGTTTTCAAGTCACATTCAACTCTGACCTAAGTGAGTTAGGCTGAAGAGACCCATCTGACCGAGTTGGTTAAGTGTGTTGTGGCAGTGATAGTACAATATGGAATCAGGTACACTAGCACCAAAAATTTATATTTTTCTTTCAGTGTTGTGCGATGAAAGAAACCAGCAGACACTATGGGCCCTCCAGCCTCCAGGAGTATGGTTGCGATACTCGTGCTCTGAGCTAACTTTAGAGCAGCCTAGTACTAAGAAAGTCTGTACAGTCTACACCTAAATCCCAGTCCTCCAATGGGATGCTTCTGGTGAGGGAGGGGCGGGAGCAGACTCCGCCCCCCTTGAAAGATCGACGACGAAAGAGTTCTTAACAGATTCAACTGTTGCGTCTAGCGACGTCGGTCACCTTCTGCAATCAGAAGAGAGATTTGGAATTATGACTCTTGCAATACCAACGCAAATTAGGTGAACATTAGTAATTACATATATTTTTTATACAGGGTGCTGGACTGAGGCTTCTTTTCACTGTCAAAAGCTTAACTGATAAGGAGAGTGTTTGCAGGATTGGGGATGGGGCTAAGCACAGTGGTTAAATCAGTAGTGGATAGAGTAATGTTAAGGGATGCTTGTACCTTTGCCTGACAGAGCCATAGGAGTCTAAAAGCTGAGTGCTGGCCACTTCCAAGTTCCAATCGTACATCTCCAAGATTTTCAGACACTCTGTCCTGGTCTTCAGTCCAAGACAGAAGAGCTGCTCCACCTGCAGAAAAAAAAACAAAGTAAGAGGACTCCATCAGTCTTTAAAAAATGTGCAGTCCTTCAACAATTTGGTTGCTTAGTCACAGGATGCTTATGCCTAAGGTGGGCCGTAGACCCCATGTCTTCAAATAGCTTCAAAACATGTGACTGTACCAACTAAATAGAGTCCTTAATAGAGACCCTTACCTTGAGATAATGCACTGCTTTCTCCACATTCCAGTTGTGGTTCTGGAGGGCTGTCTGACACTCTTCTAAAGTCACACCATGGACCGCCTCCTGCACCTGGACACCAAACAGCCAAAAAACCAATCAATGCTGCGAAGTCTTTGACCAATCATATACAGTATACAGTCCTCTGCTGTCAACCAAAGTCACATGAAACCCAACAATAGTTAAAGGCCTTTTTCTTTTTAATTCCAAGTGGCATACAGACTTGTTGTCAAATACATTTAGTAATATATACAAATATATGTTTGTTTGTAATAAATCAATAGTAGTTTGTTTACAATTTGGTTGTGAATTACAATGTACTGAGGAAGGAACATCAGTCAAAAACAGAATCATCTGAATCTATTTTTAGGTATTCTGGTTAAGAATGTACTCAAAGGGCACAACATAAATATGTCCCATAAGATTTTAAAAACTTTTTTTACACTCCTGAACTAAAGGCACATCATCCATGCCACGACTGCCTCAGTTTATTTTCACTGGACTTTCATAGATCCTTTTGTGTTTTTTTTCCTAATGAAGAAAATCTGTCTATGTCCCTTAAATCAAACCTTAAATGTGAAAAACAACAAACACACATAATGTAAAGAAGGATCAGAAACCAGAGCTTTCAGTACTCACCATTTTGACCCTATCGGCTGAGGTTCCTCCCTCCGCCCTGCCAGGTAGCCCATCTGAACTCACCCTGGGCATGCTGAGAGACGCCTTCATGCCTGGCCGGAAGCCCAGACTACTGTTGTTGTTGGAAGAGAAGTTGGCCTTCAGATCTCCCCCTGGGTTCTGATGCTGGTTCACGACCATGGGTCTGACCGTGGCCGTGTTGGCTTGCCTCCTCTCCTCACAGATCCCACTGCTGCCACCAATGGACACGCTCTCAGCCTCCTGGAAGAATCGGTCGTAGCGGTCCAGGTAAGGGGGTCTCTCGGGCAAGAGGTAGTAGTGGGTGTTGCTGACCTTTCGGCCGTCACGTACGATGGGTAAGATACACGGCCCCTTGGCTAGGTCCTTTCCCTGGGCTTGTGCTTGGATGACCTTTGGAGCAGCATATTTGGGGTCAGAAGCAAAGCTATGTGTGGTGGGCATGAGTTTTCCGGGTGAGTTTGAGAGGTAGGACCCGTAGGTGGGAGGAGGGGCGCTGGGGCAATTCATGCCCCTCTGCTGGGGGGAGCCCATCTGGAGGCACATGGGGCTAGGTGTGCGTGAGCCAGGCTGGGACAGAGGGTCCCGTGGGGGGATCTGAGGGGGCCGGTCCTGGCTATCCTCAGCAGTCGGAGTTGGGGACAGGTCACCAGACCAGCGGGCATAGTCCCCCCGTTTGACGGGCCGCGGAGGTATAGGGACACGCGGAGGTATCTGCGGCTTGTCCTCGGAGGAGAAGGAGAGGACGATCTGGCGGTGGAGGACATCCTGGTACTGAAGGCCTGAGCCTGGCGAGGGTGACGTGGACTGGAGGCCTCCGGCAGGGACGTTAAGCCTCCTCATGCACTCCTGCTGGAGCTCCTGGAAGATTTCCGCCGACTCGGAGTAGGTGGAGGCCTGGCTCTGCTTGCAAGGCAGGAAGAGGTTGTCCTCCAGGCTCGGTTTGTTTGTTTCTGGCCCCCTGGTGACCACCTCCTCCTCCCCCGCAGCAGGCATGTCCTCAGACGGGGTGTGGGTCTCACTGCTGCACCCTCTCTGCTGCTTCTGCTGCTGCTGCTCTATGCTGTTGATGGAGCTCACCTCCATATCCTCCTCGTCTTGTGCTACGTCATCATAGGCAGGCGGAGGGGGCAACGGACGGGCATCCCAGTCCACCACCGGGGTGGGGTGTAAGGGGCGGGGCAACGATCGCGACGGGCTCTGGGGCGGGGTACGGTCTAAAATATTATCTGCCTCCAGTGCCAGCTTGGCCAAAGAGAGCACCTGGAGCTCCACCACAGGGGAGGGGGTGGGTGTGGCCTGGGGAGGAAACTCCTCCCCAAAGTCGATAAGCGACACCTCGACGGGGGTGTGGCCCGAGCCCACGGTTCGGCCACCCTGTTTGGAAGTAGAGACCCCCCAGGTGGCGGGTCTAAGTTTCAGACCCTTGACAGAGCCTGGTTTCCTTAGCGACAGCCTCTTCAGGCCAGAGGCCGTCAGCTCCTCATCTTCAGTCACGGAGTCGTAGCACGGCTCTGGAAAACACAAACACAAACAAATCCGCAGCTTAGCAACAAATAAAATAATGTTACAACTCATGTCAACTCCAGTCATCAAGGCACACAATTAGGTTGGTTTTTCCCATTTCTACCAGGGGCTTAATTAATCGATTACTTTCACTGATTGGTTGAAGATCATACACCTGGTTGGCCAGATAAAATTGCTGACGAAATAAAAAAAAACTAAAGATGAAAACAGATGACTGTGGCCCTTGAGGAAAGGAGTTGAGCATTCTTTACTTAGTAGTACATCCTCTGATTGTGCGTCTCTAGTTTAGACCGTCAGTGCTGCCCCCTGTAGGTAAGTATATCAATTGCTTCTGTAGTTCTCCTTGCAGTCAGTGGATAATTCTGCTCAGTGTGTCCACCTGTTATGTGCAGATAATGGTCACAAGGTCATATGCATTTTGTATTGAACACAAAAGGAAGAATCCAATCCACCAGAGAACAAAAGTTATTGAAAAACGATGGAATTTGAACATGAACTTCCAAAATCATGGCAGTCCACAGAGTCACACAGGCCTGACGTTAGTTACAATTACTAATTCAATGCACAGCAACCAGACAGCACACCTGTTAATGGGAGAGGAAGAGAAAGAAAAAAGAGAGGTTGCTAGAAAGAAACAGGGTTCTGGGATAAGGAGAAGAGGAAGAGTGTCGATACTGAGACATCTTCCGACCCTCACCTCTACGTCTCCTAAAGACACCCGCTTTCCCCTCTACTGTGTCCCTAGAACTTCTACTGCCCCCCTTGTACCGTTTCTCAGTTTCTCCAGTAAAAAATAAAAAAAAAATAAAAAAAGTTTAGTAGAAGGCGATAATAGGGAGAAGGTTTTTCCTTCTATCAGTGGCCCCGGGCCCGAGCTAGAGTACTCTTCCTGCAACGAATGGTGGACTGCTGATTCACATGCTTAGTATTCAAATGTATTGATTGTAAGTCGCTTTGGAATAAGGCGTCTGCTAAATGCCAAAAATGTAAATGTAAATGTACTTTTCATTAGACATTTACCTTTTCCTCCCCCCACAACCCACACCCTGCTGTGTTCACACCTCATTCAGTCTTCAGTCCCTACAGTCCTGGGCTATTTGCAAAAATAGCTGTTCAACATCCTCTGGGTTTTCCCCCGATTGGCAGTATAGTTCGAACAGTTTGAAAACTCCTGCAGTCCCAATCAATCTCCTCTCCACTTACATTACATGGCATGCACATGTTATTAATCTGTGTACGGTAATTTAACGTTTGCTATTCTGTTGTTCAAAGAATAAAACTGGAACATGTTTGTCGTTGTGTGGAAAAATGTATCTGTCGCGCAATGCGCATCAATCAATCAAACTTTATTTATACAGCATAAATCATGGATTGAATATTTGGTCAATCTGGTCAATTTGGTCAATCTGGTCAATTTGGTCAATTTGGTCAAATTTGGTCAATTTGATTCGACTGAAGTATGTTTCGACATGTATGAGAGGGAAATCGCGAACAAAAAGAAAAGAACCATTCTGGAGGCATTTCCTTGCTCTTTAGGAGAGTTGAGCCTTTGATATGGGTCTACTCTATTATGTAGTAGAGTATCTACATACTGTATCTCCCCCTCACTGTCAGGTTAGCTGGGTCCGGACCACTTTTTAAAAAACGTTTAAAAACCCACTTATATAGGATGGCATTTTTATAAGTTGTTTTCTCTTTTTACTTCTGATATGTGCATTGACTTTATCATTTTATCATTCATTAATTTTAATCATGCTTGTGCTTTTATCATGCTTGTGCTTCTATCATGCTTGTGTGAAGTGCTTGTTTCCTTTTAATGAATTACGCTGTCTGTTTATTTGCTGTGTTATGCAATATTCTACCAAATGTACTGTGAAGCACTTTGTGACTGCTGTCTTAATAAATGCTATACAAATAAATAAAAGCAAAGTAAAGTACTCACTTTTTGCTCGTCCTGGTAGCTGAGTGGGCCGGGCAGAGTTCTGGTCCTGTCCCAAAACATCTGGAGGGTCCATGGGATTTCCCAGGTACAGACTGGCGAGAGAGAGAGAGAGACAAGGAGAGAGAGAGAGAGAGAGACAAGGAGAGAGAGAGAGAGAGAGAGAGAGAGAGAGAGAGAGAGAGAGAGAGAAAGAGACAAGGAGAGAGAGAGAGAGAGACAAGGAGAGAGAGAGAGAGAGAAAGAGACAAGGAGAGAGAGAGAGAAAGAGACAAGGAGAGAGAAAGAGAGAGAGAGAAGGAGAGAGAGGGAGAGAGAGACAGATAAAGAGAGAGAGAGAAGGAGAGAGAGGGAGGGAGAGAGAGAGAGAAGGAGAGAGAGAGGAGGGAGAGAGAGAGAGAAGGAGAGAGAGAGGAGAGAGAGAGACAGGGAGAGGGAGAGAGAGACAGAGAGAGAGAGGGAGAGAGAGAAAGAGAGAGAGAGGGAGGGAGAGAGAAAGAGAAGAAAGAAAGAGAGATAAATGGACTCTCCATGCGTAGGATTTGTTTGTTACCCAAGGCTAACCATAAATCAGGCCTAGCCCTGGCTCACAGATGCCTCCTGCCCCAAGTTTCACATCAGTTTATTCAGTCATGGTCCTGACTTGTTGAGTTTCAGCTGACTTGAAAATATATAAATGTTACTTGACTACCCTCCAGTGGTGAGAAAACCAACTCTGTTCAACTGCTTTTAAAATGCATCCTTCATTCCAAGAGGTAAACAAACACAAGGCAATTCATCGTTTTCAGTCACGTGACTGGCGCAGAGCCCTGGAGGGCAAAACATAGTGGAAACACACATTTTGGACACTTGCGATCCATATACAACACCCGCCGCAGTATTTCAATCACTAAAAACAGCGAAGTCGCTGCCAGAGCTGCAGTTCGGTGATGTTTACATATATCTTGGTGGTGTGAGGAGAATCCTTCCCCTTACACCACGGCCTTCAGTTCACACATACCCATGTTGGCATGGGTTTGAATTCGGGTCATGCCTACTGAGATACCCCCTCTTGCTTTCCTGTCGTTCTTCACTATTTCTATCCAATAAAATGAAACTATAACAGTGTGATGGCTGTGAAAAAAAAAAAAGGACATGGAGTCGATGTATGAAGCAGGAGAATAAAAGTAAGAGTTAAGTGTAAGCGGCGGCACTTACTCGTCGATCCTGTCGGGGAACCCCCAGCAGCGGTGGGGGTCTGTGTCTCCGTGGCCTGTGTGGATGAAGCTGTGTTTGAGGGGTCTGCTGATGTCGTGCGCAGAGAGGCCCGCCACTGAGGTCACCACGTTCCGGGGGAACTGGCCTACCTTCAGCGAGCGCTTGTTCTGGCCCCGCCACCAGTAGTTCTCTGCCCTGAGGGGAGGGAGCAGAGGGCCACACAGTCAAATGACAGGGTATATACAGGAATCTTGAGGTTAATTTGAAAGTGACAGTTGGATCTAAGTGACAGTTGACACTAGAACAGCCGTGTCTATGTTACCTACTCAGGGTATATACAGGAATCTTGAGGTTAATTTCAATACCTTTCTAAGACTTTTTAAAGACCTTGTCAATATTTTTCCAGACCTCACCGCCACTTGGAGCTGTAACCTTTGACATCAGTGACACCTTTAACTTAACAGCTTTAGTTTGCAATAGACCACTATCATACAACTGAATTTCCGGTTCATCTTTGTTTTTTAATAAAAAGTTTTGTGCTTTACAATTTTTTTAAATCACTCTCTCTGATGTGTGGAAACTGTATTCACTTTATGGCCTGTCCCCCTCACAAGCCTTGAATTAATGTTTTGGAATCTTTGGACTCATTTAGCAAATGAAATGTGAATTGTGGAGGCTGCGTTGACATTGACCTGCCTGTCAAAACAAGTTCCACCAACCTCAGTTGGGTGGCAAGGATCTCGTATCTTGCTTTCTGATTGGTCAGGGGGGGTTACACAATGCAATGAAGCATGCCTTGGCATAAGAGTGCCGCCTTGCTGTGCAATCTGCACGCTCCACATAGTGCGAGATGCACGCTCCCCGATCCGCACACTCCGCACAGTGCTGACATTTTAGAATATTCCAGAAGTATTATCATTTTGTGATAGACTGGAAATGATTTGAAAGGTTGACTCGATTAGACCAGTCAACCTTCAAAGCATTTCCAGTCTATCACAAAAGACTACAATAATGCTTTGAAGGTTGACTGGTCTATCATGATCGAATGATTGTTGACCACTGGTTTAAAACGGTTGTATGTGGGGGCGCTTAGGTGGTGTAGTGAGTTAAGCGTCGACCATGTAACCGCAGGGTTCCCGGTTCGATTCAGGCCGCGGACATATCCTGCATGTCATCCCTTCTCTCTCTCTCACTCACCCTGTCTAAATCTCTACTGTCTCTGTCAATAAAAGCAAAAATATGAGTGGGACTGCCCCACTCAGAAAAAATAACTTGTTGTATGCACACCTGCCCTCGATGATGGTGATGACATCGTTGACCAGAATCTGAAGCTTATCGGCCTCCTCAAAGTCCTGAAGGGCGCACATGTCGGTAGGCATCGTCTGCAGAGGAGACATGCAGGAACCTCAAATGAGCACTTTTAACAAACCGTGACGTTAGAATTATAAGGTTCTATCTCCATTTTTGTCAGAATTGAGTTTTTTACATAATCTGATCCGTTAGGTGTTTATTAATGCCTTTGTGGTGTTATTTTTAAAATGTTGACATTTTTGAGTTAGTAATTAATAAAATACAAAGGTTTCATCTCACAAAACATAATGGAATGTAAAAACGTTGACGCTCAATATCTCTGAACTACCCTAAACGGATATAGAACCTTATCATTCTAAGATCACGAAACATTGCACTCCAAAAGTACGGCACAAGACGACCCGTAAAAGCCATCACTAGCTGAGGGAGGAATCCACTAGGTGGTGCCGTAGGTCCATTTACAGAGAACACAATTCAGAGGTCCCAAAACACGAGGTTAACGTTGCCAGGTTAGAAGGGGGGGATTTTGAAGTTGAGCAGTAAATGAGCTGCATCCCTAAACAAACATACAGTACACAGTCCGATCACTCACACACAAAACACAAAACACACACCACACACACACACACACCTCTAACAGGAACTCCCTGAGGGCGATGAAGCTGGGCCTGTCGTCAGGTTTTTGGGCCCAGCACTGCAGCATGACGTTGTAGATGTCCTGAGGACAGTCCTCTGGTTTAGGCAGACGCTCACCCTCTTTGTCTATCTTATGCAGGATCTAAATCACAGAGAAACGATAACGTCACTAGATGACTTCTCCGTGTGGGAGCTACAGCAGTATACTTCAACCCAGCCTTCAATCCAAGAGTGTTCAAGTGTTAAAGGTTTGTGTATGTGCACAGTATTGTATGTACTGAGTGTGTGTGTGTGTGTGTGTGTTTACCTGGCTGCCGTTGAGGCCTAGCCATGGCTCCTGGCCGTGGGTGCACATCTCCCACAGAGTCACTCCGAACATCCAGGTGTCTGTGGCGTGGGAGAACGTCCGCGTCTTCAGGCTTTCTGGAGCACACCTACAGCAGGAGACACCAAACCAAGTGATCAATGCACAATGCCACACAAACACACACACACACACACACACACACACACACACACACACACACACACACACACACACACACACACTCACCAGGCGAAGGGCACCTTGCGGTGCTCCTGCATCACGTAGTGCTCGTGGTTGTTGGGCAGAGCCCTCATCAGGCCAAAGTCCCCGATCTTGACCTTCTGGGCGGAGGCCAGCAGGATGTTGCGGGCCGCCAGGTCCCGGTGGATGAACCGCCGCTGCTCCAGGTAGGCCATGCCGCAGGCCACCTGCACGGCGTACTGGCACAGCGTGTGGATCAGCACCGGGCCCTGCGGACGCACGCAACGCAGACGCTCCAGGAGGGAGCCGAGAGGAGCCAGCTCTGTGACCTGGAGGATGATGGAGGGAGAGGGGGGTGATGATGGTGGGAGAGGGGGGGGGTGATGGTGGGAGAGGGGGGTGATGATGGTGGGAGAGGGGGGTGATGATGGAGGGAGAGGGCGGTGATGATGGAGGGAGAGGAGGGTGATGATGGTGGGAGAGGGGGGTGATGATGGTGGGAGAGGGGGGTGATGATGGTGGGAGAGGGGGGTGATGATGGTGGGAGAGGGGGGTGATGATGATGGGAGAGGGGGGTGATGATGGTGGGAGAGGGGGGTGATGATGGTGGGAGAGGGGGGTGATGATGGTGGGAGAGGGGGGTGATGATGGTGGGAGAGGGGGGTGATGATGATGGGAGAGGGGGGTGATGATGGTGGGAGAGGGGGGTGATGATGGTGGGAGAGAGGGGGGTGATGATGGTGGGAGAGGGGGGTGATGATGGAGGGAGAGGAGGGTGATGATGGTGGGAGAGGGGGGTGATGATGGTGGGAGAGGGGGGTGATGATGGAGGGAGAGGAGGGTGATGATGGTGGGAGAGGGGGGTGATGATGGTGGGAGAGGGGGGTGTTGAGGAGGGAAAAGAAAAAGAAGAGTCAGAGATTGGACAAAGAGAAGAGTTGGGAAGAGAGAAATACATGTTTAAAGTAAGGAATAATAGTGTAGTAGTGACATTACTGGGTCAAAAAAGACCAAAGAAACTAGTGTGAAAGCAAATTACACAAACACAAGGCTTGATCCCGTCAATCCAAAATAACCTAGAGGAAAAATATAATCTATTCTAGAAGGTAAAGCAGAGACGAAAATAACAAAGTGCATGTTATTTTGGTCCACTGTCTCCCTCCCTCCCTCCCTTCCTTCCACCCTCCAGTCTCGACAAGAGTGCCTAGACATTTCTGGCACTGACATTATTTACGTGGGCAGGAAGCTGCCTGAGTGTGTTACTTATGAGTGTGTGTATGTATGTGTGTGTGTGTGTGTGTGTGTGTGTGTGTGCCTAGTTGTACCATCTTCATGGGGTGTGTGAGCACCACTCCGAAGAGCCGGATGAGGTTCTGGTGGTCCAGAGAGTGCATGGTGTTGACCTCGCAGATGAAGTCGTCCAGAGCATCCGGCTGGGTCAGGACGTCCGTCTTCAGACACTTCACTGCTACGTTCAACTAGAGGACAGAGGAACAACAAGGGATGTATGAAAACATATCAACATGTTGTCATCACGTCAATTCATAATCCATACCTTACTAGTCTGCACATACAGGCAAAAAACTGGTTGGACTATAGTACTCCCCATACAGTCAATTGTTGAGGGACTACCGTACTAGTCTTTTTTGATGTGTCAATTATTCTTAGTGTATTTTCTTCAGCATACAAATCAAAGTATGCAGTAGACATCATTTGGTTCACAACACAATGTCTCATGCGAATCATCTCAAACTGATGCGAATCACCTCGAAATGCGAATCAGAATGTTTTATGGAAACACACCTAGTAAGAGGATCAGCTGTACCTATATTATGAAGAAGAAGTCAGTTGTCAATTATTCAAAAGGTTTTGGTTACATTTCCAGTAACCCCGTCCAAGTGGAAATTCTGTAAGAGTTATTTGAAGGCGAACTAGACGATGGTCTGATGACACATTCTGTCATCATTCAAAAATACATTTTTAGCCCCTCATAACTAGACTCCAGTTCCTGAATCCGTCCAGGCTGTGTCTTCTCCACCCTATATCCTGGACCTTGCTGCCCCACCCGGGTCCCATCAGAACACTGCCCTTCACTATAGACCCCTGAGCAACACATTCCACATTAGTTTGCTGTTCAGCACCTCGTCAGTCAGAGGACAATGGGTCCCCCTCGAGTCTGGTTCCTCTCAAGGTTTTTTCCTCTGAGGGAGTTTTCCCTCGCCAATGTGCCCTATATGTTTCTCTAAACTTGATTGAAACTTGATTGAGTTAGGTCCAGCAAAGATGTTGAAGCATTTCCTTTTGACGTCATAGACTAATATAATCACATCAAGAGGCTCAAAGATACATCATACTGTACTGCGATACTATTCACCGGATTCAATATCTGGTAAATTCCTGTCCTTCTCTCTCTCTCTCTCTCCCTCCCCTTTTCCTTTCTCTTCCTGCGTCTGGTTCATGACCAGGTGTTTGAAATTGAAAGCAGCTGATGTCCAACATGCAATAGCAGGGCAAATAGAACACCTCTCTCTCTGTCTCTCTCTGTCTCCCACTTTCTCTAACTCTTTCCCACTTCTATACCTGAAACAACAACCAAACAAATTGTTCTCTCTGGGGCGCTTGGTGGCATAACACGCTGAGCGTTGACCATGTAACCGCAGGGTTCCCGGTTCGATTCTCACCACTTTCCCAGCAGGTGTGAACCACTCTCCTCTTTTGACCACGCCAAAAGAGCCGTCTCCGAGCTTCTCAAACAGGGCCAGGTCCTTCTCACTGATCAGGCAGGTGAGGGCCTGCTGCTCCCCAGGTTGGCCGGGCGGGGGGGACAGGAGGCCCTCCCCAGGGGCGGCCGTGGGGGACAGCTTACAGAAGGAGGAGACCGGGACGCTCTGCTGGAAGTCTCCACCGTCCAGGCGCTTCCCACTGAACACCTGACAGAGGGGAGAGCGGGTGAGAAACCTGCAGTTTCTGAAAATATCTGTTTTTCATTAAAAAAAGAAAGTCAATATCGGCAGAAATGTCTGTGATCTGAAAAATGTTCACGAATTGATTATTAAAAAATAATAGTAATACATATTGCAATATTTATAAATTGACAGCGCTGTAAATAGTGTTATTCTTCCACAATACATTGCAACTGCTTTATATGACTTTATGATTGGTGTCCAATCCTAAACAAGAATTTTTATGTTGGCAATGCAAAATGAAAAGTTAATGCACCTTGCTTACAAGGTGAAAGAGTAGCCAACAAAAACACTATGAAGACATAAATACACTGTGTAGCCTAACTGTACTATTTAAGAAAAGTAATTGTTTCCACTTAGTAGTCTAAATGTTGAGGAGAGAGGTGGGTGGTTGCCTTCATTCTTGACCCCAAAAAAATATTTTGGGTCGCTTTTGGCTGGCCCCCCCTATTGAAATGTTGTCTCCCCTTGTGTCTCCCTCCTGAAAATGAACTGGCTACGCCCCTGTA
>NC_137682.1:6766535-6851535 GCF_963989245.1 Nansenia antarctica | reverse complement strand
GCCCTTTACCAATAGAGAAAAGACAGGGAGAGAGAGAGAGAGAAAGAAAGAGAAGGAACGTCACACAAGCCTAGGGGTTGGTAATCGAGAACTGGTTACACTTAAGAACCGGCAACAAAATTGTTCGATGCATCGGAATTGTGTCCCTCCGAGGTTGGCGATTCTCTTATCGGCGCTGCCTTGTTTTGCACATGTGCTGACAGTTGTACGTTTAAAAAAAACAACGCGTCATGATTAAGTTAAACTCTGAAACTTGCAACAAGGAGTCATGGCGGAGTCTAGGAAGAAACGGTCCAAAGCGTGGCCATTTTTATGGTATTTGATATGACTCGGCCGGGGATGGAACTCACGACCTCCCAATCTCAGGGCGGACTGAGTGGGGTCCATGCCACGGTCCATGTCACCCCTCCAAGGCAGCAAACCCTAAAACCCTGCCCTAAATCTCAATATGGAAAAGATTCATGTTATTCATACCTGAAGAGTGGAAAAGGAGGCAAATATGCACAGGTGGTGACTCTATGACCAACGTAACATCTGAAAAACGTAAAATAAAATATAGATGAAAAAACCCAGAATTAAAACCAAAAGGACGGCTTGCTGATGTGCATGAAGTAGTAAATCTAAGTGTGGAGGGCCGTCGACGAGAGCTTAGAGAGCGTGGTGAATGGAGGAGAAAAGATGAAAGAGAAAGAGGAGGCACACTTTTCATAATGTGCTTAAGGACGCTTGTCCCCTCAGACCAACTTGGGAAATAAGTACTTTAGCAGGGTTTTCCTTTCCTCGCCCCCCCTCTCCACAAAAAAAGTGGGGGTGGAGGAGAAATGTAAAGAGAAAAGAGGAGAGGCGGAGAAGAGGATAATTAGTCTTTGGCAGGGAACTTCAAGGCTAGGGGGCTAACGTTAATGGTTGGCTAGCTCAATTATTAGTTATTTATTAGCTTTGAGGCTCCCTCTCCGGAGACTAACGGCTTCTTTTGTGGTTAATTACTGGTTAAATATGGTATGGTATTAGGAGTCTTAGTTCTGGAGGATTTTCTTACACAGTACTGTATATTTTCCTTCAAATAATGACAGAGTGGAAAACTACATAATTGTGATCTTAGGTGTTGTGTTTAATGATAGGGGTAGATTACATGCTACTTTAATCATCATCACTTTTTAGTATTTTAATATCATAACTATAGCCATCTTTTTATCAATTTTTCTATCATGATCTTACAGTTTTTTATATGGCTGGCCCAGTATTGTTGTCTGTCCTTTATGTTGTGTTGTCATGTGTTGTTTTTAGAGAGTGGCGTGGCAAAATGAATTTCCCCACGGGGATAAATAAAGTATAATTGAATTGAATTGAATTGAATTTAACACTTGAAGTGTGACGCTGTTTCACCTACTTTTAGTGCGCCCTCGTGTCAAATGACTCTTTACAGTGAGAAGCTGTGTACTGACGCACAATGATCGCTGGATGGCGCCGCTTGTACATCAGTTGCAGGCTGAACCCTGACCCTAATTGAAACTCTAATACTTGCATATAGCCACACACACTCACCAGGCCTCCCCATGCCGATCTTCTCTAGGTCCTCGTTCTTGACGTAGTCGAAGTGGGAGAGGCGTGTGACGTTGAGGTCGTCACGGATCCGCAGGAAGTACTGCTGCAGCTGCACCTCCATGAGCAGCTCCAGGAGCCATTCTGTGCCCTCCTCAGACTGCATACTACTGCCCAGCTTCTGGAGAACACAGAGAGAAAGAGAGCAACTAAGCATAGAGCACAGAGGCACGCACACTTCTCCTCAAGACATGTTGCATGACATTGATCCTCCAGCCTCTGTAGAACTGCTCAGAGAAACTGAGCAGCCTTTACACAATCATAAAACTCTATGGCACAGTAATGCCCCAGCCTCTGCACAGTCATACACACAGCCATAGCAATTCCCTCACAGCTTCCCTTAACACGAGAACAGCCATCTCTCTTTTACCTACTCTAAGCGCCGTCTTCACAATGGTACTGACGCACAAAGATCACTGATTGTAGCCCCCCCCCCGGAAGTTATGGTTTTCTCATGTCGAGGAAAGTAGCATTTTCAACAGTTTAAATTGAAGTTATTTTGTTTGTAATTGTTCTCAAGGTAGACTTAACAATGAAAAGAAAGGAAGATGCAATAAATTCTTCATTAAGAAGGCACAGAACAGTGAAATATCAGTTCAGTTTTTCATTCAAAAAGAAAGTCAATATTGGCAGATACGTCTGTAATCTGAAAAATTAGAGAGAGAGAGAGAGAGAGAGAGAGAGAGAGAGAGAGAGAGAGAGAGAGAGAGAGAGAGAGAGAGAGAGAGAGAGGTTTCATGGCCTTCATTTTTTACCGAAACGTTTTTTGGGGTCGCTTTTGGCTGGCTCCCCCCCCCCCAATTGAACTGTTGTCCCCCATGTGTCTCCCTCCTGAAAATTAACTGGCTACGCCCCTGCTGCCCGTTCCATATTCAGCAAGTCCAGGTATTCCTTCAGCCAGGAGTCCCTGGAAAAGCAGGCTGATTCCTGCTTCCTTCCAGTTTAGAAGAATGAGTCTTTTAGTAGATAAGCAGCCCAATGTCCAGAGCCCGTCAACAATGACTCTGATATTATTGATGATGGATGGATAGATGATTCACTTACTTAGACAAATACATTTGTCTAAGTAAGTGCCAAATGCCAAAAAATATAATGTAAAGAAAGCCAAAAATACTCAAAAATACAGCTGATAAGACCTGTGAAGTTGGGGGATGGATCTTTGTAAAAGGATGGCCGATTCAAAAATCTGATTGAACAGATATGCCGTGGCTGTCACCACACCCAGAACTTTACAGGATATTTCACCTGATAAAAGAAAATCCTGAGATTGGCGATGAATAGACAGACAGTCGTTTTTAGGTCCATATTTTGCTATGTAATATTCAATGGAGGCTGATCCATTTCCTAGTCTAAACTAAACTGAGACAGAGAAAATGGTAAAATGCCAGAAAACATTTATCAGCAGAAATGACCAATAATAGGCATAGGGTAGGTTTCAGACAAAACTGTCCAAATGTGGTGCTCTCTCATATACAATATCCATAATTTAGGGTCAAAGATTCATAATGATTTCAAATCACCTTTTAAAAGAGCATTGATTCAAAACACACTGTTTTACTGAAACGTTGTTGAAAAACAATGGCACACTCAGATGTGGCAGATCTTTTTTTTATGGATTGGAATGTTACAATTTCTTTAGCTGTGTGGTTGTATTGAGTTAATACCAATGTCTGGTCTAAATTGTATGTGCAATAGCTGCAATGGAAATATGTTGAATTAAAAATATGTTGATGTGTTGAATACTTATTTCCCCAACTGTATACTAGTTTAGACTGGATGGACTGAAAGTCAAGTAAAGTATGGCAACAGAGATTGGACATCAGCTTGAGTTGCGTATGTAACTTCTTAAGTTAAAGAATACTGAGTACTGGTGGGTACACCATCCATCCAGTATTTTCTACAACATCTTCATTTGAATCGCCATGATTAAACATCCCCATTTGGCTGTCAACACCAACGTGTAAGCACTCGCAGCAGTGCCAAAGTCGACATCACTTCCTGCCCACTTCCTGCCCTCTTCCTGCCCCAGATATCTAAAGAGGTCAAGGGTTGGTGTTCAAATACGAGAAAGAGAAAATGCCCCCAAAAAGGGAGGACTGTGACATCGTATGATGTTTCCATCCGGCTCTATGAAACAGGGCAGACAGGCGGAGATGGAGAGAGTAATGTTGACGCTGTGTACACAGATCTGCCTCTCCAGAGGCGTGAGGGGCAGGAGCAGGACACGCTGTTCTGCTGCTAGGTGTGACTTGTCGCAGGGCGATGGGGAATGCCGGCCAGCATAGCGAGCTCAACAGTTATAGTGTGTCTTCATCTTGTCTAACCCGAACCCTAACAATGGTAGTCTTTAGTCTAAAGTGGCTTATCCTTTAACACCATATAGAGAGACGTGCACCACGCATGTTCATTATGCAATGTTGGACCAATCAGACTTACATCTATAATAATATTTAATCATATTTTTATTTGGCCAAATTTTGCACCTGCAGAAAAATCCATCATGGTGGACCTTATGGGTTATTGAGGCAAATATGTTCCCTATGAGGAAAGACACATCTGTACCAAGTTTCATACATTTTCATCCAACGGAGTGGAAATGCCAGCATTCTGAAGTTAATTATTTACTTTTGGTTATTCTAGCGCCACCTATGGTCTAATCATGGTAATTCTTTCTGCCATGGTTACTGATGCTCTCTAGTTGTGGCATGCGAATTTATAGCGTTTTTTGGTCAGGGACTTTTTGAGCTATTTGACCAAAGCGGGGAAAATAATATTAAGTATACCACCAATACCAATACTGTTCCTACTGTGTAGTAGCAGGAACACTAATAAAATAACTGGTAACATGAATGTTAGTACAGATTTAGGGAGACGAGGAGAGGAAGCCTCTTTAGACTACTAGACATCTTTAGTCTGTTAGCGTCTGCACTGGCTCTCACTTGGCCAGTTCTTTCAGGTCAGAGGGATGGAGACAAGGTCTCCTCCACCTCGGCTGGCCGACTGGCCCCACCACCTCTACACAGCAGTCGTGCTGCCCGATCACGTCTCTTCACAACACTGGCTCCCCGCTGGTGGAATGAGCTCCCCACGGCTGTCAGAACTGCAGAGTCACTACCCATCTTCTGTCAAAGACCCATCTCTTCAGGTTACACCTTAACTGATCCTCCTGAGACATCTTCTGCCCCTCAGCACTACGTCTCCTAAAGACACCCGCTTTCCCCTCTACTGTGTCCCTAAACACTTCTATTGCCCCCCTTCTCTGTTTCTCCAGTGTAATAATAAAAAATAAAAAAAGGTTTTAGAAGAAGGTGGTAGGAGAAGGTTTTTCCTTCTATCAATGGCCCCGGGCCTGAGCTAGATTACTCTTCCTGCTACGAATGGTGGACTGATGATTCACATGCTTTGTATTCAAATGTATTGATTGTAAGTCGCTTTGGAATAAGGCGTCTGCTAAATGCCAAAAATGTAAAAATGTACAAGGAGAGGAAGCCACTTTAGACTATTGGAATGCGCTCCCTTCTCTGGGAATTGAGCTCACTCCTCTTATGGGAGGGAAGGAATATTAGGAGGAAAGGGGCGGACAAGCAACAAGATGTCCCTGGTGAAACATGCCTCTGGACTGAACTCATTTCCCTTGGCGGGGTGAAGAAATGCAAACCGTGCTGCTGGACAGCTCTCAAGACCCGGCTGTGCAACAACACTCCCTGTGGTCTGCACACAGTCCAGCTGGAGATATTTGTCTCGGCTCGATGTTCCTGAGCCTAAATCAATCAGGGAAAGTTAGTATGTTCCTCTAGTGGTCCCATAGAAACCGACTTAAGACAACTGATACGGTCTAGGGCTAAATGTTGATTTAATAGACAACATTGAGACCGGTTTTCAGATTACATTAAATTGACACTGCGTAAGGACAGCGTTAGAGCTCCACTCGCTATTCTCCAAGGCAGCTGCGGCTACGTTTCATTAAGCCAGGGACACAGTGTTAACAGGGTGATGGCATGTACTGTCACAGTGGCTTGGCAATGTGCAAGAATGAAAGGCATGTGGTGATGGTTTGGCAAAGTAAAGCAATGGACATCAGGCCATCCATTTTGGTAGGACATAGCAACCTGAGTCACTTTAATACATATCCAGCAGTGTTGCTATGTTGCTGAATGTTTCTGGGGTTTCAAAATACAACAATGCATTAAAAAGTTAATTAGGCCTAATGAATGAATGAATGAGACTGCTGTGAAAGCCAGCCTACACATTCCTTATGCAATCCCAGCTCACAACCTACACTAAAACTACATTTTGCTTAAGACTACACATTTACTAGCGTACATTTAACACTGATTGGCTTGCACTAAGGATCACTTATATACCGTACTGTATGTCATCTGAATACCAGTATGACTGTAGTATTAGGTTGGTAGCTCTCCAGGGGCCAGGATTGGTGACCACTACATTGGAGACATTGGGGGTGGGTTTCCTGAAAACAGATTAAGCTTAGTCAAGAACAAAACTCTCCATTAAACATGCTTTTTAATCTAGGATGAGGCTTCATATCTGTCCAGTGCACCGGACTGGACGCAGACACGTTGCCCCTCACTAATGTCTGCCATTGAAGACATGCATGTTTTTTTTTAACGTTTTTTTGTGGGGCAGTCCCACTCATATTTTCATTTTTATTGTGACAGAGACAGTAGAGATGTAGACAGGAAGGATGGGTGAGAGAGAGAGAGGAGGGATGACATGCAGGATATGTCCCCGGCCGGAATCGAACCGGGAGCCCTGCGGTTACATGGTCAACGCTTAACCCGCTACGCCACCTAAGCGCCCCACACACATGCATGTTTTAATTATGTCTCTGCACACCTGCACACATACATTCTACATACATACATACAGCCCATACAGCCCATACAGCCACAGTACCTAAACACCTATCACACACTACAGTACCCACGATTAATGTCTTGCTTATATCAACAATAATCATAATAACATGATTAAAGGAACATACTTACTCTATATACATGGAAGTGTGCCAGGAAGGGGAACGACTTTCTGAGCTTGTCGAAGCGCCGCATTGTTGAAATTCTGTATGTGTGTGTGTATGCAAAAGAGTGTGAGTGATGTGTTATTAAATGGTCAAAGGCGCGTGCTCTTGTGGGCTGATATCAGAGCATACCGGACGCCCAGCTTTGACCTCTGAAGAGGGGAACGCAGAGTGTTCTTCTCCACAGATCCAAATCCCAAATCTTTTCCCCCAAAAATGCAAAACGGAGCTCCTCCAGACTACATTCCATTGCTGGGCAATCCTCGTCATAAGCTTCCCCCAACACAACACAGAGGAAATCAATCCAAAGACAGAACGAAATATGAATGAGTTATAAATCACATGTCAGCTGGCTGTGAGTACTCCAATGATGCCCAGTTCTTTGGCAGAGTTGGTACGTTGTCTCAGTTTGGGACGAGTCTTCTAGCGGTAGGGTCTTTCATGTAAGAGCAGCAGGAATCCCACAGTTTGCAGGAGTTCACAAACAAGAAGTCTGCCCCCTCCTCCCTCTCTCGTTCTCTACGCTATTCCTCTCCTTCCTCTCCTCAGCGTGGCCAGCTACTGTCCGTTCCTTTATCCATCCCCTCCATCGTGGAGCTAAAAATAGACGCGGCTTCGCTTCTCGCCCAGATTCACTCTCACTCGCAGAGCAGCGAAGAGCAGCCAGCTTCAGACGAGACAATGACAGTTGGGGAGAGAGAGAGAGATGACTCAGTGTTTGTGTGCGTGTGTGTGTGTTTTAGTGAGCTAAGTTTGTGTGTTTGTTTGTAGTTGTCCTTGAATATGTATTAAGAAAAGTGTGACCGTGTGTGCACTGGAGGGAGGCTCTGTTTCTTCTGTTGTGAGCCAAGCTAGCGGCGGCGTCTGGCTCTGGATCTCTCTCCTCCCTCCCTCTCTCCCTCCCTCCCTTATGGTCAATCCTCTTTTCCCTCCCTCCCTTTCACACTCTTCCTCTCGTTCCTCTGCTGGCTGGCTGGCTAGGGCACTCTGTCTATTTGGTGATTTCCTGGTATTTCTTCTGCCCCTCATTATACCTCTCCCTCTCTTCCTCCCCTACCCCCCCCCACTCTCCCAGTCTCTCCCTCTCTCCCCCTCTTGCTCAGTTGCGACCCCCCCCCCTTTCTTACTTTCCCTCTCATTCCCCCCCTCTCCTGCCCCTTCCTCATCTTCCTCTCTCTCTTCCTCAGACAGCCAGGGAAGTGCCCTGTGTTGGGGACAGAGGCTCCATGGTATTGGGGCTGAAGTAGCATTTGATCTGAAGCCAAAGGGGTCAGATTTAACTGCAGGATGGAGAGCTCGTTTCCTGAGCACCCCCCCCCCACTTATGTTAGGATCTTAACAAGCCCCCCCCCCCCCCCCCCCCCCCCCCCCTCAAACCACTAACACCACCACATACACTTCTTCCTTCCCTCCCTCGCTCTCTAACTCGCTCTCTGACCCCAGCTCTCTCTCTCTCTCTGCCCTGCCTACCCCCGTCTTTTGCTGTCTCACTCCTCCCCTCACTCTTGCCTTCTCTCTCCCTCCTTTCACTCACTCCTTCACCCTTTCGGACATACCCACAAACTTCTCTTGCCCTCCCTCTTATTTGCTTTTTGTCCTTCCCCCTCTCCCTCTCGTCTATTTTCACTCTCCACCACTCTTACACCCTCTACTTCCTGTCTGGATAAACCCACCCTTTCTCTTTCCCCTTGTCCCTCTCTCTCTCTCTCTCCCAGTCACCCTTTCCCTCTCTCCTTCATACTCCCTCCATTCTCCCCTCCCTCAGGACTGACTGGCTGCATTTTCTTCTTTATTTGGTGCAGGCTTTATTCCCTTCCTTCAACCCTTCAAAAATGTTAGCTTTGCTGACTGTAAACAAACCCATACCAGCTGCTTTTCTGCTGGTATTTCTGCTCCGTCACTGCCCATGAAAACTATTCTACTTTGTCTGTCTTGTATAGGGCCCCCTTCCTCTCTCGCTACCCTTGTTTTAATCTCTCCCTCTGTCTTTCTTCTTCCAGGCTTTTACAGAAGGTTTAACCCCTGAGATAGATAAACAGTCAAAATAGTCCAGGTTTTAATTAGGAAGTATTTTCTTTACGAGAGGAAAAGAGAGGAGAGGCTAGCAGGTGATACAGAGGAAAATAGAAAACAACAACAACAACAGCAAGCTCCTCAAACTCCTTGTCGTCATAAACAGTCTGACTCTAATTAAGTGATTAAATTAAGTCCTTAAAGTGCCCCGGTCTACACACACGCTTACATCCCATACTTCCATTCCATTCTCACTGAGATGAAATGACGTCATGCCCCCGTTGACTTCATTCAAAAGTATTATGAATCATTTGTGGGCTCGAAGCCGGTAAGAGTAAGATGATGTCAATACTGTATATCTGGCTCTTAATCATTAACACAGAATATGACAAAGAAAGCTTCTCCTCTTCCCACGGCTGCTTCACAGGGACTCTGGGAGTCTGGAATTAAACTCCCAAAAGTTTCCACCAAAGTTTGGGTCACGCCTACCTGAGGCCACAATCTCCCTGTGGGAAAATAGTCCTAGACAGAATAGATACTGTACAACCACTACTTTAAATCATGCATCGCTATTGTACCTCTGCAGCATATAAAACACATCATAACCTTGTGTTGCTATACATGTCACTGCTATCAAACCAGATGTAAACAGGCATCAGGACTGGTATCAAACCAGTGAATGAGGCTGACCCATATGGACTCTCTCCTCAGCGGCCGTGGAGATGACACTACGTGACGTTAGAATTATAAGGTTCTATTCTCCATTTTTGTCAAAATTGAGTTTTTTTACATAATCTGATCCATTAGGTGTTTATTAATGCCTGTGTGGTGTTATTTTTAAAATGTTGACATTTTTGAGTTAGTAATTCATAAAATACAAAGGTTCCATCTCACAAAACATAATGGAATGAAAAAACTTTGACGCTCAATATCTCTGAACGACCCTAAACGGAGATAGAACCTTAGAATTCTAAGCTCACGATTACTCTCCTCTCCCATAGGTTGCTCCGGTTGCCTAGGACTGTTGCTTTTCAGCCTATCCATGCTACCCCTCAGCTCTATATTGTATTTCTGATATCAAATGCATGGTTGAAGACAAATTCTTCTCCAACTCAATCAGGAAAAAACGGAGGTATTGATCATCGGTGAGAAAGCCGAGAGAGAGAAATGATCTTGAGCATTTGAAAAAAAGTGCCAGGCCAGAAATCTAGGTGTCATAATTGACTCAGATCTTAACTTTGAAACCCAAATCAAAAATAACAACAAAAAATATCCTTCTATCATTTAAGAAACATTACTAAGGTAAGAGTACACCTAGATGGAACTCCCCTGCCATGTTCCGCTGAGCCAATCTATCTCGGCGTGACATTGGACAGGACGCTCACGTTTCGCCGACACCTCGAGTCACTGCGCAAGAAGTTAACAGCTCGTGTGGCGTTGATGAGGCGACTGGTTGGCTCGGGCTGGGGCGCCGGCGCAAGGACCTTGCGCACGGCAGCCCTAGCCCTCGTTTATTCAACTAGTGAATACTGCGCCCCAGTATGGTGTCGCAGTGCCCACACCCGCCTCATCGACTCGCCTATAAACGAAGCCTTGCGCATTGTGACAGGATGCCTGCGTCCTACCCCCGTGGACAACCTTCCCATCCTAGCAGGCATCCAGCCCGCAGGCCTCCGCCGCATGGGAGCCACAGCACGTCTCGCCTGCCGGGCCGCGGAGCTTAATAACCATCTGCTCCATGATAGGCTCACTATAACAGCGGAGCCCTCCCGGCGTCTCAAGTCGAGACACCCATTTGTGCCTGCCGCACAGGATCTCAGGCAGCAATGCAGAGATCTCAACATCAGTGCGGCAGGATGGGCGGATTATATGTGGCGCGCGGAGTGGGAGGCTAACACCTCCAAACTCCGCGACCACATCCCAGTTGCCGGCGCTGAGCCCCTCGGGATGGACTTGCCAAGGCTATCCTGGGTGAGGCTCAATCGTCTCCGGACCGGCGTCGGGCGTTTCCGCTCATCAATGCACAGATGGGGCTTGGCCCCAAATGCGTCGTGCGAGTGTGGCGCAGAGGACCAAACCGCAGACCATATTATCCTGGATTGCCCGGTGTACCACCCACCCAACGGGATGCATGGTCTGTCGGTATTAGATGACGAGACGATGACGTGGCTTCTGGAGGGGTGTCCAGAAATATAGCCCGGGTGAGCCCCTCAACCAGGTCTCGGGGTGGTAAAAGGGTAGCCCCTCGGCCCCGAGCCTGGTGGAGTGGAGAGGAAAAACAACTACCCATACGCCGAAGAAGAACTAAGGTACAATCTATTCTCTCCCAGGCAGACACTGAAAAACGAATGAATGCGTCACTAGCAGACTAGATTACTGCAATTCTCTCCGGACAGAAAAAAAAGTGTCTAAAAAGTCTAAAAAGTGATTAGTCGACTGCGAATGGTTCAGAATGCTGCTGATGTGTCCTTACAAGGACCAGACAGAGAGCACACATCACACCAGTCCTGAAATCACTGCACTGGCTCCCTGTCAGTTATAGAATAGACTTCAATATTATTTTACTAGTCTATAAGTCACTCCACTGCCATGCACCCAAATACATCATGGACATGCTTGTAAGATACACACCAGGTAGACCCCTGAGGTCCACTGGCACTGAACTCAGTCCCAGAAGCCAGGACCAAGAAATATGGAGAGGAGGACACCCTACTACCCTGAGAGCCTGAGATTGTCCAAAACTCTGGAAACATTTTTCAAGCGAGACCTCAAAAACGACTTATTCAATCTCGCCTTTTAAATGTCCATCTTAGTGTGTTGCTTTATCTTCTTTGCTCTTTGTGAAGCGCATTGGGTCACATTTTGTGAGGAAATGCGCTATACAAATAAAATGTGATTTGATTTGATTTGATTGACCATTAAAACCTGGTTCCAGAATTGGTAGATTTGGATGGAGTGAGTCAACTTCTCATCCAGGCTCTATTGACACTGGGCCATGGAGGGGGGAAAGGGGTCTTAGAGGGGGCTAGCTAGTTTAGCTTCAGGGCTGTCGGTTCCCCTTCCACTATCTGTTTGTTACAATTACATTTACATTTTTGGCATTTAGCAGACGCCTTATTCCAAAGCGACTTACAACCAATACATTTGAATACTAAGCAAGTGAATCATCAATCCACCAGTCGTAGCAGGAAGAGTAATCCGGCTCAGGCCCTCAGTACATAACATTCAAGCTTTCTTTCTAGTTTGGCCTTTCTGTCCCTGGTGGCTACCTCTTTGAATCCCGCATGCATGCAGAGACACAGCAGCTAATGTCTGACACTGCAAGTCCCTTTCAGGGGTTTATATTATTATAAGAGAGGATGTTGTTCTTTGGAACTTCAAACAGAATGTCACTGTAATGGCCTTCTATACATTGATAGAAGGAAAAACCTTCTTCTATCACATTCTTCAATTTTTTATTTTTTTTTTCCACTGGAGAAACAGAGAAACAGTACAAGGGGGGCAAATAGAAGTTCTTGGGGACACAGTAGAGGGGAAAGCGGGTGTCTTTAGGAGACGCAGTGCTGAGGGGCAGGTGTCTCAGGAGGAGTATCATTTGTGGAAATGATCCTCCTCTCTGCTGACTCAGGGGTCATACGCAGACTCACCAGCCAGCCAAGCGCTTAAAACCAACAACCTGGAGGAGTGTTCAGTCTACCTGCAGTTCCACCAAGCAGCCACACGGTGACACCAAACATGGTGGAATGACAGAGTCGTCAAGGTAACATTGTTACATGTTCTTTGTGTTTCAATCTCAAAGCATCAATAAATAAAAGCATGAGATCACTCATTAGCAAGCGGCAGGGATTGACTATGTATTACTTGTATGTATTACTTAATGTATGAATAAAGGTTTTTCAGTTGATTAGATGTTCATATTACATAATGTCTACGGTAAATCCTCTCAATGTCCTGAAAAAATACCCTAATTTGAAAAAAGAGAGGATGATGTCAATTAATCTAAAAATGTCTGGTCGATGTATTAAAGGATATCTACATCTCTCTGTCCATTTATACAGGCTTTCTGCTTTTAGTCTTTTTTTTATTATTACATTTGAGCTTTTATTTTACCACGCATTAGCCTCTACATTGTCCTCACTTGTTCTCTGTTTTTACTGTTTTTACACCCCCTGTGACTGTAATACACATTATCTTATGTTTTGTCTCTTAGGGTTTGGCTTATCATCTTTTAATTGTTTTCATTTTTTTAAATTTTGGTACGTTTTTAAACAACAAACATCTAGACGTCACAACAAGGAAAGGACATTAAAGGAAAACACATTAACGGAAACATTAAAACACATTAAAGGAAAACAATTACTCCATAAAGTAGAAAGTAAGAAAAATAAAGTAATTATAAGACAAAACACAACAGCAAACAAAAAGACAATAAACAACAGCCAAGAGACAAAAACAAAACAAAACAAATAATAATTGTTTTCATCCATATCCTGTAAAGTGCATTGTGTTGCATCTGTGTATCTATACATACACGTTTGATTTGATTTGATTTGGCCTACAGTGAAAATTGAATGCCAACTCATGCTAATATTTGTAATTTAAAACAGCCAACCACAGATTACATTACAATAACATTACCATGAATTTACATCAAATTAGTTCACTAATTCGATTTGGGACTCGCCTCTTTCTGTGAGGTCCCCACACAGCCTATTACTGGATATGATCAAAGCACTCGAGAAAAATACAGAAAGAAAGAAAAGAATACACTGCTCTAAGACATACGCTTGCACAGGTGTGCACGCTCTCTCACACACACACACACACACACACACACACACACACACACAGACACAGACACAGACACAGACACAGACACAGACACAGACACAGACACAGACACAGACACAGACACAGACACACACACAGACACACACACACACACACACCATATGTGTCCTAATTTAAATTACACTCAACAGAAGGGGTCATGGCTTAGTGTATAAAGCCACACTACCGGGTGAGCGGCCTGGCCTACTGGAACAGAACTAACAGAGCTAACTCAGCTAGCTAACTCACTCAATCACTCAATCACTGGCCTCAACAACGTGACCATAACCATGTGTGGGCTTGTGGTCAGTGATGTTTTGAAGAGGTCATACTACTACTGTATGCTAACGGAGGAGCTCATGAAGTGCATATGTTACGGTTATGTGGGAATACGGTACATGTGAGAAAACTAGGATTAGGGTTAGGTGCTACGTCGACTTGGTACATGCTGGCATGTCTACCCCTAACCCTAACCTTAACCCTAGCACCCTAACACCTAACCCTAACCCTAGTTTTCCCACATGTACCGTAACACATACATTGAAGAAACTCAATGCAGATTGAAGGCACCCGATGCACAAGACTGTGGAGTTTGCATTTATTAATTAATTAATTAATTAATGATCAAATATGTTATTAAATATGGTGTGCCAGAGAAGCTAAATCAAAATTCACATCATTTTTGGGAGGGGTGGGTAAACTTTATGGCAAGTTAAGCAATGGGGTGCAACCCCCCCCCCCCCCACCAAACCCTCTTCACCACAACCCCCTCCAATAAGAGGCTCTCAAAATAGGTCTGAATGATTGATAAGGTGGTACCTGTGTAGGTGGAGATCCCCGCCATCTCCCCTCAGCCCTCCCGTCTCTCTGGTTAATGAGGTCATAGCATACTGTGTGTGTGTGTGTGTGTGTGTGTGCGCACGTGCGTGTGTGGGTGTGCATGCGTGCGTGCACAGCGGGTAGAACTGCAGGATTCTGCTGTCTGTAGCATTTCCTTACTCTCACACAGCAGAATCCTGCAGCTCTACCCGCTGTGCCCGCACACATGCACACCCACACACGCACGTGCACACACACACACACACACACACACACACACACACACACACACACGACTATTGTATACACACACACACTTCCACAGCCACACACACACACACACACTCACACGACTGTACTGTGTTTTGGGTATGTTACGATCTATGTATAGTGATCCAGCCCTTCCCATACATACATACACACACACACACACACACACACACACTGCTCATACACAGTACAGAGTCATAAACCGACACACACATACCCACACACACACACTCCTCACACAAAGGCTGAGTCCTGTGGTTCAGAGCAGGGGGGCTTCAGTGCATATGACAGATTGCCTTAGACCAGTATGTCCTGACCCTCTCATTCAAATGAAATACACCAAAGAATAGGACAGCGATAGTACAGTACTTGAGAGAGAACTACCACTTCGTACCCCCTCCCTCTCTCACAAACGCTCCCAGGTCTTTTGTACCGCACATTGCGTACGTTTTCTCTATAAACAGGTTGTAAATACCTACAGGCCAGATAAATGACATCACCAGATAAACTGCTAGTGTTGTCATAATGTAGCCTCATGACTGCGGTTCCACAGGGGGATATGAAATACCTCCTCATCATCATCGCTGGGAAGGCGCTGGTACTCTGAGGTGTCTTGCAGTCGCCGGTACTCGGCCGTCTCTCCCATGGCGAGGTCAAACGCCGATCCCCCGTCCTGCGAACTGTCAGCTCTCCAATAGCTTCTGCCTCTCAGTGTCTCACGGTGATCTCCTTAACCGCTATTTATAGTAGTTAGGTGTTGTTTTTTGAAGACAGTCTTCTGTGGAGGTTGAGGCCCATTCAAAAAAGGAGTGAGCTCGCAGGTTAGGTAGACTACCTTTAAATGGATAGTCCACATTAAATGGATAGTCCATAGTCCACATGTCAACCTATATATTCCTAGGGCAGTAGTAGACTGGTTGGCATGTTCATCCTCTGTCTGAAAAAGGGTGTCCCGGTCTGAATGCAGTGGAGTCAGCTCTTGATTCAGCGATCCGTGGTGAGGATAGTCTTCTATGAATGAAGTGTGAAAGGGTGACAGATTGTAGTTTATTTCTGTCTCTCAGTGGTAATGCCTGTTCCAATTCCCGTCTCTCTCTCTACCCTGCTCCTCTCCTCCCCCCCATCCCTCCCTAGTCGCAGTCTGTCGCGGTCCCTCTCTCTCTTTATCCATCCCTCTCTCTTTCGCGTGCCCTTGTTTGTCCTGCCTCAATGCTGACGCATGCTCCGCTTGCCTACACCTCTCTCCTCCGCATCCCTCAGCTTCCCTTCTTTTCCCTGATCAAAAAACATACAAATATCACCACAGAAAAAAGAAGGAAGCTTTGAAAAACAAAGAGGATGTTGAACGAACGCATGAGAATGAATTACCCCAGGGCTGTTTTTTTTTATATTTCATTGTCGTTTTTTTTTTTTGGGCATCTCTAGACCAGCTGTCCACTTCAATCGGCGGTTTATTTTAGCAATCTGGAGAGAATCTGGGTGATGCTATTGTGATGTTTTTTTTTTTAATCCATTATCTTTAAATTGAGTTCCTGATTGCTCTGTTGAAGCGGACGGCTAATCCCTTGTTGTTGTTGTTGTCGAGTTTTTTTTTTCCTCCTTTCTTTTTTCGTCCCTCCACTCTTCAGCAGTCCCAGTTTTTTTCCCTTTTTTCAGCCTGAGCCGGTCAGCCATTCCGTTAGTGAACCGGCCACGGTGACAGCGAACCCCCCCCACCACCCCCGTTGCCATGGTCCTCTCCAGTCAGAAGTGATCCTGAGAGAAGTAACCAATGAGTAAGCCGCGGGTGGGGAGGGGGGGTTTACTAGCAGAGTACTAATGAGGAGCTTTAATCCTCCCCTGAGAGAGAGGGAGGGAGAGAGGAAAAACACGTCCACGCTGGTGTGTGTGTGTGTGTGTGTGTGTGTGTGTGTGCGTTGCGTGCAGGGAAAGCATCTCTCCGTTATAGGGAGGGGGGCCATCTGGAGGCTAACTGAGCGGACATCTGGATGTAGGGTGGGAGAGGAGGGGGAGGGGGAGGGGGAGAGAGAGAGCACAGTGAGACAGGCGGGGATTGCCAATCTGCACGCCTCCTGATCTCTCCACATTACAACCCTGACCGTGGAGTCACAGCCAGAACCTCGATATCAATGACCGTTGCATCAGCACTTGATCTCGATGACGGTGACGCAGCTGTGGTTGTTGTTGACACTTCTCTCTCCTGCTCCCTCCCTCCCTCCCTCTCTCTCAATACTGTTCTCTCCTGCTTCCTCACTTCTCTCTCAGTAGTTTGGTTATCCATTCCGTTCCTGTTATTTGCAGCCCACTGAGCAGGCGGCTTTCCCGCTCTCATCCCTTCTCCTGTCACTGCTGAATCTGTTCTGTCATGGCCGTGCTGTCCTGTGAGAGCACGCACGCGCGCACGCACACACACACACACACACACACACACACACACACACACGGCCGCATGCCCACACACACACACACAGATCTAGACACATACAGATGTCAATAGCCATCATGGGTCCCTGCATCTATAGTCAGTAACACGTATGACTCTGACTTGGCTAGAATAAGTCAACAGCCCTGAGTGATGCTCCAGGGGTATTCCTGCTATGCTAATGGGTTAGCGATCCCTTTATATCTCTAATAATTGCCCAGGGATTAGGGGTTGATCTCTCTCTCTCTCTCTCTCTTGTTTGTTTGTTGGTCCCTCTGGTGTGCTGTTGTGGGCTAGCCAGAAACCCTCTCACAGCAGAATCACTAACCCAAAATCACTAATTTTCATTGGTCGGACTAGTCTCAGCAGCCAATCAGATCCTTGCAAATCCTGGCTGTTGACTTTAGCCTCCATGCTCTGCTTGAATTCCACTGCCTCCTCCTCCTCCTCCTCCTCCTCCTCCTCCTCACCTTCACTCTCTGTACATTCTGTCGTTCCACCACGCTCTTCTCCACCAGACTCTCGCTGCAGCGACCCCTCCCTCTCAATAGCTCAGATGGAGAGATCAACTGCATCACCCTCCACCTCTTTCTCTCCCATCTCTTTCTTTCATTTCACACCCCGCCTCTCTTTCTTTCTTTTTTGTTTGTTTGTTTGTTTGTTATTATTTATTTTGGTAAGTTTTTAAACAACAAACATCTAGACGTCACAACAAGGACAGACATTAAAGGAAAACAATTAACTCCGTAAAGTAGAAAGTAATAAAAAATAAAGTAATTATAAGACAAAACACAACAGCAAACAAAAAGACAATAAACAACAGCCAAGAGACAAAAACAAACAAACAAACAAAAAAATACATATGCCAATAAACAAAAGTGTGTGTGCAATCTCTTTCTTTCAATATTGGTGTTGTGTCAACAATATTGTTAATGTGTCCCTTTATTTCATTTTAATTACTTTCTTTCTTTCTCCATCTCATTATCTCTTTCTAACACACACACACACACACACACACACACACACACACACACACACACACACACACACACACACACACACACTCTTTGAGCTTCTAATACAGTCAGCTGTACTAGAATGTCCTTTTCCTCACATTCAATGTGTTATCAGTCTCTCTATACTTTTACCTACTTTTTTATTTGTTTACATCACTCAGTCAGCCAAACAGAGCCAGACACATACGCACATACCTATATACAGTGCCCTCCACAATTATTGGTAAAGATTAGTAAAAATGTTGTTATAAAGAATTCTTTTGGTGAATTAGCTTTATGTCACACTGAAAGAAATAAGGAAATCCAACCTTTAATTGAGGTAAATGTATTCAGAAAAAAAAAATCTGTCATCAAGAAATAATTATTTCTAACAAAACCACTTGTGTCACAATTAATGGCACCCCTGCATTCTCCCTTTGACAATAAAACAGCACTGAGTCTTCTCCTGTGACATCCAATAAGGTTGAAGAATCTTAGAATCTTAGAATCTTAGAATCCAGAGCAAGGAATCTGAGGGCGCTTTCATTTCGTTCCGACTTAGGGAGTAGTAAGTTACAATATGTTACAATGTCGCAATTAACCTCGTCTCGGTTTGTGTCCGCACTGCGATCGAGACTGAAGCGCTCTCAACACGCGCGAGGCGACGCGCTTGCAAAAGAGTTTTGTGATTGGTCCGAATTTAGAGGGAAATTTGGATTTTGAACCCATCTTTCCTATAATAAAAGGAACAGCAGGAAAACATTACGTTTGATGCCTCACTCTATTTGTCAGACATGTTGTGTAGAGGGAGACGTATACTGGGGCCTGTTTAACAGGTAGCACCTTATTATCCTATGAATGAATGAATGAATCGTTTAATGACCACACGACCTAGGTTTGTGGAATTTGTTTGCGGTACAGGTGGAAAAGCTCAATACAGCAGTGTCAAAAACATACACACATTGCACATAACTATCACGTGGACATGTACACACATAACCACAAGACAAGAACATAGTCAATATTTATAATTTATAAAGTGCAGTACGTCTGGCAGGGTTAGTGCAGTGAGTCAGGTGTTGAGAGTCCTTATAGCAGAGGGGGAAAAACCGTTTTTGAAACGGGTGGCTAGGGATCGGTAGCGCTGATGGAAAGCACACTGAAGGGCCCAGACAGGCTGGGGGTGGACAGTACAGATTGTAGCATTCCTAACTCTAACATCACTACCCATTTAGGAGGACCAGCCCACCCTTTTAAAAACTCAGCTCTGACTCCCATCAGTTCTTTTACGACAGTTAGTGGGTAGACCGCAGGCGCTCCTGCGCACGGTTAAGCTTTAAAGCAGGACTGTATGATCTCCCTGTTGTCCACTACTCAGAGCCCAGGGCTCATATACCGGTAGTGGACTGGGTTGGATATGCTTGCATTATGTCTTGTGTGCTGGAAACTATATGGCATCTTTCGATATTTTCCATTGGTTTAGTTAAATATGCATCCTACTGTAGCACACCAACTGTTCATCTGGCAGAATGACACAAGAAAAGTATTGTCGGCCACAAAAACTCCTCAATTTCTTGTCATCCATATTATATAGTCCATTCTCAAGCAATAAAACTATTTCCTGGTTGAGGATTTTCTCTCATGATGAATGAGCCGTGGTAGAAACTCCCATTTGAAACTTTAAAAAGCTTTGCGTCTTTCCGTGTCACAATTCCAGTGCAAAAACAGGAGTGCCCTCCATAAGTATTGGAAAGCGGAATTCTGTCTTCTTTTGGCTCTATACTGCAAGGTGCAAACCACTAGTTCTGCTCAATAACGACGGTCAGGATGCAGTTTACTAAAAATACCTAAAAAGCTTGCAGAGGTCTGGAAAAAGATATTGTGGACAGATAAGATGAATATACAAATCTGTTGCATCACTTTAGGTCAGGCAGTAAAGTTCTCTCTCTGTGTGGGGGGTTGGGGGGGTGGGGGGGGGGGGGGAGTAGTGAGATCTTGCTATGAGATGATCGATTAAAGGCATCTGGGGAACTTTGTGAGTTCTGGGGCCTCGTTTATAAAAAAGTACTTGAACGTCATCTTTGACTTTCACGTAAGCACATTTTTCTAAACGGACGTAAGCATTATTTATAAAATGGGCTACGCTTGTTTCAAATTGCGTACGTGCTTCCTTCTATAAATACCAACGTAGGTAAAATGAACGCAGTTGAATGAGGTTTGTATATATGAGCCCTGTGATAGCGGCTCAATTATAGCGGCTCAATTAAGCCAAGTGCAATAATATAGGGTAGGCGTTCGTCTGGAAGCGGGAGAGGGCAGAGAAGGGTGGCTTCTCGGCAAGCTGCATTTGTAACGTTTGATCATGACAACTAACCAGGCAAATGCTTATACTCAGTTCTCAAGTTGTAAAAGAAAATCAGGGGAGGTGGTGGGTTTTATCATATGAGGACAATTTTAGCATCCCCACAGCGTCAGTGACTTCAGTGTCAGTAACTTGGTAAAAATGTAATTGCATGTGTGCGTGCCCCTTCGCACCTTGAAATGGCAGTAATACCACGTTCATTGATAAAATGACATAAAGTATGGAAAGAGGGGATGGCCGTTTTAGAAGGGGGACGATTTTGAACCATGGCTTAGCCACTGGAACCATGACCCAGTTATTATAAATGCTCTACTATCCTTCTTCCTTCTGAATTGACAACCTTTTAGGCAAGCATGCTAATGCAAATGTACAGTATTGTACACCAATACACCAAGAAAGTAATTCAAGAAAACAGATACAGTACCAGTCAAAAGTTTGGCCATTCAATTTAATAGGAAAGTGATTTTTTTCTTTTGATTGGTATTCTATATATGCTATTTAGCTGACGCTAAATTGACGCTATTTACCCACAACCTATGTGTTGTGGGTGCCATGCACCGCCATGCACTGAGCCACAGAGGACCACTTTGCCCTGTCTCATCACATGTATTGTATAAAGGGCACTCTACTGAGTGAATTCTTGCAATACTATACATATATTTAATTTCATCAAACATCTGAACACACTGTCCACAGCAATATAACATACTATATACTAGAGCATAGTGTTTGCTTTTGTCTAAGCGATATCTGTGCCAGGTCATTGGTAAAGCCTGACTCCCTCCCCTCTTGTTGAAAACTAATCTCCTTTCCACACCAAATGTTGAAAACTGGATGAGCCTGACATACACAGGATGAAATTCTCTTAATATCTGACCATTGATCCGTGGGATTCCCAGCAGATTGCTATGACAGAGGGAGAGAGGCTTTGAAAGATGTCAAAACGTTACTAGTGTGTGTTGTTCCTATTTAGAGGAAACAAATAAAATCATCAGGCTCTGCTTGACAAGGATGCATGCTTTTACATTATGCTGTGACCAGAGATCTACAGTCTTTTGTGGAAAAATACCAGGGTAAAATATGAAGAAAATGTGTTTCATGACATTGCATAACTTCGAGAGAAAAAAAAAAACGGAAATCTAATCCTACTTAGCTTGGTAGAATGCATCACTGAGAGACTGGGACAGGTTGGGGACCCAGGTCCAGGGGGATACAAGGTCACAGGCATAGAAATAGAATGAGCAGAACGGACATGCTCCCTCGGACCATATCAATATGAATGAGTAGAATGGACATGGTCCCTCAGAACCATAGAAATAGAATGAGCAGAACGGACATGCTCCCGCAGACCATAGAGTAGAATGATTAGAACGAACATGGTCCCTCAGATACATTTTGGCTAGGGTCGTGAGGCAGGCCAGCCGTCAGAGGGCAAAGCCTCCGTGAATGGCCGCCAGCTGTGAGACCAGATTGTATGTCAAGCCAGGAGCTTAGTGAGGTTATAGTGGGTTGAGGGATTTGGGAGTGTAGCAAATGTGAGAAGCTGGTCGAAGAGCTGGTCTGCGACTCGCTATCACCCGAACTGAACCCCCCCAACAATTTGCCTATTGGCAAAACAGATCCACCGATGATGACGTCATTGCCACTTGCCCTCCACACCACCTTCACTCACCTGGATAAGAGGTGCTCCTATGTGAGGATGCTGTTCGTAGACTACAGTTTCAACACCATTGTTCCCTCCAGTTTCGACACCAAGCTCAGAGACCTGGGACCTCATTTATAAAGCTTTGTGTAGAACTGCCGTAAAGAATTGCAAGAACATTTACGCACACCAACATTCAGATTTATAAACGGTGCGCACGCAAGTGGAATTTGAGGCCCCTAGGCCTAGATCTTGGACTTCCTGTCGGACAGACACCAGGTGGTGAGAATGGGCTCTAAGACCTCCGCCCTCTAACCCTTAACACAGGTGCCCCCCAAGGCTGCGTCCTGAGTCCCCTCCTCTACTCCCTGTACACTCATGACTGCATGGCCACACACAGCTCCATCTCAGTGATTAAATTCACTGATGACACAACAGTGTTTGGCCTGATCACAGACAACGGTACAGCCAGGAGTACTGAGTACAGCAAGGAGAACAACGTCTCTCTCAACACTGACGAGACCAAGGAGCTGGTGGGGGACTTCAAGAAGAAAAGTCGGGAACAGGACCCCATCCCCATCAACGGGTCAGCCGTAGAGAGGGTCAGCACTTTTAAGTTCCTCTGTGTCCATATCTCTGATGACCACACCTGGGACGTGCATACCAAACAGCTGGTGAAAAGGGCACAGCAGCACCTCTTTCACCTCAGGCGGTTAAAGAAGTTTGGCATGGGGTCGCAGACCCTGCGGGCCTTCTACAGAGGCACAAGAGTATACTGACTGGGTGCATCACTGCCTGGCATGGCAACTGCACTGCCCTCAACCGCAGAGCGCTACAGAGAGTGGTGCGGACACCCTCTGTAAGCTTCCTTCCATCCAGGATATATCCAGCATAATGTGATGTAACAATACAACTTTTTTTTAAAACAATGAAACAAAGCCTGAGCTGAGTAATGACACACAACAGAAGGACAACTGAAATTGCTGGGTCCAGATCCAGTCTCCCTCTTTTCTTTTTTTGTTTTGGCAACCAGATAACAGTGGCACGTGACGTGCCCCCACACCACACACACACACACACACACACACACACACACACACACACACACACACACACACACACACACACACACACCTGACCTTGACAGTGTGTGTGTGTGTGTGTGTGTGTGTATGTATGTGCATAGCTCTGCTATGCATAGCTCTTCTCTTCTCATATCATCATTCCATCACTGTCATATAAATTACAATAGCAGTGCTGCCACTTCCACATCTTACCACAAGGGGGCAGACTGTGGGTGAAAGGACAATTCAGAATTCAGATGAGAGGATTACAAGAAAGGACTCTATGGCATGAATTTAATATCCACTGTCACATGTGAGATCTGTATTTCCAGGGATTACTGTCCTTTATGACCAACAATAAGAATAATGCTAATGCTAGATTCCGAAGCATTTCACTATATTAATTACGGTTATGTTTGCAATGTACATGACAAATGCAATTTGATTTGATTTGAGGGAAAAGACAGATGGACATGCAGTGAATGGATTATATTTTCCCAGATTTCAATTAGAGAGGTGAATCATCAGATTACACACACTATATTCAAAGCAGAATCCAAATATAATAATCGTCTTACTCAACGGGTATACTTATATGACCATGGTAAAAGTAAAATATTGAGTTTTGTGACATCACAACAACAGTAAAACAGATCACAATCTCATAGAATTTTGATTCTACCTTCCGAAAAAGGTTATACAAACCATGACAGACATAGCATCGCTAGATTCACTACACCGGCAATTAGACGTATATGAGAGGGGTGATAAGACATCTTCTGTTTGCATCTTCCTTGATTTACTATGACAGCTAAAGTTTAAAGAGCGCTGACTCTTCTGGTGCCCTTCAGGTCCACATGTCCATCCTTGCAGAGGGGTGTGTATGTATTAATCCCCCGGCCTAAAATAGCCTGTATGCGCTGCGCTCTAAGGTCAGGTGCTACTCGGCTACAACACTGAGGTAACAGGGATAGCCAGAGTAGGACAGAGAAACAAACCAACCCCACTCATAGTACCTCTCCACTGGTCACTTCATTATCATCACCCATTTTAATGAATCACCTCCTGTCACAGTGCAATAAGTTGTGTCTAATCAAAGGTACACTTTGAGAGCAAGAGATAATAACTAGAGAAAAATAATCAACACACCAGTACAAACGAGATAGTTAGGTAGTATGCCTTGCAGAAGGGATCTTGTTATCGACTACATTCTGACAGCCAGAGTGTACTCTACATGATTTTGATCCTGCAAAAGACCAATCCACTAAATCTGAGTGATGATGCTCTTCATTAGACTCATTTAGATTCCCCCCCACAGCAATTGGGGAGGTCATCATTGACTAAATCCAGTGGTTTTAGGTTCTGGTAGGAATAACAAAGATATCTTCGATCCTTTCAACTGATCTGAAAAGACATGATGGGAGAGAGTATTAGAGTGGTTTGTTTTTGTCCGGTTACACGGGTATGAACACAGGCGGGTTCGCCAGACAGCACCAAGGTTCGGAGGTTCCAGAACGCGAACGCGAACGGTCCCTTCTTCCTAGAGAATCTCTACTTTGACCCCATTGTAATTATTTGGTTTAAAAATCCAAACTGTTAAGTATAGAGCTAAAAGTTCAGAGAATAGGAAATGTTAGAATAGTTATAGCATAGCATAGAGTACAGCACAGTGTTTTATTTGTATAGTATAGTATAGTGGATAGTGTACATAGCCTTTATTTATGTAAACCAGCTCTTTTCCCTTCTTGTTTTTTTTTGTTTTTTTGTTTCCTAGCACCAGGGGAGCCCCCCCTCCCAAATTTCGTTGTTTGGTACCTGTACTATATCAATGACAATAAAGACCATTCATTCATTCATTCATTCATTCATTCATTCATTCATTCATAAAAGAAGACAGAATGCTTCCTCTTCCTCCCCACACTTATGGAGGGCACTGTAGCTGTAAGAAGTATGCAAGTTTGTGGAGGTGTGTGGGTGTCGATATAATCTGGTCATAGACCTGGGAGATTGCATCAGCCCGCCTTTAATGTGACAGGCTACTCCAAGTTTGGTCAATGTGTAACCCACTCTTCCGGTGCCTTCCTGAGAGGAGGAGGAGGGGTAATAATACTGTAGAAGAGGAAACAGTGAGATAAGAAGAGACACTGTAAGGGACAAAGTGAAGTGTAGAGAGATGAATCATGCCCTGTTATCTCCCACATACTCATCCTGGCACGGTCCTCAGACAACATTGGCCAACAGGGACCTATCAGATGCCGCATCTCTCTGTCCTTGATCAGATTGCTGTGAATCACACATCTACTGTAATCTTCTAACTAAAATAGCAGGCGTGCGGGGGTTGCTGCCATGGGCAAGGTTAATGAGTAGTTGTGTTACAGCTTGAATGATTGTTTGAATCATCGCCAATGTGATACAGTTGAGTGCTAAAATCCCTAAATCAGGGCTCCAGACTAAGCTTTCCCCCCCCCAACATTTTTTTGTCACGCAAATAGAAGAAATTAGTAAGCTGATCATCTTAGAAATGTTACTTTTGTTATGTGTGTGCTGATTATTCCTGATGATTCCAATGGTCTTAAGGGCTCTGCACACAGCGTGCGATTTCTGTTGCGCATCAACGTTCCATTTTGAAGTTTGAATGGAAGTCTATGAGAACATCGCATTTACCCACACACGGCCCCGATTTTAATCGCACGGCGAACATTCGATTCCATTCATTTTGAATGGGACAAAGCAGTGCGACAAAACTCGCACGCCGTGTGCTTTGTCCCATTCAAAATGAATGGAATCGAATGTTCGCCGTGCGATTAAAATCGGGGCCGTGTGTGGGTAAATGCGATGTTCTCATAGACTTCCATTCAAACTTCAAAATGGAACGTTGATGCGCAACAGAAATCGCACGCTGTGTGCAGAGCCCTTTACTGTTTACAAACTCAGTGATCGGTTTGAAGAAAGAAAACTGTCTGAAAGCCAAGACATTTGTGTTCTTCTGGTCTTGGAACACTACTTCTCCGCTTGCTGAAGTACTGAAAGTCAGAACAGTGTCACAAAACCAAAACCAACCAGTGGTCGAATACATAATACATTATAGTAAGGTCTCCAATACAATGACAATGAATGGGGGAAAGTGAAGGGAGTTTTAGAGTAATTTTTCCAGACCCCGGAGGTCCCCGGTTCGAGACCGGGCGGAAACAACGTTTTCCCTTTCATCTTTGAGGTGGAGCAGTTACTTCCGATAGGGTTTGGTTCAAGCGACTTAAATTCAGGCGAGAACAAGGCGGGTGCAGTGTATCTGTGCAGCCTGAGGTTTGGCAGTTAAGTGCAATTCTGACTGCATAGATTCTAATCTTATTCAGAAATCATAAAAACTAAAAATGTCAGAATAAAAGTCAGAAAAATAAAATGTCAGAATAAAAGTCCCCCCCAAAAAAATCTGAATAAAAGTCCCCCAAAAAATATTTCTGAATAAAAGTCCGAAAAATAAGATGTCAGAATAAAAGTCTGAAAATAAAATTTCAGAATAAAAGTCCGGAAAATAACATTTCAGGATAAAAGTCTGGAAAATAAAATTTCAGAATAAAAGTCTGAAGTAAATTATTTCAGAATAAAAGTCTGAAAAAGTTTTTTCTGAATAAAAGTTAAAAAAAACTGCATTTATTTTTTTCAACACAACATGTTTTTGTTTTATCCCCCCCCCCCAAAATACAAGTAGATACTAGTATTGTAAAGGTGTGATTAATCCTGATTAATATTATTGTGATTAACTTAATTTAAAAAACTGTAATCAATAATAATAAATAAATAAATAAATAAAAGTGATATATTAGTGCTATCAATTAGCACTAATATATCACTTTTATTTATTTATTTATTTATTTATATGTATACACAGCTATGTTTACACATTCCTTTATTCAAGTATATCTTTAATTGTGTGTACATAAAAAATGTCTAACCCTTTAAAATTAAAAACTTGTGAATAGTGGGGGGTAGGGGGGTAGGGGGGGGGGCTGCCTGATGGAAGTACAGGGTTAAAATAACACTCTCCCCAAGGGCTCCTTCCTCTTACTTCTGCTGTCAGTCTGGACCCCCCAGGCCCCCCAAGCATTCAGAGACACACTCCACAAGAAGCACGCTCACCGTTGCTATTCTGGGCCTCCCTGTAGTCGATACCTCCCTCTCTCCCTCTCTCTCATTCTTCCGGTCTTTCCTCTTTCTCTACCTCTCTTTCACTTACTATACTAGATCAATATATGGCATTTATGACACCCCTTTTGGTTGATTTGCATGTGGCTTTAGGGATATGACCCAGAAAGCCTAATGCACCTGTGTACCAAGTTCCATTATGATAGGATTTACATTATTACGGTCTTACGACTTATAACCACTTGTGACAGGCCACACCCACAATGCATTGGTGAATAGCGGACCATGTCTGTGTCCTGTTCCAACTGCTTGCTATTCACACTCACTTTGAATCACTTAAAACTGTTCATGTTGGGCTACAAACACCTGTGGAAGTCATCTCTCACAAACTCGTAACTAGTTAGTGCGCACACCTACACAAACACACACACACACACACACACACGCACACACACACACACACACACACACTCATTATTGTGTCTGGCCTGTATCCTGTCTCAGGCTGCGGTGTCTGAGCTGAGGAACAGAGGACTGACTCCTACCTCATCAGCATTGTGACATCATCATTCTCACTGCTCAGATATTCTGGGCCCGGGATGGGCATAGACATACACCTGTATTTTTTTAGGGAAATCGTCACGTTAGAATTATAAGGTTCTATCTCCATTTTTGTCAAAATTGATTTTTTTACATAAACTGATCCATTAGGTGTTTATTAATGCCCGTGTGGTGTTATTTTTAAAATGTTGAAATGTTTGAGTTAGTAATTCATAAAATACAAAGGTTCCATCTCACAAAACATAATGGAATGTAAAAACTTTGACGCTCAATATCTCTGAACTACCCTAAACGGAGATAGAACCTTATAATTCTTTTTTATTTATTTTATTTGTTTTTCAGATTTTATCCCTTTTTCACCCAATTTGGTAGCCAATTGAACCCAACCTAGCATCCAATTATCCCCTGCCTATTGCATAGGATCCGCCGCACGACCCCGTGGCCGGCAGTCCCAGAAGAGGCCGCCAGGCAGACTAGCTGACTGGCTCCTCGAGCCCAGCACCGTTATTCCGGCACCCAGGGGGCGGTGTTGCGCGACGGATCCTTGTCCAGAAATACTCCTATACCGCCCTCGGAAGCGGCCGCCCAATATGCCGCTTCCCGTGTGCCTCGGCCATATCTGGATCTGGCGAGCCGGGATACGAACCCCGGCCCCGGTGGGCAGCATGCACTAGTGGCCAGTGCGTAGACCGCTACACCACCGCGGGGCACGCAGAACCTTATAATTCTAAGCTCACGAAATGTTGTTGAACCACATCATCTATGATTCGTGTAAAAACGTGTGTGAACTTTTAGTTTATTTGCATTACTGGCAGGAAACCACAGCAACATGCCAAACTCCCACTGAGAACATTTCTATATTCAAAATACACACTCACATGCACACATACATACACACACACACACACACACATAGTAGTAGTATAACACACATTTACAGAGTAAAACACAGACCCAACACAGCGATGTCAAGTGGCTGGAAGTAACGTTCCATCTCATTACGAGTCTTACCTGGTAACTTGGGTTGCCGTAGACAGTAGGAGCGGACAGAAGGGGTTGTCCCTGGGGTACAGGAAGGTCAGTGGAACAGGAAGGTCAGAGGTCACCCACGGACAGGGTGGTGACAGAGCCTGGTCCGTGGTGAGCCGTGTCCTGGCTAGGAGTCCATGGTGCTGCAGCAGGGCAGTGAGGTCAGTGGCTCTCCCTCACGCGATCTCTCACGTCCCCGTCCATGGGAATAGACACACTTGAGCGACTGTTTCAGGACCTGCCGGTGAAACACACACGCACACACACACACACCAATGATTCAACAGAAACACTCTTGTAGTAATAAAACTTGTCTTGAACATGTGGCCTATTTTGATCGATAAGTCAATGTGACATGCTTTGTATGAGACCATTTTGCTTTTCTGTACAGTAGGGCTCAATAGGATGTTCTTGTATGTTCAATGTTGTTATGGGTCGCTAAGACAGGATGTCACTCCTGCTCATGTTCATGGCGTTATAACCCCATAGTCACGCTAGAGTGATGAGTAGGGGTGTAACGGATCACGGCTCACCACGGATAATGCCGAGAACCGATCCGTGAGTTAGGTGATCCGTTACACCCCTAGTGATGAGTGACGGCGCCAAGAGTGTGTAAGCAAAGGTGGCCCAAGGCCTTCCAAAGCTGCCCAGGGGGCCCCCCAGTAAGCATGAATGTGTGATGAGGTAATAAGGTAAAGGATAGGACTGTACTATCCATCCAGCATGTGGTCCTAGGATGGTTGCCAGCACCAGGACGTGAACGACAAGGTTAGAAGAAGGGCTCTTCAGAGTGCATTTACACAGAAGTAGGACTGTGTCAGTGACGGATGCTCTCGTGAGTGACATGACTGATAATGCTGTATGAAAATGTAAGGCCTAGACATCAAATCATGTACGCCTGAGACAAAGTGAATGAAAACTAGAGTGTCTCACACACCTCTTCTTGGAAACAGTCTAATAATAGGAAATGGGGAAATGAAACTTAACATTCTCAGAAAGAAAGGGCTCCAATTTGCTTCGGGCAAACCAATTACTAATGTTGCGTACATCAACCGCCTCCGCTCTCTGACAATTAAATCATAGGGCTATGTCTTTGAAAAGATGAGATAAAATAGGAGAATATAGATTATAGATCCTATAGAATAGAATAGACTTTATTGTCGTTGTACAGTTGCCTATACAATGAAATTGTAGAATTGTAAAGATGTATCTATAGGGCCTATAGATTAGAAAAATGCATACCTACTTCATCGAAATACATTTGGAGAGCCTTTGTGCACAAACTAAAAAGGTTTGACTAAGAAATGGTTGTAGAATCAGAGAATCAAGAGTTTGATTTAGGTCCCCCCCCCCCAAACTGCATGATCACACTGATCATTGGAACTGTGCATATCACTGTCTGTCTGAACAGGTGTGCTACACAATGATCCTGCCATGTTCTTTTTACACATTTAATATGGCCAGAGATGTAGGCCTACAGTAGACTACTGTAATAATAACCTTAGTGCAAAAATCATAGTACTCGAGTCGGCTGCCTGTAGCAGCCTAGAGCTGTGGCAAAGCCACCTCAATACTGTCTGAGGCAACGCTACAACACGCATCAGGAAACAGTTGACATCCATATGATGTGACCCTATTCATAAAGCAGTAACACAAAAAGGGGTTGAGGTCAAAGTGATGTGAACAGTGACAAGGCAAGGCATGGCAGGCAAGTTGAGAGAAAGGCGTGTGCGGGTGAAAGACATGCAAGCCGCTGCCGTATCTATCTGGATGTCTGGAGGTTCAGGAATGCCCACAGGGCCTCCGAGAGGCTAAATGAATCAGTGTGATTCACATGGACAGTCCTGACTGTACACCCACCACCTAGTGTACAAGGGCAGAGAGGACTGGCACAGAACAAGAAAGACCCCTCTATTCTTCTTCACGTCCTAACAAAGGATTCCTTTGTCCTTAGAACACACACACACACACACACACACACACACACACACACACACACACACACACAGTCACACACACACACACACACACACACACACACACACACACACACACACAGACACACACACACACACACACACACACACACACACACACACACAGACACACACACACACATACACACACACACACACACACACACACACACACACACACACACACACACACACACACACAGATACACTGAAAGAGCCACATACTGACAGAGACACAGATGTACAGTACATGCATGCAGGCATGTAAGGATACTGCACTGACAGCAAAAAAAAGCTTAACACATAATATGCTTGCATTTCCTCTGTCACTGCAGATCCAGTAGAAGCTGAGCTTGACTGGCCGGCCCCAGCCCTTCCATTACAGTAATTCGCTCACTGTGGGCAGTGACTGACAATGGTTATGGTTTGTGGCCGGAAATGGTTATGGTTTGTGGCCCAACCTAGACACCCTTAGGAATGGACTAAATAATCCCCACAAGCCTGAAGACACTGAAACATACAGAGCAGCTCCGACACCGATTATCACCAGAAGAGCCGTGAGGGGTCACGGTGACCCCTGTGAGTAAAAAAAAAAAAGTCTATCTTTGCACTCTGTCATGAAAGGACCCTCCTTTCATGACTTTTCCTAGATATGTGCGTTCTATCACCCAGTATCGTTACATTTTCAAAATCACTTCAGGATAAGATAGTATAAAGCTGTTTGCAGTTTTTCTGTGTAGGAAGCAGGCTAAAAAAAAGAAGTGCCCTCTAGTGATCTCTGTGTGTAAATAGCAGATTTACATTCTAAAAAGGGGGTCTATTTGACCCCCAAGGCGGCTCTACTAGTAGGTAAAATAGGCACGGCTGTTGTAGTGTTATAAACAAGGCTGTACAATAATAACCTGCATCATCATCATCATCGAAACATCACTTTCCTTTTTAAAAAATGGCCATGGATGTGTTTCCTGTGAAAGAAGTCTGGCAGAGTCTAGCTAGTCTTTTTTGAATGACATAGAAACTTGGGACTTGGCTGAATATTGTGAAGGTCTCTGTTCAACCAGGCCAATTCATTGGTGATTCATGCATCACAGTGTGTAGACTAGTAAAGGCCATTCATTGATTGTGGCAAATCCTGCTAATGTAGTCACCACGCCATTGTTCATAAAAAACAACATGGGCGCTTCGAATGGGCAATCTTTATAAATCATGAGCACTCGAACACAAACAACGGGCTTTGTTCTCCGCTCAATTGTTCCCTGGAGCTTGGGCAGTGCCCACTCCCCGGGGTGTGGTTAGGCTCCGTTTATGGATATGACCACCAGTGGTACTGACATTTCCTTTGAGTGGATTACTGTGGATTACTGTTAAGCACATTTTGACAAATGTATTTGAATCTCTATTGAGATTAGATCTTACATTATACTTACATCCTATACATTATCACTATATAGGCCTAGTTATAGCTATATAGTACTTATAGTTAACAGATATTGATCAAAGTTGTGACATGACACTCAATGTCGAGAAATGTGAGTGTTTTTATTTATTTATTATTATTTGTAATTATTTATCCTTCATTTATTCAGGAGTCCCTTTGAGACCCGGGTGTCTTTTTCAACGGTGCCCTGATTACAGAGAACATCACTATCATTATCATTAGAGTTTCAGTTACATGAATAGAATCCAGTCAAAGGACAATCAATTTACACAGTTACAATTTATAGGCTACAATTTGTACAGAGAACAATCAATTATCACATATACTTGATATTGAACATTCCTCCTCTGAGAAATCCATAATCAAGCTCCTGAATGGCATTTCTATCCAGAAATAGAATCACTGGAGACGTGGGATTTTGAGGACTAACCAATCTTAAGGCCACGTCTGATCTTACCTGGAGATCCAGCACCTAAGTTAAGTAAGATAGCAGAGCTTTAGCCTATATACAGCGGGGTGCAAACATGTGGGGCACCCCTGTCAAAATGCCTTTTACAATTAGTGAAAAGAAGCAAAACTAACCTCTAAATCAGGGGTGGCCAACCTTTTTTGAACCAAGATCTACTTTTCAAGTAGCCAGTCTGCCAAGATCTACCAGTCCAGTTTCAAGTCAACACCGCAAACGTACACGCATACTACAAACAAACACACACACACACACAGTTCCCAGTCTGCATAGTAATCTCACAACACACTTTTACTCTCACTGTCACACAGCCACACAGGAGAAGACCATCACAAACCCTCCCTCTTTGCTACTCTCGCTCACACACACTCACACACACACACACACACACACACACACACACACACACACACACACACACACACACACACACACACACACACACACACACACACACAGAGTTGCCAGTCTGCAGTCTTCCTGCCGATGATTCGCAAACAAAGGCATTCTGGGATTCCGCATAACCCTCCGTTTGTAACTCCGTTCGGAGTGTGCATCTTAAAAAACCTCAGTTTGGAGGGCTATGTAGGAGGGCTATGTTGGAGGGCTATGTAGCAAAATGTTGAATTGTTCCAGGCCTAGTTGATAGGGACCGATGCAAACAAAGGCCTGATGCTCACCTCACAGCTGACACTTTTTTTTTCTTCATAAAATACATCTATCCACTTATGCTGGTTGCATATGCTTCCACTGATATTTGACAGGCTAAATCTGAAAACATTTGATTTTAGAATCTTATTGATAAGTGAATATTTCGACAACAGGAGCTGAAGTTTGTGAAAAAAAAATTTGTGTACCAGTGCAATGGGAACTTTTGTGTTGTTCTTTAGATATCAGGTGGGTATGGCTATGATATTGAGACACCTTTCAAAATGGCGACAGAAAAATCTAATTCTAGGTCAAGAGGAAAAGGTGGTAGTGGAAAAGTTAATTTTTTCCATTAATGGGACGCACCCATTGAATCAGATTTTTGGTAAATTCCGATTTGGACCAAATTGTGGTCCATGTGTCTAGGCAGTTCAACCTACATAAAAAGCCACATGGGACTTTGACCTGTGGAAGGCTAGTGGGTCACAGTCTGAGATCACTATTGTATGCATGGCAGAGAGCCATTAACTTGAATTGCTCCAATAAAAAACACGTATATGTAAATGGTTATGTAAAGACTGGTAAAATCCTATGCACTGTTGCTAACTAATGTGCTTGTCAGTTATTTCATATCACAGTCACCAGTGTCTATAATCTCAGAACCCAGAATCTTATCCCTCAATTGAGATTTCATGGGTTCCCAATTTTTATGTTTTATTATTTGTGAATCGACTCTGACATTTTCAGTCACTTGTACCCCTAAACAGTCCTGAATGATGACTGTTGAAAAGCTGACAATCTCAGATCAAGACAGGCATTTTGTGGCTACATTAAGCAAATCACATAGTTACAGTCAGCTAATGAGTTTGTAAGCTTAATTTCAGCTAAACTGTAATGCAAGACAGCCAGTCGGCCGTTTGCTTCACTTATACAATTATTTGAGTAGGTTCCCTGTGGATTTGTGGTTAGGCTGGGCAGGGCCGGGGTGGGGCACGGTGCGTAGGAGGGAGAGAGCCGTGCACAGGAACTGCTGCCCTCAGGCCCTGTATCTGACGCCAGGTGTGTGTGTGATAAGATGCATGCATGTGATGGCAGGCAGAGGAGCTATTTCATGTCTCACTTTAATCCTGCGCATTTGATTTGGTGTCAAGGTCATTTGTACAGGCTAGGACTAAGCTAAAACATGTTGTATTGTTTTGACTCAATTATATTATTAATTGATTAATTGAGATTAATTGTAAAATACATTTTGACTAGGGGGGTGCCCCACATGTTTGCACCCCACTGTAAGTCGCTTTGGATAAAGGTGTCTTCTCCAACGCCTAAAATGTAAGCATCAGCCCTAACCCTAGCTCCAGGCCCAAGCCTTGCCCTAACCGCCCTAACCCTAGTTTCACTGGCGGACTCAGGGGGGGGGGGGAGCGACCGCCCCTCCTGGTGGCCCCACGGTTGAAAAACATCTCTTTTAAGTGCCCTTTTGAGTGGCAAAAATGCCCTTTTGAGTGGCGAAAATGAGAGGACGTGCCCTATTGGTGCCCCTCCAATGGTCTAAACTTGACCATGTGCCCCCACAGTTGAAAAACGTCACCCTAAAGTGCCCTTTTGAGTGGCAAAATTAGAGGATGTGCCCTATTGGCTGCCCTTCCAATGGTCTAAACTTGACCATGTGCACTGATGGGGTCCCATGTTGTGCAGTAGGTACCCTTTTTTCCTTTTCGCCCCTGCCCTTCAAACAGCCTGAGTCCACCACTGCCTAGTTTCAGTCCTAACCCACACCTTAATCCCTAGCTCCAGCCCCAAGCATTGCTCTAGCCCTAACCCCTAGCTTCACCCCTAACCCTAGATCCAGCTCCAAGCCTTGCGCTAACTTCAGCCCTAATGTCAACATTTATTTCACATTCATCTATACTTTATTTTGTACTTTCAAATTAAAAACAAATTATTATTATTATAAACGTGTCATGTTTATAGTAAAACTAAAGTAGAGGAAGCTATTGTCACTTGCTATACAGTAACAAAACCATCCTTTCACTCTTTATGCACCTGTCTGACAGCGTTTTGGGCCATTTGAGATCATCAACCAACAACCCGCGGTAGTTGGTGACGTTAGAATTATAAGGTTCTATCTCCATTTTTGTCAAAATTGAGTTTTTTACATAATCTGATCCATTAGGTGTTTATTAATGCCTGTGTGGTGTTATTTTTAAAATGTTGACATTTTTGAGTTAGTAATTAATAAAATACAAAGGTTCCATCTCACAGAACATAATGGAATGTAAAAACTTTGACACTCAATATCTCTGAACTGCCCTAAACGGAGATAGAACCTTATCATTCTAAACGGAGATAGAACCTTCTCATTCTAAACGGAGATAGAACCTTATCATTCTAAACGGAGATAGAACCTTCTCATTCTAAACGGACATAGAACCTTCTCATTCTAAACGGAGATAGAACCTCATTCTAAACGGAGATAGAACCTTCTCATTCTAAACGGAGATAGAACCTTATCATTCTAAACGGAGATAGAACCTTCTCATTCTAAACGGACATAGAACCTTATCATTCTAAACGGAGATAGAACCTCATTCTAAACGGAGATAGAACCTTCTCATTCTAAACTCACGAGTTGCGTCTGTAGTGTTGCAGGTCCCTTCCCGCCCTGTGCAGGTTGTTGTAAGCAGGGAAACCTTCAAGTTGACGAGAAGGTGACAATTGTCAAAGTGGACTCACAGGCTGACAATGACCTGTTTAATGAATTACACTGGGATACATTTGTGAAGAAATTAACTTACATACATGCATTTCATTGCTCGGTTAAACCTACCTGCCAATCTTCACGCCGTTGCAGCGTAAACACTCGTCAGTCAGATGAGAGATGACATCTAAGCTCGAGCCTACAACCGAAGAATTGGTCAACTTGACTTGTTTCAAGTCTTATTTTCTCAGTTGAACGTGTTTATTATCCTTGCTTGCTCTATTGCCAAATGTTGGTTTTGAGTTACTAAGCGTCACGACCAACTTCTTTGCTCTCTTTTGTACACGCTGCGCTGTCAGCCCACTCTTAAAGGGACATGTCTGTATATGTTATATATATTTATATTTTAGTTTATGACTAAAGTTTCATTTCGACAAAACATCAAGTAACTAGGTGACTTGAGTGCCACAGCATTTTCCTACACAAATGTTGACAACGTGTTTTGTTGCAATGCTTACCTGACTTTTATGCAGTGTTGTTTAACACAGAACATAACAGCCCAGATCAATGTTGCTTGTACCTAAAACCTTGATTATATTTGATAATAGCACGTTGTTTAAAAGGGTTTTATCAAGGGAAATTTTTTACTTAGCGAGATGTCAAGAGAAAAACTTTGCGTGGTTTGCATTATCCTCTGTCTCCATCTAGTGGTGTTATGATGAAACTTCAGCTACAGTAGGAAACAGTACCAGCAAGGGATTTAATGATGATTAATTTATTTTAATCACAACTGATGCATAATAAATAGTTCATCATGACAATAAAAGACACTGATGTTGACAATCATGAGAGTTATTATATGGGATAGGCTATAGATTTTGCAAAGGGTATAATTTAATGGCAATCTATTGGATTGGATGCCTACAATTATGGTGAAATTAAAGGCCAATGAAATTGAAATTATAATCTGATTTACTACTAAAGATTTCAAATTAATAAATGATCAGAGCGATGATTCGGCTGCACAAAGCTGTAGTATGTCATTTCGAACACAGTCTTTGACGGGTGGTAGCTTGCGCTAAATCGACAGCATAAGTGTGGCCCCAAACGACCGCATAGATAGTGTTTATGGGAGCGGCCGGCCATGCCAATACATTTAAATACCACATTACAGTGGTAACTGTCTGTGTCGACTCCTGCCCACTATAAGTTAAAGTAAGAGATCTCTGTAATGTGAGATATCTCTGTAACAATGGAGATATCATTACATTTGAACAAGAAAAAGTCAACACTTAATTAACAGCTGTGTAATGATTTATTGTAGCAAACAGGCCTACTACCAATGTTCAGTAAAGTGTTAAACAAACAATATTTTCTTGAACATAATTTGACACAAAAACAAAGGTAGACTTGCAGCTAAAGTAGAAATTAAAATAAATGTATTAATAACATTTTTTGCCACTGGTTTTTGCCAATACATTAGACTATGTAACATTGAAGAGATACTTAATTTCAGTGCTTTCTATGAAACAACAACTTGTGAGTGAAGGTTGTCAACTAGGCTACTGTTACTGTTACAGTAAGTGCATGCACAGAATATCAGTGAGAAGTTAATTGTATCTATTCTGTTAAGTGGTTGCAATGCTCAGTTTAAAATGTTACTGTAACTACTGCAGGAAAAGAGCAATTCATAAATTGGCAATCTCGGATAATTTGCTTAATACGATATCAGATTATCAGAAACTACCTGGTTGTAAATACATAAACTGTTCTCCGTCTAGCCTACCTCTCAATTAAGGAGAGCATAATGTGAATGTCTAACAATTAAATCAGTCAATTCCAGTCTTTCATAAACAAACAAAAAAGGTTAGAGAACTGCTGTCGAAATTCTAAAACCTAATCATGTTAAATTCTGAATAAAACTATTTGCATATTTTCTTTACTTAGGCACAAGAGAAACTGTTTTGAGTTGTGTATTAACTTCCATATTTTGTGTCTTTGTTTATTAGGTGAAATGCAACTTCATTATATGGTAGGCTTATTTGAATAACAAAGAACTTTGGGCACAAGCAAAAACTTCAGACCATCAGAAGCATCAGAATCATACTTAAAAACATCTTAAAATCTAACCCTAACTACAATGATTGCAAACCAAGTCTCAAAAACAAGTAAACACCATTGAAAAGAATCCTGCATTTGTCCAGGAATTCTTTATTTCGCACACAAAAAAGGCACAGGAAAGCCCCTTATGAAGAGAGAACAGACAACCGAAAAAGTAGATATTAAGAAAAGTGTAATTTCATACAAACTGAATTTCATACAAACTTAATCTGTTTTAGCCATATGTGTGCATGAACTCATACACTTACTCCCCACAAATTCATCAGCAGCAACTTCAGAAGTTGACGATCACTGTGATACTTTGTCCAATTTCCATTCTGTAACACTTACTGTGTACCGTATGTAATAGGACTAGCGCAGGACAAACATAGCTACACGGTAAGCATTACAGAACTGAAATTGGTGAACAGAACTGAAAAAGTATCAAGTAAGTGTGATCTTTTGAAGTTGCTGCTGATCATTAGTCATGGCATGGCTAAATCTGTTGTGGAAACATTTGACCATTTTCTCAGCTTTGTAACATTTTTACCCAACTCAATGGATGTTTTTGATGGTTTTATTAAGTTTTACTAAAAGTCCCTATGAAGCTAATAATCAAAGACATGGAGATAACAGCACTTGATCAAATCTGACACCAGCTCACTAGAAAGAGGGGTTACGATGATGTGAGAGCAAATTTCAAGTGTTGAAAAGGTTCATAGACAACATATATACAACATTATGGGAAACACTGTTCCCGATAATAAATCACATCCACCCTACAGTGAAATATGGAGGTCACTGCCTCCGATATAGACACGCTGGTAGGCAAAAACTACCTTCTTCTTCACATTATGGAAGACACTGCTCCCGATAATGGTTTTCAGGATGACAAGTGTACATGCACCAAGAGACGAGTACTAAGGACAGCCATGAGAGAGAGTTCCCAGTTAACCTAAAGCTAATTACAGATCTAAACGTCAACGAATAGTCAGTTTGAGGTGTCGATCTGAACGAATCAATTAAGTCAGAGAATTTTCAGGTGGCTGTCTCTGATATTGGCTGTCAGTACCAAGTACACTTCCATAGCAGATGCTGCTTTTTGTCATTTCGACAGTATAACCTGTCAATTATGGAAGGCACTGCTCCCGATAATTATACATTTTAAAATTAAATAGACGTTTTCAGTAGCACATAGTGAGGAGGACCCTTTCTTCCCGTCAAATAGCTATTTCATTTATAAAAGGACTACTATCCTTGCTTGAAGGATAGCTGGACGTCAGTGGGCAGAGTGAGCAGGAAATGGCAATAACCTAAATTGTTTCACCTAATGTACCGGGGTTAAACTCTGCATAACCCCAACCTCTCTGAATGAAGATTCAGTCCCTTTTGCAAAATTTCTGCCTCATTCTGCACCGGTTTTCAGCACAATGTAAGATATCTCTATAACAGCCCGGGTTAGAATCAAATATAAAGTCACAACAGTGTAGAAATAACAGTCTCAGATTGTAACAATGTTTGTGGTAAATGATACACCATCTTAAGTATACCATAATGACCTTTTCTTGTTGACAGTTTGAGCCAACGCAACTTATCCTGTTTGTGACGTAGGTATTGTGTATTTATAATTAGCACCAATACATTCAGTTGTGGTGGGAAGTCCCATGTTATTGTGAATGCAGCTCAGAAAAGCATTTTTTGTGCGTTTCTTAAGTGTAATAAGGCCTTTCGCTAATTTCTCAAACAAATGAAATCATTTTTTTAAGGCAATCGGCTTTGTGCAGGAGGTAACAGCATATTGTACATGTAAAGTGTTCTGAATGAAGAGGGGACATTTTTTTTTATATTGACATCGATGTGGAACATCGCCACTTAAATTTCCTGGATGGGTGAGCCTTATTTATGGTGACCTATGGGCTAAACCACTAACTTTGTAACTTTGGGGGTGTTTTTCTTTTTTGTTTCATGCAGCATGTTGGGCCAGACTTAGACTTCATTATCCATGGTCCAGATGTCCCCTGCCAGAGAATTGGCACAGCCCTGGATGGTCCAGGTTGCCAAGGCGAACTCATTCCTGAACAGATTGGCGTCGGCATCAGGGTGGTTAGTCTTCAGAGCGTCGAGCTGATCGGACAGAGCTTTCAATGTGTGGGTGCCCGAGCCCACCAGGATGTGGCGGAATGGACTCTCCCTGGGAGACACGTATGGTGACAGGAAGTCCCTCTCCACCTACAGGAAGAGGAAGAAAAAAAGAGGACAAAGACAGATTAGTCATTTTCATGACAGACATGCACATTCTTAAATCTGGAAGGAATATACAACTCTGTCCAAAGTTGATTCAATGAACTTATTTGTTGTAGGTAAGTCGCTTTGGATAAAGGCGAAAAAAAATAAATAATTGTAAATGAACCGTCGTGTCAGAACACATGCCTGCTGCGTCTGAATGAAACTGAGGACTGCAGCCACTGCAGAACGTTGAGGAGAAGCAGCTTCCATAGGACCAAGCGGTATAATTATGTTTAGATGGAGGAGATCTGCTGAAGGGAAACTTACCCTCATGATGCGGTCGTTAATGTTGCGGCACAACTCTATGTCTTCAAGGTCACTGTTCTGGATGTCTGAGGTCAGACTCCGGGAGGCTCGGCTGTAGGAGCCTGATGCCGAGATCAGCCACTGAACATTCAGCGACTTGGGCAAGATCAGGGGCTGTGACTGAGGGATATCATTTAGACAGAGAAATTGTCAGACTGTCAAAACAAGCAAATGGATATACACTACAGTGGAGCAATTACAGAGACAACACAAACACACAGAAAGAGCAACTAAACAAATACATATAGACAGGAAACCATTAGACAAAGAATCAACATGGTGGTGTCTTTTAGTTGTACAACCGAAATAGCTTTCCCTTCAACGACATTGACAATGACAATGATATAGTTACAGTGTCACAATTAGTCACAATTAGTCACAATTCACAGGATAAATGTACCCGACTTTGCAAATCATTTATTGATGTACATGGAAGCTTTTCAAAAAAGTAACTCTCGAGCTAAATGTTAAACTCAAAGGACGACTCACCCTCTGCATGGCCCCGACCTTCTGGTTGATCTCTGCTACGTGGCCACGGATAATGCTGTTATACTTCTCCACATTCAGATGCAGCAGGTGGTCATGGACCAGCCGGAGGGCCATTTGCCCAGCGATCTGTGCCGCCGACACCGCCAGTTTGGGTAGCTCCTCGAACGTGGCTGCCCTCAGCCTCTTCTGTGTGTCTAGCATTGTGCCAAAGTATGGGTAGTCCTACGGGAGGAATGGAGGTTAAGAATTTGCCTAAAGAATGTTACAGTTCCTGTAGGTTTCAGCAATGTAATATGGTACAATTTAATAATATATAATGTTATCCCGCTGATACCATTATGGGGGCTTTGTAGTATACTTTTCACAAACTGACCGAGTTAGAGGTGAAGCGGAATGAGACAGACGGGATGCCGGAGAAGGTAAGGAAGGTATAGGCCGTGTCATCTAGACTCAGGGGTTCCAAGCTGTAAAAGATAAACCTAAAGATGTAGCTACAGATTTTGCACTCATGATTGTGTAAAAAGATTATGACACTGACAGTGAACTTTATCCTATTGACCAGTGGTGTTGGTGTCATTCAGGGGCTGGTACAGACCAGCCTCACCAGCAGATGGCGCTGTTGGATGGAAATTAGGCATTCATCCATGTCAAAACATATAATAGAGGCCTCACTTACACAGCGTCTTCCCAGTTTGTCCCGGCGACTTGGGCATATAGGGTCCTACTGGGATCACTGGGGCTGTTGACCTGAGGAGAAGACAGGAGCTTAAAACACAGTTTAAGAACCAGCAAACGGGGACCATGGGATTGTTACGGAGTGATGTTTTTGTGTAACAGCGATGATCTATGGCATTAGTGACACAAGCGAGATGGCACTGTCAAGCAAAATTAAACCTCAGAGTAGGACATGGGTATAGTTTGACAGTTTGCTTTCTAGCACAATATTCGCAGCATGAGCAAGATGGGTTTAGACTAGAGTGTCTGTGTGTGAGAAGAGATGTCCATGCATAAGCTTTCAATATTGGTGAACATTTCTCCATTTGATGAATATTTCTTCAAGGAAAAAGGACCGAGGTTTAATCTTGCTCAACAACACGATTTCTTTTGCAACTTTTGGCACTGATATGTGCCATAATTATCTCACCTCCTTAAGAGTGCTATGAATAAGGCTGTGCATTAGAGGGCTGGCAGACGCTTTGAATGCAGGGGAACCTGGGGGGGGATAGAATAGGGTGGTGAATTCAATGTTAAACTAAGCCGAATACATTCTGTACAAACCAAGAGAGATTCAATACACCATACACACCTGTTACAACTCCATCCAGGCTAATATAGGAAAAGGCTTTCATGTTCAGAGAGGTCAAATAACCCTGACAAGAGAAGAGAGAAAAAAACAAGTTAGGCAAGATGTTAAAGTGAAAACCTTTATGTTTTTTAAAGATAGTTTGCCTGACTTGTTTTCTCTTGTTCTTACTTCCAACCACTCGGTGGCGCCGATGCTCCCATACTCTCCTGCACTCCAGCTTGCAAACACAATACTTCTTCTGGGCTTGAATCCACCTATCAAAGGGAGATGAGATGCACATGAATCTCGAGGGGAAAACAAAGATATTTTCATAATGTACACACAATTCTGGGCCCAAATTCATATAACACAATTGGCCAATACCATTATTTATTTACCCATTTGAACCCTGGCTTTTAAAACAGGACACAAGGAGTAAAAACAATACCAAAAAGATGCCCTTAACGCTGATCTATATTTTATCAAGACTGGGAAATAGGTAACAAATGCATCTCAATAATGAGATGTCTACTGATTAACATAAACAGAGAAACATTTGCTTAAAGGGACAATCTCTCCAACAACAACAACAACAACAAAGCGGTCACCCTGACACGTTTTTGATAAACAGTTGAGGGATGGGGATGGAGAAATGTAACCACTCAAATTCTTGGACAGAGCTATGGATGCAAGATCAGATATCAGAGATCAGATTAATCCGAGAAACTGCAGGAGGAATGCAGCTGTTGAATAGATTGGAAAGAAGCCCTTGGAAACAGATGTGTACTCCACGCAATCAATCATATTTCTGTAGTTCAGTTTGGTATCCCAACCCACCGTTTTTCACCATGCCTGAGATGGCACGAGCCAGCTCCACCAACACACTAGTGCCCACGGTCGACCTCGCAAACCCTGGACCCCAGGCATCTCGCTGGGCTCCGATAACCACGTAACGATCTAAAGCAAGGAGGGGAAGACCATTTTTTTGGTTATTGTTAGAAGCACAATTGTATGATCTATCTATGAAAGCAAAGCACACCTTAGTGTATAATGTACACATCATAGTTATTGGTCTTCGCAATACTAAACAATAGAAGTTACTATTGCTATTGTCGGTTACTATAGTCAAATTCTATTAGAGCTTGACGTTGTTGCTATTGACTCGTAATTCCATAGGGTAATAAGATCATCATACCTGGATCTACAAACCCTTTGATGACCCCAAAGACGTTGTTGATCTTTTTCTCAGTCAGGACGTTGTTGACCTCCACAGTAACGACATCGCCATCGTCTCCGAGTTTGTTGACGCTCCCCCACTCTCCAGGAGCGTCTTTCCCTCCCATCTGCCTGTGTTTCAGGAGAAGGAAATAACATAAATAAGAAAGTCGAAACTTTACAATGGCTCAACCTCACAACAAGAGTCATCAGTTGAACATTTGATTATTTACAATTTGATAAGCACAACCGTTGTCAGGATCCAGTCCAAAGGAGATCTTTTGCCCGTGCAAGAGTGACCCTCCATTCCAAATTGCCCCTAAATACTGGTATGTGTGTGTGTGTGTGTGTGTGTGTGTGTGTGTGTGTGTGGCCCACCTGTGAGAGGTGTGTGTACCTGTGAGAAGTGTGTGTGTGTCATATCTCAGTATGTAGACTGCAAATAAACTTGAACCTTTACAATTTTGAGTGTAAGTAAGTGTGTGAGTTTATCCTGTTATTTATGCTATTATATCTAGTATTGTGTTGAGTAGCAATGGAAATGAATCAAGAAATTGATAGAGTAGGCTAACTTACATTATCATTGTTCTATATGCAACAGAACAGATCACCCAGCATGGCTAATGAAAAGAATCAACAAATGTGAGTCTAATACCAATACTTGCTCAATAGGTCTTACTTTTAGAACAGGTTGCTTACATTCATTATGCGGGTGTTAAGGTCAGGGCCATCGCTACTTACACATGCATCATTGTTAGACCACTGTTAATGCTAGAGCTATCCATCTGCCACCGCTAGTGCTAGGCTATCCATGTAGCACTGTTAGTGCTAGAACTATCTTACACCCCTTTTTTTTTGTTTTGAGGCAAAAAAAATGAAAAAAATGTGTCACCTTTTTTGGACCATCACCAGTTTGCACCCCTGTTATTCTTGATCTCTGCGTATGGATAACCTCTGAACGGATCTTACGGTAAATGGAAACTTACTGCTTGATGGTGGTGGCCATTTTGGAGGTAATGGTCTGGGCCAGGATGCTGGGCAGCCCAGAAGATTGGGCAGGAGGAAACTGGGTGTGGTTAAAGGAGGGGAACGCAGGTGTGTATGGATCACCAGAACCAAGATGGACCTGGATAGAGAGAGACAATCCATGATCATTAATCTAGAACATAGAGCTCCAACAGGAGGGAGGTAATCAGAGTGAAAAGATTACCAAGAAAATTGAAGAAGCATTTGTGTGTAAAAACTATCTGATTAGAGGCCTTGCCCTCTCCTATACTGTCTATATGCAAACACATCATTTGACACGAGTCACTCAGGGACCAAGCCAAAATGACCACACTCACATGGCCATAGAGCTCAGTGGTCGCTTCAATCTTGTCGTTAGCCGGGTCTGGGTAGATGAGGACAGCAGAGGCATTCAATTTGGCTGCGTTTGCGACCTACAACCAAAGAAAAAGAGTGTCAATATACAGTATTACAGGAGAGAAGCAAAGGACCAGGACTCCTTATGTTCATTGTGCAGTGTTAATAAGGTCATCTATACATCCCAGCTCATTATAATTTACCATATTCGTCAAATCAAAGTGAATACAGTGCCTTCCGAAAATATAGACCCCTTCACTTTTTCCACATTTTGTTGTGTTATAGACTCTATTTAAAATGTATTAAATCAAAATAATTTCCCATAAATCCACACATGCACAATACCCCAGAATGACAAAGCACGTCTTTTTTTTTTCTCCAGTAAATGTATTAAAAATAAATGTGTATTTAAATACAGAAATACGTCAGTTACATGCAAGTATTCAGACCCTTTGCTACGACACTCTTAAAAGCTAGTTAAAATGCAAAAATCATCAAATCACTCAATTAGTTATATGATATATGGGGTGTGTGGATTGTTGGCAAATTATTTTAATTTAATCAATTTTAAATTGAGTATGTTATAAATCTATAACACAACAAACTGTGGAGAAAGTGAAGGGTTCTGAATACCTTCAGAAGGCACTGTATATACAGTACCAGTCAAAAGTTTGGACACACTTTCCCATTCAATTTAATGGTTAAGTGTCCAAACGTTTGACTGGTAGGCTACTGTACAATGCAGGAGAAATGTGTTAGCGAAATAATGTTACTGACATTAATTTTTCCAACATGTACTCACTTTCTCAGCAAAGCTGATTTTTCCAGCTCTAACCAGAATCACCCTTCCATCGATGGCAATGTTGTTATTCCGCAGGATTCTGAAGTCTTCCATCCGACCATAAAAGGCGTACAGGATCGCACCCTGGGAAAACCAAATCCATTTTCACAACATACCCATTGTATTGAAGAAATTCAAATAAAATGCTGCTATGTTAATAAATAACTGTATCGTGCTGGTGTCTTGGCTGTACTTTCCGACTGAAGTGCCCGGATTCACTTCGTGACGTTAGAATTATAAGGTTCTATCTCCATTTTTGGTCAAAATTGAGTTTTTTACATAATCTGATCCATTAGGTGTTTATTAATGCCTGTGTGGTGTTATTTTTCAAAATGTTGAAATGTTTTAGTTAGTAATTAATAAAATACAAAGGTTCCATCTCATAAAACATAATGGAATGTAAAAACGTTGACGCTCAATATCTCTGAACTGCCCTAAACGGAGATAGAACCTTATAATTCTAAGCTCACAACTTACAGCCCGGGTCGGGTCAGTCTGTCCTGTTTTACCTTCCCTTTCTACTTTCACAATAATTGTGAATTAAAACATTTACATAAATACAAAAAATACTTAAAGAAATAGAAAATAAATAAATAAAATATAACAAATCTGCTACATGTAGTGTAACCCCCCCCCCCCCCCCCTCCTCCTACCCCCAAAAAATCATGTGATGGAGGGATTTTGTTATGTTTTAGCATCACACTGAAGATTTTCAACATATTTTAATGAATACAGTGATAATACCGTACACCGAGATATTTTTGGCCAAGGTTATCGCACCATGACTAGTTATGATCAATGCAAAATTTTACTTGTTTTTTTTTATATTTTACAAAATATTGCATATTCATTCATTTAATTTACATGAACTTAAACCAAGAAAAACATATCCAAAAGATTACCTGTGCTGTTCCTGTTGCACTGTAGACCAGATACCCCGCTGGTTGTTCAACCCTATTGTCTTTGAATGTAACTCTGTTGGAGCCAGAGACAGGAGGATCCTGGACCTTCACAAAGTGTTCGTCGCTCCATGTGTATATGCCGTCGTCTTTGAACCTCTTCAGCACTTTGTTTCCCAGCATCTCGTCTCCTGGGGACCCAGCCTGGTGATTATCACTCGAAAATTCACTGAGTGAGAGAGAGACAGTGAGTCAATGTTATTCATTTATTCACTGAGTGAGAGAGAGACAGTGAGTCAATGTTATTCATTTATTTATTATTAATTCTGCACAAATTAAAGCTGATGTTGTTGCCTGTTTGTTTTTATGTTGCCATTTTCCTACATATTTTTTTATGAATGTGCTTTTATGCAAAATACATACAATTCAATAACCCTAAGCCAGACAAAGGCAATGTTTCCCAAATGGTGCAGGATGATTCTGGGAAGGATCAAAGGTGGGTGACGACAACACCAACATTAAGGAGCTGTTAGTTTAGGGTTTTAAATGTCAGTAACCTGAAGGCCGCCTCAAAGCCACTGGGGCTCAGTTTCTGACCCAGCAGACTCTTGACATCGTCCCAGTCCATGAGGGGTGCCACCTGTGTATCATAAGAAATCTGGATAACTGGAGACATTGTGGACACGGCGGGAGCCTCGTCCTTTCTCCTGTGTGCTAGGTATCCAATCAGATAGCCTAAAAGAAGGATGAACAAAAAAAAAATGTACATACAATTTTGACATCTCTTCAGTAAAAAAAGGTCAGCACAGTATTAACACTGGTATAATAATATGTATATTATTCAGTAATTCTCCCTCAACTCTTTTGCTCCTTCTGTTTCCATATAGCTACTCTCTTTTCTTACCGATGATGAAGATGAGAAGGGTTGTAACGACCATGAGGCAGACGTTCTTGGGGGTGCGCTGCTGGGGCTTGTGGACAACATAGGGGTCACGGTTGTGGTTGAGGTGCTCTCCCACGCCGTTGCTCCCCACCTCCTCGTCCATGTCGGACGACAGCTTCATCTCCACCTGGCTGTTCTCCCCCTCCATGTTCTGGGTGAGGTTGAAGCGCGTGTATGAGCGGGGCTCCCCATTGAACTGCATAGAGGAATAGGTAGGAAGGTCGGTGTTTAAAAGGTTCACACAGCCGTCATTTGAAAACGTCATCTTCACAGATAAGTCACAGGGGTGCAAACTGGTGATGGCCCAAAAAGGTGACCCATTTTCTTTTTGTGGCTAACCTTAGGGGGGGGATAGCGCTTGCACTAATGGTGTTAAATAGATACCGCTAGCACTAATGGTGTTAAATAGATACCGCTAGCACTAATGGTGGTCTAAAAATGATGCATGTGGAAGTAGCGGCAGCCCTGACCTCAACACCTGCAGAATTACTTAGAAAACTGTTTACTGTGACTGTGTTCTCTATGCTGTCTGGAATTGTACCTAGCTGCCTGAAGCTAAAAGTTATTTCAACAGCAGCAGAGTTCAGCAGAGGGAGATTAGTTAGCTCACGCAGGATGATACTTAGACCCCCCCAAAAAATAATAATAATAATAATCACAATTCACATGGATGACATAAAAAACGGCTAATTTAGCAGAAAGGTGACAAGTTTGCACCCCTGAAACAGTGGCCCCAAACCACTTCTCCTTGACGTGTTGGCATAAGAGGGGTAGACGGTCTCCCAAACTAAGGCCAAAACATTCCCTCAAACTGCACATCTGGAGTGCCATATCTAACCAAGGATGAGGAACCATTGCAGATTGTTTTATGGTAGGACCCACATCCAAGCTGAGTAGTCAGCTAATCTTTTAAGCTTTAATAAATAATATGGTTATTTCTGACTGCGTCTGATTCTACTTCAGTCATCTTTCAGGTCATGGATCGATTCATTTGAGAGGAATTGTTGGGCCTTACAGTACATCAGAGAAGATTGTGTGGATCCCATCATTTCATCCAAGGTGTATAGTGAATTAACCCTCATTGTTTAATAGATTTCTGTCTAGGCTATAAACTGTCAATCAAAAATATTGTAACATTTTCTCAGCTCATAATAATAAACAAATGATTAATTAATCAACCCCAAAAGCAACCATTAACACGTTCAAAGTGGAATACAATATAAACATTTTAGACAGGATAATGAGACAATAATTTCATCAATTAAAGTAATTTTCAAAAGTACTTACTATTTTGGATATTGTTGACCTTGCCTGGTCCATGGTAGCTTTTCAGTTGTCTAGAAGAAGAAAAAACACAATCTGATGAACAGCAAGTCAAGGAAACAGGTGGTGAGAATGGGCTCCGCTCCCTTGACCACCAGCACAGGTGCCCCCCAAGGCTGTGTTCTGAGCCCTCTCCTCTACTCCCTGTACACCCACGACTGCGTGACCACTCACAGCTCCAACACAGTAATAAAGTTTGACGACACAACGGTGATTGGCCTGATTACCGAGGGCGAAGAGACAGCCTACAGAAACGAGGTTGTCTACTGTATCTGTCAATAAAATGAAAAATATGAGTGGGACTGCCCCACTCAGAAAAAATAACCTAAAAAAAAAGAAAGAAACGAGGTTGAACATCTGGCCCAGTACAGCCAGGCCAATAACCTCACTCTCAATGCCGACCAGACCAAAGAGCTGGTGGTGGACTTCAGGAAAAAGAGTTGAGACAGAATAAATAGCTTTCAGCTGTCCACACCCGATCTGTCATGTTGGAAAAAAGCAAGCAGCAATGATCAGGGTCCAAGAACACTGGGAGAAATTTGGCACTGGAAATGATGGTGATTTAGATTTGAAAGTTCCTGGTCGTTTCAGTCATTGGAGTCAAATGGGAAAAGGAGCAACAACATCGGTAGGTTTAATTGACGATATTTGAAAACATCATATGCTTTTTTTTTAAACCATAAGGTTATTTCAGTGAAAAATACAAATACAAATAATACGAATAATTGGAACAAATAGGGTACAATAGCTCCCACAAATAGGGTACAATAGCTCCCACTGTTCACTGTTTGGGCCCCTAATTACTCACCAAATGATTTAACAAAAGTGTAGGGATTGAAGCCGTGTGTAAACCCATAACAGAAATCGTGACAAGGCTACCACAATGCTCCCAGGGAAAGAGTCACACGCTCAACCACAGCAGGTCTGAACACCCCGCTTGACCTTTTCCTCAGAGCTCTCTCACGTTTTGCGGATTGTGTGAATTTAAACGCAGACTTATTTATGTATATTAATATTCCCCTTCGTTCTGGCGATTGGGAAGCCAAAGAAAAGGTCCCACCCCTTGTCCAAACATTCATGAGATTTCCTATGGTGTTCTGCTCTGAAAAAGACTGCCCTGTTCCCAACAGTGCACAAAAGAGCACTGTTAACGGCGTGAGTGGTCAACATAATCACCCTGCCTCTATGTGAAATCAAGGGGGAAAGAATAAGATTACAAAAAAAGCAACTTGACACACGGACACTTTGTGACTCATGGATTCCCAAAGAAAACAGTTTCTGATGAAATGAGACGAGAAGAGAAACATTAGACTGCATGATATTTTCTTGCCTTTTATAACTCTTGGCAAATTAATTTAGTTCCATGCACGAGCACCTGCTCTGGACCACGAATAGGCTGCAGTAGTGCAATTGATCACTGTTGTACTTAAATGATTGAAAAAGAAAAATCATTAATCTTTGTTCCATTTAGAGCAGCAGGTGGCAGCAGAAGCGCACAACAATACTTTTTTTGCTTTATGTTGAATTCAAATTATTAGTTTTTAATTTCAGTTTATATACTGAAGTCACTCATAAATTATGTTTCCGTCGAGCCAGTCTGTATCCGTCAAGCATTGGGTCACAATTTCAGAAACATGAAGCTACTGCAGTGCACAGACACTAATTATTCAGTTAAATTCATATTATCTAGGGGGCGCTTGATCACGTAGCACACTAAGGCATCAGCCATGTAATAGCAGGGTCCCCGGTTCGTTTCCGGCTGTCAACCTATCCTGCATGTCATCCCTCCTCTCTCACCCATCCTTTTCGTCATTCTCTACCGTCTATCTATCACAATAAAGCAGAAAAACATATAATAAAAATAAAAATAAAAATCTTAAAAATGCATATGGTCCAGTGATTTAGAGGTTATGAAATTTCGTTTTTCAAATGTAACCTATTAACCATTAATGTAGGTAGTTGTAATCGACAACAATCTATTTGACATTATTGACAATAGGGTAATTGAGTTGGTGTTGTGAACAGAGAACAGAAAGCATGGGAAAATGCATCAAACAACAATTAAATCTTTAGGCCGCCTACAAGAAAAGGCCTACACAAGAAAGGACAATATGAAAGGAACAGATCCCAGCCAAGAGTTCAGGTCAGCCTTGTAAAGGCCCTAACTGTCCATGGCTTGTAAAGGCCCTAACTGTCCATGGCTTGTACAAAGCAGGAGCTTCATACAACTAACAAATCTTACCCTTCTTCCCTCCTATTCATACCCTAGTCCTAAATATTTTTGCCTTAACAAAGGCTAATTATAATCCTATTCGGCAAGACCCTACAAGGGCTGTACGGTATATTGAGTTTTAACAACATGGGCAATTCCACGGTAACAGAGTGGGTTCCATGTCGAACCCTCTGTGAAAACGGCTCCTTAAAGGGTTCTCCCACAGGGACAGAACCCGGGAAGAACCCAGGGAAGAACCGTTTTATGTTCCGTACAGCCTGTACAATAGGTACGCTAAATGTAGCGAATTCAATTTCAGTAATTCCGTTAGAGTTTTGGTTTGGTCATTCTGTTACAGATTTGTAATAACTTATTAATTCATAAACTAAATCGATATCAGTAAAAAAAAAAACGTTGTATAGGTCGAACTAGGCCTATACATTATAGGCTAATATTCACTTTTCATTATCCTCACTCCTCATGAGGACTTACGTGGGTTTTTGGTAACAGAATGACCAGAGACCCGAGAATGATTCTTAAACTTATAGAAGCCAAACCATTTCCTAAAAATGAAATACATGTGTTGATATTAGTTGACCGGGCTCTATAGTTGAACATTAATAAGATTTGATGTTTTTCTAAACCCCTTTGAATACTTTTCTGTAGGGATGCACGATATTATCGGCACCGATAATTATCGGCACCGATATTTATCGGCCCGATAATGGGAAATTAATGTTTATCGGTTTTTATCGGTTTTATTAAATTTTAGCCGATATTGAGCCGATTTTTTTTTCTTTCTTTTTTTCCTGGAAGGAATATCAAGCAGAAGGTAGCCTAGCCTGCTGTGCCTATTGAACACGCATTTGAATTGTATTCAGTTTGTATATTAGGGAACACCAATGGAAAACGTGTCTATTATTTAGGTGAGAATGTCAATGTAGGCTATACAAGACAAGTTTTTTACAAGGAAAACATGCACTTTTTGTTTTTCCATGTCAGTGCAATTTATTTTGAATTCTTATGCAAAACGTTTGATGGGCTTTATCACAACCTACCTCATCCTCATGCACTAAAAGTAGCATAGCCCAGCCCTTTTCAGTTGCTTTATTAAGCATACTAGTGTAGCCTACTATGTGCCTTGTATCATTCTGTTTATCTGCAGACTAAGCAGCCATTTGGCACTAGTTTCTGTACAAGTTCTATAAAACTTTTGGTTCTTTAAAAGTCTTTATTTTTGTATTGACTGATGCACAAGGTGCACTTTATTTTTGACACTTTTTTGATCTAATTACTCTTAGGTGAGCCTTTTTTGTTTTCATAAAAGGAGGCCAGATCTTGGCTAAAAAAAGCATTGTGCACTGTATAACAGATTCTGTTTGTTAGAGGAAATAATAAATGAACATTTGAAGACTCAGAAGTGTTCTCTTTGTTGTGTTAACAATAGTGATGTAAGTTAGATTTGGTGAGATCACTATGGAATATTAAATCATCAATCTTTGCTCACTACATAGCCTTTCTTACCTTCAGGTGTGCATGAACTACAGGTTATCAACTGTGAAATGATATCTGAATGGTCTTTATTGTCATTGATATAGTACAGGTACCAAACAACGAAATTTGGGAGGGGGAGCTCCCCTGGTGCTAGGAAAGAAAAAATAAAATAATAATAATAATATTGGTATCGGTTATCGGCCACGAGAAGCGGGTAAATATCGGTATCGGTTGGAAAAAATGCATATCGTGCATCCCTACTTTTCTGGTAGAGGTTTTTCTTATCCCTATTCTTATGATGGTAAGATGGCTGAGAAATGCATTTCTCGCTTCCTTTTTCCCCAAAATATACTCTTAGTTTTAATTTGATACCCAATTTGACATGCTTTAAACGGAACTGCCCTTCAGAAATATACATTTTCATACCTTTTTACTGGCTTTTCTTGTCCATCTCTCACTTTCTCCTTCAATAGTTTAAGCATATACACATTAAGCTAATTTGACTTAATTAGGTAACATTAAGGTTAAATGTAGGCCTACTTATTGTAGGCCTCAATTAAATGTACTTATAGTAGGCCTAAATACTCTTTCATTCCACTGAACTAGCCTACCACTAGGCCCTAATTCTTAGAACCTCCCTGCTCTTACAATGTTGAAATTAGGAACACCAAACCAACTCCATAATGTTTACCAACCAATTCAACAGTGCAATGTGTAGCCTAGTATGGCTCAACTAGCATCAACTTTTATTGCATTATTTATATTTCATATGTTTAATTCTATGAGCACTCCATTGGGTTTAAATGGTCACTGTTACTTTTCCTTGTGCTTACTTCACTTGAATATACTGCCTAAGGTTTCTCACAATGTAAACTTATCTTGTGCAGCAGCTGGAAAAGGAGAAGCAGCGCCCCTCTCACAGACAGTGGCCTGAAGTGACTCCTGCAGTCACCGTCCCCCATAATGTCACTCCTCTATGCCAAGAGACTATTATCTCCTTGAGGCCAAACCTGTGGCAAAACTTATCATACACCCCTCCCTCCATCTCGTACTTTCTTTCTTCAACAGCTTATCAACTCTCTTTGGTAGACCAGACAGAGGATGTGGCTATGGGGTTATGTAATGTGTGATAATAGTGTATTACAGTGTATTACAGTATATTTCAAAAGTAATTGTGGGTGGGTAAAATCGGTGGTGTGGGGCTAAGGGGCGTCGGATAGTTAAAAATTAAATGATGGTATGTTTGACCCCCTCCCCCTGCCCCACCCGAGAAATCCTTTGCCACCCCACCCCCATTTAAAACATCCTAGAACCGCCACTGGGTTAGCTACAGTATATGCCTAGTCTAAGTGTAGAGGTGATAGTTGACATGTCACTAACCTGAAAGAATAATAGAAATAACAGTTGAGCTAGCGGGTGCTACCTCAGGGGCTACTGAGTATCGGTTATCGTAACTGCCAACAACCGTAGCTCGGCTCGAGCCCACAAGCCCACTCTCCACCACCTTGTGCCAGTCATAATCGGTAAACCATTACAAATTGATGGGGGTTATCTGTTATAGAGTACAATACAAATGAGCAGGTGTTAGCCTAGATATAAATATCCTATGTGCCACACTAGCACTAACGGTAGCAGATGAATAGCGCTAACAGTGGTAGATGAATAGCGATAGCACTAACGGCGGTGTAACAATGATGCTCGTGTAAGTAGCAGCGGCCCGGACCTTAACACCCGCATAATTACCTCTAACAGATTGTTTACCATGACTGTGTTCTCCACACTGTCTGGGATTGTAGATAGCTGTCTGAAGCTAAAAGTTATTTCAACAGCAGCGGAGTTTAGCCGACAGAGCAGACAGGAAGATGTTAACTTGTGCATTATATGACTTGGATGAGAGGTAGACCCCCCCCGCCCCCCTCCCCAAAATCTATAACAAAAATATAAAAAATATTTCCACCCCTGCAAGCTAGCTGGGCCTGACTTGGCCTAACCTTCCCCCTCCCTAACCTTGAGTCAAAGCAAAACCCAAACATGTCAACTTGTTCTTATTGGTCCTATTTTTCAGGTTTTCTGCTCGAAATGATATGCCCACAGTGAATATAGAATATCTCCACAATCACAAGGGCCTTCATAATGATCTTGGTATCAAATGAAAGCTAACACCTGTGGGGTGACTGTAGAAGTGTCAGAATCCAAATATATGTTACTGTGTCATAGTAAATCGAGCTAGAACATTGTGAAAAATCTCAAATTCACTCTCCGCCTAAAAAAAAAAACAGCTTTTAGAGTGAATATGAGCTTGGAAACCTGACTGAATAAGCCCAAATCATCTAGGAATCAGTACTCCAGGGTCTGATGAGTACTTGTGCCAAATGAGATGCTAGTAATGTGAGCCAATGCAACTTTGTACCTGTTTTAGTACTAGACTAGTGTTGTTCCGATACCGATACTAGTATCGGCATGGCCACCGATACGCACAAAAATGCTGGTATCGGTATCGGCGAGTACTTTACAAAAACGTAAGTTTTTTTTTTTTTTTTTTTTTTTTTACTTAAGTTTTACAAAAACTTTACGAGTTTTACAAAGGTTTTGAGCAGTGCCAGACTAAGTGTTAGCAATAATTTTACATCGAGGTGAGTATGCGGCTCAAAAAACATGTTTTTTTGTTTTGTTTTTTCAAACGCCGTGGTATCGGATCGGTACTCGGTATCGGCAAGTACTGCACGGTCAGGTATCGGTATCGGTATCGGGATAAAAAAATGGTATCGGAACAACACTATTTAGTACAGGTATGTTTAGGCGGACAACCAAATTGTGCCATTTGGAGAGATTTTGGCACCATCAGTGTATCAGACTTTCTCATGCATCAAGACTGTAAAATTGATTATATTTCATTGACATATCACTATAGGTATAAATTGCATCCAAATCCAACTGTTTAGACTCTGTTTGCAACCAGCAGGGGTCTCCTGCACGGTTTTCTGCGCGCCCCTCTTGCGCACCCGCCTCGTTTTCACACCTGCTCTGGTTACGCAGTCAATTCTCTCCCGAACCCATGGGGCAAATGTCATGATTGACCACTCATTTGAAGCATCAGAGCCAATAGAATCGGGCAGAGGCGGAAAAAACGACTTTCGAGGACCAATGATATGGAAATTCGGGGGTTGAAACCAAGCATGCTTGGTTTTCCTATGTGACGTGGCTGTAAACAAGGGCTTGTGACTCGCACTCTATTTACCGGCCGACAAAAAACCCGATATGGACGTTTAGAATGGAATCTAATGAATCGTTTGCAACATCGATGAACATTATTGATATAGGTAAGCTCTTTATATCTGTTACATTAAACATAGACCCGATTCTCGCCTCACTGGTGGGGCGGTGGATAAGAAGTGGCTTTAGAACCATTAAGAAGACACATCAACAGATGATTGATCAAGCTTATCAAAATATATTTGCAAACCTCAACAGGTTTGCAACAACTCTCTTACCCTTTGCTGACTTGCAATGACACACCCTTAGAACTGACTGTTTAAAAAAGTAGTTATAGGGTAGGCTACCTGTTACATGCCAAACATATCCAGCCTTGTAAGATTAATACCTTAAACAGCTTAGCAAGCTTCAGATTAGAGATGAAGTGTAACTACAAACACACATATACAGTACACAGACACGTACACACAAATCAGGAAAAAATACATTTATCAATGTTGGCTCAAATGAATGAAATGCAGTAAAGTTAAGTCAAAGAAGGCGATCTCTAGAAAAATAGGTTGACCAACAATTAGCCTACAGATCTAATGTAAAATGCTGCACACCCCCCACTTCTAGCTGTCTTTTGGCCACAATCAAGACACCTATCCTGCATCTGAAATGAATGGCTTTCCAAGACACACGTATGCATACAAGAGATAGGGAAAGACATCTTGACATATTGAGTCACACCCTACTGAAAAGTGTACACCCACAAATATGCAGATAAAAACAAACACTGCATGGACTTCGGAGCATTGAGACACAACTCTTTACTTGAGCAATCCTCTACCAAATACCGGACCTCTATAGGAGCCAGTTAAGAGTTTTAGTGAATCTGCAAAGCCCCAAAAGTAAGCCAGACTGATAAAGCCAGTGTTATCACCGTGGGAACAGAATTCCCCTCATGGTTCCCAGACATGTACACCAGGGGGTGGCATCATGGACACATCAATTCAAGGCTAATGCAATAAGAGAGGGTCTTGAGTGTTCCCTCACCATTGGCAACATTTGTGGAAGACGAATAAGTCTGCTCACACAAGCCACTTTCTCTTCCCTTTCTTTTGTGGAGTTGACACTAACTGTGGAGCTTTTACAGCACCTTTTCCAGAACTCTGGTAACCTTGGGCTCCTAAATAGGCTTGAGTGAAATGCAATGTAAGGCAATGTCTAACATTACAACATTGTTATACAGTAGATTCCTGCTTTACATCACAGGTGTGATTGAGTTGGACTGCAAATACCTCGTCCCAGCTCAACAAAGGTTGACCACTACACATTCCTATTAACTACAAAATCCAGAAGAAGCAGCCATGAATTAGTAATAGTAAAGAAAGTAAAAAAATAAAAAAATAAAAAATGTTCTCGAATGATGCTCTTTGCTGCTGGTAAAGTGTCACACCTGAGTATTTGTCAACCTGTCCTGAAGGGATTTATTTTTATTCATCACAAAACTAAACACAGTTTCAGTTTGATGCTGATTGCAAAAATAAAAGTATTTTCTCAAATGTTCACAGGCATGGCTTAAATGACACCCCAAAAAATACTGATGTGATTCAGACATTAGCCTAGATGTAGCCTAGTCCTAGGCCACTTTAGGTGTAGGTTCAAAATCAAAGTGATGATTACTGAAATAGGACTTGTTGGAATTGTTGGCTCAGTTTTATTTTGAACTTTATACACAGACATTGTGTTTTATGACAATTGGTATACCTAGTTTCACCCATTTTACTTTACAGCCTGAATGGTTGAAGTGAGAATGGATGAAAGAGGCTCAACATTAGCTGCAGTCAGAGTTTAGAGGAGACACAAAAGTCAGTATCAACAGTGACCTCTAGCCTAACAGCTGGTCGGGCTAATGCAACATAGGTCATTCAATGTTTTAGGCTTACAGAATGTAGTAGCAAATACACTAGGCCTACTTTCACATGTATAGAGGGTGTACTGGTGTGAAGGATTAGCCCTGACAAGGTAAGTCTGTTGTTGGTCTGGTATGAGTAAAGAGAGTAAGTAGGAAAAGGTGAGCAGCACCGTAAGCATTTACCATAGTGCACCAAGTAGGCTAATGCCAACCACATCTAGTGGTTGTTAATCGGCTGGATTGGCCCAACGGAAGGTTAAAACAACTTGAGACATGAAACTTGTCACATTAGAAAACTAATTTGTTTTATAATATAATTAAGAAAAATGATATTAGCCATAAGCAGCATAACCCCAAAAAGCTTAACTTTCCGGCTATTACTTTCACCCTCTTTCGGTATGAGTTTCTTTCCATCAAAGAGAATACATAGGATCCAGCTACAACGTCCAAATTATGCTGTCTGCTACTATACTGGAGTAGTATAGATCATATCTGACCTCAAAAACAGAGCCCCACGTAGGCCTATGCCCTGCTATATTTGCAGCAAAACGTGTAGAAACGTTCAAAGAACGATAGAACCAGGCTAGAATATGCTTCATTCATGGCCAATCCTCTCTTCTTTAAGCAGCGGAGGGCGGGGGGTCAGGGGGAGGCAAGTGCAATGTAGGAGTCACATATTCTGCTTCATTGTGCACAGTCATGTGAGAGTCACATTGGGGAAAAGTTCCAAGTTATTCATGGGAAAGAAAGAGGGGCCAGGAGACCAGGCTAATGCCATATAGAGGTCTCCTGAAAATGCCTTTGTCTGAGCGAGTCATGGCATGTGTAGCCTTGAGTGAAGAGTGCTGTTTTGGTCCAAAAAAGTCCTTTAAGTACTTAATGGGTACTTGTTTGTTTACAAGGATATGCAACACAACTGCCATTAGAAAATATAACTACTGTAACTTTTTAAACCGTTCAGTGCACATTCCTTCACCTTTAAAGCTCAAATCTACATACTGGCCTTTTCAGAGATTGTTAAATTACACATAGGTTGACTCTTGTGCCCAATGATAATGTTGACACTTCGGGGAGACTTTTCATATTTGGCCAAAGTCTGACCCAAGGCCCCCCATATACTTTGAATTTGCTAAGCAATAAGGGGATTACCATAGCTGCATAATATGCAGTATAGTACAATATTTTTTTTTTTTTTTTTTAAGTATACATTTCTATGGCCTTTAAATTCGATGGCCTTTTAAAGCATTTATGATATAAATCAAGAGGTGTGATTTGTGTCAAATGTTATGGATTAGGCTACAATGTGTAGATCTGCAATACACCAAAGTGGCATGGGAGGCTATGGAGACTGGGGGCTTTTCAAGGGCAAGACATAGGCTACTCCTTGGACCTTTGAGGTTCAGGTTCACAGGTTCACCTGCCAAACTGGTAGGCATCACTTTAAAGCCTTCAGTACTTTTAAATAGCGCTTTAGTTGGATATGATCATTTCAATACAGGCTTATCTATTTATGACTCACATTCTGAATTGAGAAACGAGGCTTGTCCCTTATAACAAACTATGCTTGTCTTGTCACACTGTACAATCAAAAAGACTAAACATTGCTCCCAGGACCGGTCACTGTAAACACACCTTATAAATGTCAACCTGTTCCTTATACATATTTGCGTGTTGTGTGTTTTTGACCAAAGCCAAGGAAGTCAAGGCAATGTGTGTTTATGCCGGGCGACGCGACCGACCCATGAGCAAGTTGCGGCATAAAAACAAGCCGCTGTCACTTCAACCCTGTTACACAGACCGGCCTCGATCACACACATATAAGTAAGTAAGTAAAGCTTTATTTATATAGCACCTTTCATACAAGAAATGCAGCTCAAAGTGCTTTACAACAGGAATAAGAACATAAAGTGAATATAAAAACATATATAAAAACATATACATGCATAGAATGAATATAAAAGCAGGGGAAAACACTAAAAAGAAAAGGTAAAGATCTAACTTTCCATATCCCTTTCATCTCCCTACCTTACACAGTCTTTCTGTACTTCCCACTGGCTTTCCACCAGTCTCAATATGAAAAGGTTTACAAATCCCTGGTCCAGCCAATCAGAAACACCATTACAATACCACCTTCAATAACCCCATGCTACTTCACTGCTATTATTCTCAACATATAGGGTAGATATGTGTCAAGGTCAATCGGTGTGTGACGGCCTGCCTTACCTCGGATCTACGCTTAGCATGTGTCTGCTGAGAATGACAGGTTGCACATGACCTGCCCGAACCACGCTACCTCCTCCTGGCAACTCTGTATTTCCTACCACTATAACACCAATAACACTGTCATAACATCACGATCACGCCTATCACTCTGACCAGTGACACTGTGTGACAACTGCAAAACTGCACAAATGCATTGAAAATAATGACATTTAACATGAATAAGTTATTGTGACAATTGTTATTTGTACACCTCTTTAATATTAAACGCTCTCGAAGAATATAGAGGAGTAGTCATGACAGTAGCAGATACGAGACTTACCCCACGTTTCAGTAACAGTCCCGGGGTGTCTCGGTTCTCCTGGTCCCACACGAGGGTTCTGTGACGTCCTTCACCGGCCAGGCCACGGGTCTTTATGGGAGGTTTAAAAAATGGTTGTGAAAAAAAAAAAAGATTACGGTATGGTTGTAAAAAAAGATCAAGGCGTCACTTCCGCCACTACCTCCGTCTCCCGGTGGTCCTTCCGCCCTGATTGTTTCATGTTTCCCACGATGTTGAATGACCTCGATCATCAATGTTTTCACAACAGGAGAGTGAGGATTAAATATGTTGCAATTGACAGAAAAACTCTCAAATGAATACATGCAGGAGTAGTAACATTTGCCCTTAATAGTAGGTGGGATAACTCCTAAGTGGTGTGGCATTATTAATTATACCTAGTGTATGATTAATTAATTATTATTAGTAGTAGTATTATTAATTCATAATTAATAATAATAATTAATAATAATAATATAATAATAATATAATAATATATATTAGTATTAGTATTAGTATTATTTATTAATTAATACGTAATTAATTTAATTAATGTGAAAATAATAATGTTTCAGTCTGATCACAGAGCATAGCTCAATGTAATTTACTAGCATTTACACAACATTTGACTGCAGAAACAAAAAAAATCCTTAGGTCTCAATATGAAAAAGTTTACAAATCCCTGGCCCAGCCAATCAGAAACACCGTTACAATACCACCTTCAATAACCCCTTGCTACTTCACTGCTATTATTCTCAATCATTCCCATCAACCAGTCTACCAAAACAGTCTCTGTATTGAATTTGATTTGAGCTTATCCAAATATAACTTTTGAACCAGCAAACACCAGTCAACCTTGAAGTTAGGCTGTGTAGTGTTGTTGTCAATGTGACATGGTGTTGTGGTGGCATAAAGGTCGGAGCCATCCTGGTGCACAACAACATGACAACTTGTAATGCCAAATCACACACACGATGACGTGGCTTCTGGAGGGGTGTCCAGACATATAGCCCGGGTGAGCCCCTCAACCAGGTCTCGGGGTGGTAAAAGGGTAGCCCCTCAACCAGGTCTCGGGGTGGTAAAAGGGTAGCCCCTCGGCCCCACACACACCTGAATCAAGCTCAATTGTTAGCTTCTGTTAGGATTTAGTCCTGTTCAGTAATTGTTGTTTTGAGGAGGTCTAATTATAGTTCATCTATTCTTGTCACACAACGCTGTAGGTGGTCTTTATTATGTTTCAAGTTTATTCTTACATCCCATTATATAAGTATAAGAGAGTAACATTCTAAGGCTTCAGTTCCTCGATATTGCAGCAACAAGAGAAAGGGGCGGTCGTTATAAAGACAAATAAGGCAATAGGCAAGATAAATAAAGTGGCAATAGTTATAGAGGCAAGTGAGACAATTTGGACAAGTGACAATAGTTGTAAGAGACAAATAAGGCAAGAGACAAATGAGCAACACAAGTAGTAAAAAAAAATCAATAATAATAGAAATAATAGAAATAGCCTTGTATTGCACTTAGTGGCAGTGGGTACTATTTGGTAGTATTTGATTTTTATTAGGATTCCCCATGACTTTTCCTGGGGTCCACACACACACACACACACACACACACACACACACACACACACACACGCACACACACACACACACACACACACACACACACACACACACACACACACACACACACACACACACACACACACACAAACAAGAAATCATCACAAAACAGTGCATTTCTCCAGGAGCCCGATTGCTTGGGGGAAATAGCCGTCTGGGTTTTAGTCCTGTTTTAACCACTAGGCTTCTGTACCGTTTCTCTGATGGCAATAGCGTGAACATTTCATTTACATTCATTTCATTACATTTAGCAGTGGGCTTTTTTCACGACCTGGCTGGTATGTTCACCCCAAGTGAGGTCGTTGGTGATATGAATCCCCAGAAACGTGATGGTATATTTACCCTCTCCTCTCCACAGCAGACCCACTGATGGTGATGATGGGGTCTTGTGCCTGCCTCTTCTTGCTGAAGTCCACCACCAGCTCCTTGGTCTTGTCGGCATTGAGATCGGGGTTATTGTCCTGGCTGTACTGAGAGAACAACAGGGTGCCAGTTGTTTAGGCATGTTATCGTGCCCTTTTTCAGAACTGGGATGATGGCGGAAGACTTGAAGCAGGAGGGTACTATGCCCGTGGAGAAGGAGAGATTGAATATGGTAGTGAACACACTATCCAGCTGGTCTGCACACGCTTTAAACACCCGGCCTTGAATTCCATCTGGCCCGGCTGCCTTGCGAATGTTGATACGCTTAAATACCTCACATTTGTTTTATTGGTAGTGTGTGAGGGAAATTGATTGGGGTTACCTTAACAGGGCTAATTAGATGCCTACAGCAATCCAGGTTGAATGTCCTGTACATAGACTACAATACATTCTGCTGCAGGAACTAAGGTACTACCTCTGATATGCACCATTGAGCCTACATTAATTAAAAACCTTAGAAGAGTCCAGGTTTGTGTCTTCTGAGAGGAAGCTGTATACTGTATCTTATTGCAATGAGAGAAATTCACACCAAGGAACTTTTATTATTATTTTATTCTATTCATGGTGTCATACTGTAAGCATGGATTTAGAGTTTTGAAAGTTCCATGGAATTAATTCCAGTAAATCGTTGTTAGTTGCTGATATCTTGGGTCAAGAATGTAAAGCTCCCGTGGTGACTGCTGGCTAGCTAAGCTTTTTTCCTTCCTTCCCTCTTTTTCTATGTGCAATCATAACTTGTGCCACCGGATAATGTTAGGCCGCCCTTTCCATAGACATGGAATGCCCTTGTTCAAATATTAATCCAGGTGCAAAGGTGTTGAACATGAGTAGGAGACGCCAGGACTTCATCTTAATCAGTTGGTTGTTACACTTTAACAAAACATATCATGTACTATAGATGCAATGGGGGAATTGAGTATTGAATACATCAATATTTTGTCCAGTAAATGTATTTCCAATGAGCCTATTCAAGTGAAATTTGCACCAGACTTTGGTATTATCTCAAACAATCCAGACAAAAAATCGTTGTTGTTCAAAATTGAACTTTTTGGCTGTCACACAACACACAACAGTGAAGTTTGGAGGTGGAAGCATCATGGTGTGGGGCTGTTTCTCCTCTCGTGGTACTGGCAGACTTCATATCATTGAAGGAACAATGAATGGACCCATGTACAGAGAGATTCTTGAGATGAACCTGCAGCCATCCACCAGGATGCTGAGGATGAGACGTGGGTGGACCTTCCAGCAGGACAACGATCCAAAGCAGACAGCAAAGGAAACTCACAATTGGTTTCAGAGAAAGAAAATCAACTTGTTGGAATGGGCCAGTCAATCAGCTGACTTAAACCCAATCGAACATTTGTGGAAGCATCTGAAGATCCAGATTCACAAGAGGGCCCCCCGCAATCTTCATGATTTAAAGACAATCTGTGTAGAGGAATGGGCCAAAATCACACCTGAATTCTGCAGGCGATTAGTTACTTCATACAGAAAGCCCCTTGAAGCTGTCATTACAAACAAAGGCTTCAATGTGTTCAATACTTGTTTCATTCCACTTTATTACACATAACTTTATTTACATAAATTACATACTTGAATGTTTAGATTTTTTTGTCTGGATTGTTTGAGTTAATACCTCAAGTCTGGTGCAAATTTCACTTGAATAGGCTCATTGGAAATACATTTACTGGACAAAATGTTGATGTGTTCAATACTTATTTCCCCCACTGTATCTACAAAATGTCTACAGAATATCTACAGAGATATACTGTACATACTGAAGCCTGTAACCTCTGTAGAGGCGGCACTTTAAACTGATCTAATCTGGAGTTTACTGAGTTGAATTTACATGACGTCTGTGTCATCATCATTAGAAATGATCCATGTTGTTCCTAGATGTCAGTGTCACAAAACCGTGATATTGATTCTTCTTGAGATTCTTGGAACTTTGCAGTATCCCCAAACAATAATATTTGTAGTGTTACATCATAAGCCCACCCCACCTGGTCCCCACCTGCACTGACGCCACACACAGATCACATAGACACACCAGTTAATCTCAGACTTTGGACTGCAGTATATGAGAGAGACACTGCCAAATGCCATAATATCTTAATTACAATCCATGCTCTAGGAGTCTAGACCAGGAAGTACATACTGCAGATTAGTTTTTTCCTACTTTTGGTGGTAACATTAGATTTTTCACACACACTGCAAAAAGGCATTGCCAGAACCACTCGCCTGTTGGATCGCACATGTAGGTGGTTTTTAGGATAGTTTCTGCCTTACTGTGAATTTCCCTTTAGACAGTAAGTACAGTGTTTGCCCATTTGGAATTCAATCAAATGGTTTTGGCTCACGTCAGAGTGAGCCAAACATTTAAACATCTGTAAACCATGTCAATACAAAATCACAATTGCTGACACCCTTTTTTTATTTTTTATTTAACCTTTATTTATACAGGTAAGAAACACATTACCTCCAAAGTCATTTGTAAGAACTACAGTACCTCCAAAGCTTTAACTTTATTTCGTAAGCTCAGAATGATAAGGTTCTATCTCCGTTTAGAATGATAAGGTTCTATCTCCGTTTAGAATGATAAGGTTCTATCTCCGTTTAGGGTAGTTCAGAGATATTGAGCGTCAAAGTTTTTACATTCCATTATGTTTTGTGAGATGGAACCTTTGTATTTTATGAATAACTAACTCAAACATTTCAACATTTTAAAAATAACACCACACAGGCATTAATAAACAGCTAATGGATCAGATTATGTAAAAAACTCTATATTGAAAAATATGGAGATAGAACCTTATAATTCTAACGTCACAAACTTTATTTGAAAGTAACGGTGGTTGTTTGTGTGATTCATAATGGTCACTACGGTTCTCTCCCCCTTGTTTGACCTTGACTGGTCTCCCCAGCGGGCTTCTCCTGCTCTGGATGTGGTCTTTGGCTCAGGTTTGCTCCACAGGAAGCAGCTCTGCTGATGCTGACACAGCCAAAGACTACCAGTGAGGTTACCTGCAAGGGGAGCTGGCCAGACACTGTGTGCAGCAGCTGGGAGAGACACGTAAGGGAAAACCTCAGAGGTGGTTTCAAATAATGTTCCTCCTCCACATGTCTAACAGAAAGATCTTTGAGGCATACACTCACACCACCTCCCCCTAGGGCCCCTTTCTGATGTTTTCACTGTAATTTCTCTCATCTCGAAATTCTCCTAATCCTCTTTACCCTTGGCCATCTCACTTTCATCCCGCCTTTTTTAGTGTCAACAGTATCAGTTAGGCACATTCCACTTGCCCAACAGTAAGGCTGTACTTTCCTAGAAAAGAGGCCCTTATCACTGTCCCACCCATAGGGCCCAGCACCAGCCCAATACAGCATGTGCAGTAGCTCTTTAGCTGTTCACTGTGAGTGATCTTAGTATGTTACAGACAATGAAAAGGGCTGAGAGAGGAACAGGGCTGAGAGAGGAACTGGTTGGATAGTGAGAATAGATACAGAGAAATGGAAAGGAGAAGGGAAAGTGAGAAATAAATAAATCTATCTCAGAACACCTGCTATGTCACTGAACCTCCATGACATGGTGGAAAGTGAAGTGAAGTGAAGTGAAGTGAAGTGAAACTTTATTTATATAGCGCCTTTCGTACACGGATGCAACTCAAAGCGCTTTTTGAAGTGAAGTTTTATAACAGCTCGAAGTAGGCAACGACATCTTCTGGGGACCTTACTAAAGTAAACTACCCCACCCTCAGGTCATACTACGGACCATCTCGTTTTAAAGATGCACAGGCAAACGGGTTCTTGTGAGGCTGTATAGAAGAGGATGATGCAATCCTGGGCTAGGATTGTGTAGTGGAACCAGGGTGGGTAAAGCACCTTCAGCAACTATGTAGAGCACTGATATGCTATCAGCAACGGCCCATTCCTAGGCGTGACTCTTCAAATATGTTCCTTGAGTGCCATCAGTAACTAAGAGGAGATAATGAGAGAAAGCCGTCATTCAGAAGTGTGTGACTCTTTAATTGCAGGGAGTGCTAACATCTTTTTGGTTGTATCTCACAATTGGAATCAGGTAAAGGACCATTGGTCAAATCAGTGAATTTAGTTTATGGAGAGGAAAAAAACTTCTCACATAGACTTCTCGAATGACATAATGAACAATAATAACCTAAAGCTAAGAGTTGACAAACTAACAAACAAAACACAACCAAACAGTCAACTAACAATAAGACACAATGAGGAACATTTAAACAGACGGGCAGCCCTCTGATTGGATGATGGGTAGCCTTCTGATTGGCCAATTGACGACACCTGGATGGAGAATGACAGAGGAGAACACAGAAGGGGAAGGAAACACAACAAGGACACGTGGGGATGTAACAACTTGTATACAGTATACCAAAAGCTGAAATCATCTTTAATACTATGTCAACGATAACTTCTGAAGGTGTTACAGCCAAAACTGTCTGCTGAAGGTCCTCCAGTCAAGTATCTGAGTTGGAGCGATACTTTTCTTTAAGGGATAATTCATGAATCTCAATTTACACAAAATGTACACTCTCCTGTGTGCCATCCTGTGCAAGGATATGGCTGCTCACCTGTGTGTGATTTCAAAGTGAATTATCTTGCAATATCCACATACAGTATATCACACACATGTGGTCTAGTAGTATGTGCATTGCTAATATGATTGCATAACTTGTTATGGTCAAGAAACTACTTGCCACAATACATACAAGAAAACCCACTCCCTGTGTGACAAATCATGTGTGCTTTTAGCCTGCATTCATTCTTGAACTGATGTTGATGATGGCAACAACAGAAGACTGTCTGGGGCATATCCTGTGGGAACATCCTCCATTTTCCCCTGTCTGAAGTCTTGTTAGCTCCTACCACATGCATAGAGTATCTATGCGTAATAAACAATCTCCATTTTTGTCAACATTGAGTTTTTTACATAATCTGATCCATTAGGTGTTTATTAATGCCTGTGTGGTGTTATTTTTTAAATGTTGACATTTTTTAGTTAGTAATAAAATAAAATACAAAGGTTCCAACTCACAAAACATAATGGAATGTAAAAACTTTGACGCTCAATATCTCTGAACTGCCCTAAACGGAGATAGAACCGTATAATTCTAAACTCACGATATGTATATACCACTCTGGGTAGGGGTACTCAGTCAGACATCATGCAGAATGATACATGCAGTAGCAACCTCGAGACAACTGAAATGATTGCAAGTGTTATTATGTTCTCTCTCTCTCTCACACACACACGCACGCACGCGCGCGCACGCACACGCACACACACACACACACACACACACACACACACACACAGCTGTCACAATCAATTACGCTTGAACTAATATTTCACCTTACACCTCATCAGATTTTGGGTCCATGGTTACAATACACAATCACCATTCAAATCCACCAGAAGGAAGACACAGCCACACTGACGACTTTTATGAGAAAAGTTGTGTCTTTATTCATAAGCCTCTTTTGACCAATGGAATGAATGAGAATTGGTAGAGTTATTTACATTTTCCAGACAGTCCCAAAGTAGTCATACAGAAAGCTGAGGTGGTGGAGGAGGAAGCAGTTCTTGAGTGTAGAAAAAGATGTAGTGTTGAAGGCGAGGACGGGTTGGGGGACGCCTCAGAGAGAAGCCAGGTATGGCGCCCTCTGGTGGCTGATGTCTATGAAAAACAGTCTAGTCTGGACCTTCAGTTCTCATCGTGGACCAGCGCAGCAGTACAACCCAACATGAGGATAACACAAGTACATTCCTCGTGTGGAAGAAGTCACGTTTTCAAGTCAGGGCCATTTTGCATTGGTAGGTTTGAAAAACTGTACTTTTCGAAGCTTGTACGTCATATGGATTTATTAATCAATAACCATAAGAAGACATCAGAGGATTCTAGCTGTGCCAGAGTGGCGCTGTCTGATACGGCTCTGTTATAAATATAATAATTTCTATTGGAGCAGTGCTTACTGGCTCTGGGACAGCAGGGCCTCTGTAACTACGACTCTGTTACTGACTCATTTTCTATCCAACTGAATCTCACAAATTCCATCAAATATACCAACATTAACATCCTGTCCATTGCACTTCTCATTTTGCAATTTGATGGAAAAGTTTGCGCTTATGTTATGGATAGAAATGCATGCCCATAGGTTCTCAAAAACCAGAATAAGGGAGCACAAAATGAAAGACAATGGAGGTGATGGTAAAAGTAAAAGAAAGAAATTCAGTATTTTTGCATTTATACATGATTAACAATACAATGAAAATAATTCCCATAGTAGTAGTGCTTACGGCAAGTTCAATATATACTTTTATTATAACAAAATAGGCAGTTTACAGAGGGTTAAATATCTGTTAAAATCTCATTGTACAATAAACTTTTCGATTTTTGCATCTGCATTTTGCTGACAAATGGACACTTAAAAATGGCAGTTCCTTATTTTCCGCATTTGTCATTGGACTCTCAAAAACATAACTCAAATGATCAAAATAGTCATTTAATGGTAAGACACTGATAACAGCTTAAAAAAAACTGTTCCGTCGTTCTTACACTGATCTCAAACTCAAGACCTAGAGGACTGTGTTTTAGTTCACCTTTGATCTGCATTAGTATAGAAACACATTAGCAATATTGCATTGACCTCTGCAAAAATATCCAAAGAGCAGATGTCTGAGTCGCACACAAATAAACATTTCAGAAATTAGTACAAACTAATGTATCTGGACAGTATACAGAGTTAATCTGACCATCTCAAAATCGTATTTCTTGTTAAAAGCAAAGGCTACAGTCAAACCCCACTAGACGCTTTCAGACAGTACCCTCCAGGACTTGAGTTAAAGACCACTGTTCTATGCTAAACCACAGAAGTTGCAAACAAAAGTGAAAACACACTTTTCAACACATCTGTTAAAAAGAAAAACAAGTACTATGATAAATATGCTGAAGGTACGTGGGGGTGGGGGAAGAAAAAATAATGAAAAGACATGCTGTTAAAGCTATAACGTGCAAAGTTTTGCTTTTTGTTTCCACTTTTTTACTGACCCCAATGCCTGAGACTGAACTTCTTCCGTCGAACTTCTTCCGTAAAAACCTTTCAATAGGACGTACTTATCCAAAAAAAACGACTTTACATGTCTCTCTTCTCAGAAAGTCATCTCCCTTAAACATTAAGGAATTGTACCGTTTTAACATACACCCTCTGTGCTTTTCTCTGCTGGTCTGGCTTGTCATCGATGGCTACACACTTCTTGACCCTGACAGGTGAAGACTTTGTTCTACATGGACAAAGCTATTCATTAAGGTTGATCTTAATGAGAGACGCTTGGCAGAGGGGGGGGTTTCGGGCCTATGTGAGGGAGGTGGCAGTGCTGCCACTTTCAGCAGACCAGATCGGTTTAAAAAAAAAAAAAAGAAGAAGAAAGAAATATAAATAAAAAAGGAGGAGGACGAAGGGGAAATAGAAAGTGTGACTTCTTCATAATTTCTCCTTGGATAGTACCCATATGTATGGGCCGGACTGTTCCTCTATGATCTGTTTGACTTGATCATAGATCTCTTCCAAAACGTCTCCTTGAACGATAGCTAAAACAGAGAGACACAAAAGCTTAGTGACACTGACTTAACTGTTATGATAATGTTAGCAATTTCAAATGTCCTTCCCGTTTTCCTCTGCTCTGCTCTCAACCCCCTCCCCCCATACTACGAACACAAATACAAACACCACATGTGGGACAGCACAGGGACAGGTTATTTTATTATCCTCACCTGTGAAATGCTCGGTGAACTCCTGCTCCAGCTTAGTGGCTCTGTCAAAGGTCTTCCTGCCCTGCTCCTCTATCAGTCTCTTGTTCATCTCCCTGTGGAAAACAGGAGGGGGAGAGGGGAGAACATCTTGAAGCCCCATGGAGGAAAAACCAATGCTCAACAACAGGGAAGTAAACCTAGGCAAGAACAGCAGCACCATGGCCAGGAGATTCTTCCAGCTGTGTAACATCTACCAGGGTGGGTATCCCCATATTTTAGTGGCTAGCATGGTACTATACTACAGTTACATGTCCAGACTACTCATAGTGTTTCGTTTAGCAAATAGTTTTTGTTCCCACCGTCAAACAATTGATACTCATTGCTGCTCTCTTGGGCTGGATCATTACAAGAATAAAGGTGACACCTTAGCTGCTACAAAACTTACCCTGAATGAATATTAACTGTCATGGTTTTGTCAGACCCAATCCTTAACTTTTGAGATAAGCAGGCAGTTGTTATGATGGTAAATGGACTGCACTTATATAGCGCCTTTATCGAAAGCGCTTTATAACGCTTTACAACGCGTCATTCACCCATTCACACACCAATGGCTGCAAGCTACCATGCAAGGCGCCGGCCTGCTCACTGGGAGCAATTTGGGGTTCAGTGTCTTGCCCAAGGACACTTCGACATGTGGCCAGCCAGGACTCGAACCGCCAATCTGCCAACCTTGTGATCATTAGACAGCGGCTCCACCTCCTGTGCCACAGCCGCCCCATGAGTGGGTCTTGCAACCGTAGCAGCTAAACACTTACATGATGTTTTCCACTGATTTGGGTTTGATGAAGATAGCGACAGGGTGAAGCTGTGCTAGCTGGAGTCTCTTGATGGCGTTTCCTGACACGTCCAGGATGCAGTGTTTGCCCTGAGGGTGGGAAGAGAGAAGTCATGTAAATGCACTGTGTCGTCTTTACACTGGTGTTCTTTTGGTTGAGTTTGATCAACCCTTAATCAAGGCCTCCCAACGGATAGGGGCAGCCTTATACATACTGTGGTATGTAGGTGTACTTTACTTTACTTATCTTGCAATGTATTGAATTTCAAAGTATTTGACATCTAATATGATTTTAACCATGCGTCCAAAAATACGGTGCATGCCACTGTTGATTTGTAGCATTGGTCTCCGATTACTCTGTGTTTATTCAATTGTTAACTTGTTTCAAAAGCATGCCTGCCAAAAACTGCACACGCACTAGGAATATAAACCAGTCGCATGGTGGAATTCAATGCCACAACTGTGAAGAACTTCCGCTAAGGAAGAGCTTTGCCCCCTTGTACCTTCTCTGCCACTTCGCGTACGGACTGCACGCTGGTGCCGTACAGGTGGTTGTTGTACTGGCCCGCCTCGATGAACTTGTGGTCCTGGATGTCCTTCTCCATCTGCTCTCTGGAGACCACAAAGTGGTAGTCCCGGGTGTCCACCTCATAGTCCCGCTTGGGTCTCGTCGTGTCTGAAATGGAGAGGAGGGATGCACAAAAATAACGAAATATTTAATCTACATGTTTAATCTACATGTTTTCATATGAAAGGACACCAGCAATGGCTCACAGCAGAAGGTGGAGGAGTTACTATTGTCATCGATAACAATATGACATAATTTCTGAAGTTAACTGTTGTAATGTATGGCACATTTTCTTAACCACAATAAGTATAAGCCTGGCCATAGCTGACATCATGCTATTAGGGCCAACCACACACACACACACACACACACACACACAAGGTCTGTTATACTCACGGGGTACACAGGAGCCAAATTTATCAGGAAACTCCGATATCAGGTCGTCATTTATCCTGTCTTTCATAGGTCCCAGGATGATCACTGGACGGGCGTAGGTGACTGAAGGGAAGAGAAGAAGTGAATTGTGTTTTAGGAATTTGCAGTTCAGGACGACAACTACCGGTACCTCTGAATATCCCATCCAGGTGACTTTAATGAAGTATTTTACAGATGTTTATTAGAGCTTTACATGCTCAAATGAAACATCACTTGATTAGTGAAGATTCTTGAAATACTAGAGAGAGTAATAGACATAGAGTAGTTTACAAGAGAGTAAAATACAGTGTGGGGAACATGACGCGTTCCGACCGGCAGGGGGAGCTATAGGACAGTTGGTGAAGGGATGAGGGTCCAATTGGCATCAGCCGATGCCAATTGGACCCTCATCCCTTCACCAACTGTCCTATAGCTCCCCCTGCCGGTCGGAACGCGTCATGTTCCCCACATACAGTGTTGAGAAAGAGACGGAGTAAGTTTCTCACCTTCCTGTTGACTAACAGGTTCGTAGGACAGCACATAGTCATCTTGAGCGCCTAGAAATAGAGAACCACCACAAAAAACAACTCTATTAACCGTCACATCAGTATACTGACAAATGTTATGAAGCCATATTGATTTTAGTCTGGTGGTTTTTGTTGTTTACTGAAATGTTATGAGGAAAACACAAGCTTTATATACATATCTATTATTCATATGAATGAGATGCTTAAAGACACAATTTTAGGGGGGAAAAGATGGAGGCCTTTGAAGTTGTGGCTAAGGTGTACAAGAGCTGAACAAAGTGCGATCGTTTTGACAGCTCAATAGGGAACAATTGGGTTAGTAGTGGGGAAGCTGGGGAGTTCTTAACCATCACATGTACGTTCAGAAGGCATGGAGTCAAAAGCCTTTCAAGCACTTCAAAAGCCTTTTGTACGCATGCATTCTGAATGTTCATGTGCACTTTGATATCTGATCTGTTATCTGCCATTCTGTAATTTGTTTCCTGTGTTTATGTTATTTTTTTACTGTGTATAGTTGTATTTTTATGTAATCAGGGCGTCATTGGAAAAGAGAGCTTGCTCTCAATTAGCCCCCCCTGAATAAATAATGGTGAAATAAAATAATACAAAATAAAAAGGTCTTGTAGCCCATTCCAGTCTTGTGTAGGTCTAAAATCTTGTCCCTGATGTCCTTAAGCGGGGTACACACATAAGGATTTTCGGATGTCTGAAAACGACAGAAAACGCCCGATTATCAGATGGCTCTTAACATTTTCCTATAACAAAATCCTGTGGTGTGAGGTGTGTTAAGAGTCAATCAATTGTCAATTGTCAATTGTCTCTCCCGACAACCTGCTCGGAAAATGGGCGTGGCCAGCAATCGTAAATGTCAAATGTGTTCAATATTTCGGGCCAAAATCGAGCAGAAAAGAGTCGGGAGTTGATTGCACAATTGAAGAGAATTGACTCTTAACACACCTCACACCACAGGATTTTGTTATAGGAAAATGTTAAGAGCCATCTGATAATCGGGCGTTTTCTGTTGTTTTCAGCCATCCGAAAATCGCTGAAATCGCAGAAAATCCTTATGTGTGTACCCCGCATTAGACAACTCTTTGGTCTTGCCCATGGTGGAGAGGTTGGAATCTGATCCGATTGATTCTGTGGACAGGTGTCTTTTATACAGGTAACGAGTTGAGATTAGGAGTACTTTCTTAAAACGAGAGCACTGTGGGAGCCAGAATTCTTGCTGCTGGTTGGTAGGGGGTACAATACTTATTTTACTCAATAAAACACAAATATGTTTTCAAAATGCATATAATGTGATTTTATGGGATTTATTTTTAGATTCTGTCGCTCACTGTTAAAAAGAACCTACCATTAAAATGATAGACTGTTCATTTCTTTGTAAGGGGGTAAACTCACAAAATCAGCAGGGGGTGAGATACATATCTTTCATTAAAAAGAAAAGAAAGTATGTGCCATTAAAAAAAACTAAAAACAATCTGAGGTGATTCTGTGTCAATAACGGATGGACCGCTACGCTGATCAACTCTCTCTCCAGATTACAGATATGCATGTGTGGCGCTTAGGTGGCGTAGCGGGTTAAGCGTTGACCATGTAACCGCAGGGTCCCCGGTTCGATTCCGGCCGGGGACATATCCTGCATGTCATCCCTCCTCTCTCTCTCACCCATCCTTCCTGTCTAAAATCTCTACTGTATCTGTCAATAAAATGAAAAATATGAGTGGGACTGCCCCACTCAGAAAAAATAACAAAAAACAGATGCAATATGCAGACCAGACATGAGCATTCAAAACCACCCTCACACGCGCATACATACAGCGCCCGACTGCAGTCCAATATAAGCCTCAAGCCTCCAGTCATAAGGTTTATCAAAGAGGGTGAAAGAGAGTTAGAATTTAACAGGCCAAGTGCAAAAATCATGGTGCTCAGTTAAACTGTTAGGCCTTATACTGTATAAGCAACATCGAGTCAAAGTTATGGGTGGTGTTAGGGTCCAGTTTTAGTTTGATAATATATTGAAAATAAGCCATTCACACAGCAGTGACATCAGTTAAGTAGTAGCTCATAACGGAGTGAATATCATCATCTCTCGCGGTGTTAGCGCTGCCAGCACAGTAGCACAAGGCAGAGAAGCGACAGGCATTTATGAAGGGCTTAGTAGCTAGATAATAGTAGGAGACTTACGGTAGCTACTTTCACTATCGCTGGCATTAGAAGTGACATGTTCTGGAAGGAGGAATGTATGATGAGTTACTAAAACAGAGATAGGGATAACATTGGTTCAAATGAGTGTCATTTTAGGTCAAGTTGCCTTGGAAGTGAAAACATCGATGTAGGCCTAACAAAACATTTGGACCTTTGCTGTACATTGAGTCAGCCTCTCCAAATGTGACAAAATGACAATGGAGATGGAATGACAATTCTAACCTAACTGATGCAAAAATTGTCACTATTCAATATACAGTACAAACACCATCCATGACACACACTTCGGCTCATACAGACAAACATTTTCTGAAGGGTAACATCATTCAGATACTTGAGCCATGGTGTGGTCACAGCGTTTTCCCAAGAAGGGTGAACAACACATGTGAGAATATGATGATGTCATTCACACCAGTGCAAGGCTGTTCTGCCTATGGTTCAATATTGTCCATACAGTGGGGGAAATTCTACATATCAACACATTTTTCAATTCAACTTACGGTATTTCCATTGCAGGTATTCAACATGGAATTTAGACCAGACATTTTTTATTTACTGAATGCAACTACGGTACACAGCTACAAATATTTATTTATTACGCTAATACCAATATCTGGTATAAATTCCATGTGAATATCTGCAATGAAAATATATTGATTTTAAAAAATGTTGATTGTGTGTTCTTCTATCACGACGACTGCCAATGGCCCCGGGCCTGAGCTGGATTACTCTTTCCTGCTACAACTAGTGAATTGACGATTCACTTGCTTAGTCAATGTATCGATTGTAAGACGTCTGCTAAAATGCCAAAAATGTAAATGTAAATGTGTTGAATACTTATTTTCCCCACTGTAAGTCTTGGTACATGTTCCACCCCTAGCTGTATTAGTTTTAATGTCACTCTTAACTTCTCACCTTTTAGATATCGCAAGACGGACATCGAATCAATTGACTTACCTGGTGTGCAAAAGTAACAAACAAAGACATAAAATGGCTTTGAGCCTAAAGTCAGTTCAATAAAGGGATGAGAGAGTGTGTGTGTGTGTGTGTGTGTGTGTGTGTGTGTGTGTGTGTGTGTGTGTGTGTGTGTGTGTGTGTGTGTGTGTGTGTGTGTGTGGGGGGGGGGGGGGGGGCAGGAAGCACTAATGAGAAGACTGGAATGGGACAGTAAAAAGAGAGAAAGAGACACTTGTTTGTGTGTTTGCTTTTGTGTGTGTGTGTGTGTGTGTGTGTGTGTTACAGAGTGTGTTGAATCGCCTGAGGAGGGTAGGGGGCTCATTTGACTTTGAGAGAGAGAATAGATGGAGTGCTAAGCCAGAGAGGGAGTCATGAGCGTGGGTGGCGGGCGGGGGCAGGCCTTCGCTAGCAGTTTGGGCTGGAAGCTGAGGGACTTACTCTGGACTTTGGATAGCATGTCGTCAGGGTTGTCCTGTGGGGCAGTCAGCAGAGAGCAAGCCAAACAGGAGAGAACAACCACAAGAGGACAAAACGTTACTGGCGGTACTGTGAGAAAGAGACGAGTGAGGGGAAAACTTACCGCAGGACACAGCTAATGCCAATGCAACAGGGCGGACATGTTGGCTCAGTAGGAATAGGCATTAAGACTTCAACATGGACTCCATGTTGGCTCAAAATTAGACTATGGTTGCAGTACTGTCAATATAGAGTACAAGGAAATAGACTGATGATGTTACATTGGTTGACATGAATTAAAAGTGGGTACTGGTGTGGCGGTTCTGTCATGGTTCTGGCCCTGTTGACGTGGCGCACGCTGTGTCTGGCGGTACCTCGCTGGTCTTTCCTCCGTTCCTGACCTCTGACCTCTTCTATGACTGACAAGCCTGTGACGCCCCCTCTCTCACTCGCGCGGTACTTACGGTCGACATCGCTCGTGTCCTGCTCGCTTGCCTCCTTGTTCTTGTAGAAAGGGAACTTTCGGGAAAATAGGTTCTTTTTACGCTTGTCATTGAGTGACTGCTGAGGAAGAGAGGGAAGGGGGGGGACGAAAGAAAAAAGGAGGGGAAGAAGGGGGTGTCTGATGTCGGTAATGGAGAAAATGAGAAGCCCTCTCACCACCCTGGTGCTGGAGTCTATGGCTAGCACTGTCGTGGGCTAAAGCATTGGGTACTGAAGACAGATTCCGTCACTCAAATTTCACTAAAATCCTTTTAAAATAAGCAGCACAATAAGTAAGGAGCCTATTACTCGTTGTCTAGGCACCACTTTGGGTTTCTGGTTTAGAATTGTTTCGAAAATATGTGATCACCTAAATTGCAAGGTGAAATATAAGAACAAATTAAATCACATTTACAGTAGATTAATCAACTATTTTTTGTAATCGACTGACAGCCCTAATCAGCAGACTATATACACAATGAGCCAAAACATTATGACCAGACAGGTGAAGTGAATGATGAATTGGGGGCATCTGTGTGGCGCAGGAGGTAGAGCCGCCGTCTAATGATCGCAAACTTTGGCAGATCAGCGGTTCGAGCCCCGGCTGGTCACATGTCGAAGTGTCCTTGGCACTACAAGACACTGAACTCCAAATTGCTCCCAGTGAGCGGGCCAGCGCCTTGCATGGTAGCTTGCCGCCATTGGTGTCTGAATGTATGTGTGAATGGGTGAATGAGAGGCCGTTGTAAAGCGCTTTGGATATAGGCGCTATATAAGTGCAGTCCATTTACCATTACCAATAACATTGATTATCTTGTTAGAATGGCACCTGTCAAGGGGTGGGATATATTAGGCAGCAAGTGAACAGTCAGTTCTTGAAGCTGATGTAAAAGACCTGAGCAACTTTGACAAGGGCCACATTTTTATGGCCAGACGACTGAGTCTCTGAAACGACAAGGCTTGTGGGGTGCTCCCGGTCCACAGTGGTGACGACGTACCGACAGTGGTCCGAGGAGGGACAAACCACAAATCGGCGACAGGTTTGGGCGCCCAAGGCTCATTGATGCGTGAGGCACAAAGGCTAAATCCCGTCTGGTCCGAACCGACAGAAGGTCTACTGTGGCACAAGTCACAGAACATTTTAATGGTCGTCACTGGAGGAATGCGTCACAACACACAGTCCATCGCACCCTGCTGCGTATGGGTCTATGTAGCCGCAGAGCGGTCATATTGACCCCTGTCCACCGTGGAAAGAGCCTACAATTGGCATGCAAGCGTCGGAACTGGACCTTAGAGCAGTGGAAGAAGGCTGCCTTTGTCCGATGAGTCCACTTTTCTTTTAGATCATGTGAATGGCTGTGTACATGTGCGCCATTTACCTGGGGAAGTGATGGCACCAGGATGCACTGTGGGTAGACGACAAGCCGGTGGAGGGAGTGTGATTGCAACTGTGCAATGTGCTGGACCAACAAGCAAGATATGGTGGCACCACCTCACAATTAACTTGAAGGATCTGCTGGTGATGTTTTGGTGCCAGATACCACAGGACACATTCAGGGGCATATTAGGCAGGTGGTCATAATGTTTTGGCTCTTGTATATGTTTGGCTTTTGTATATGCATATGCCTAATATAAAACATTATAGGTCATATAGAATAAATAATCAATGCTGGTGCTGGATTAATTCCAGAGTCTAAATAAAGACCAGCTTGTGATGAGATTTTCTAAATAGGAATTGCAGTTGAATATAATATTCCAACATACATGTTACCTGGAGAAAAGCTACAAAGTCAGTCATTAGAAAAAATGAACGTCGGAAAATGTACCATTCACAATGTTAGCCACAGAACCAGAGGAGCACATGATATCACCAAAACATGAGTGGAAATTATGTTCCTTTGTCCGATGGGCGGGGCCTCTCATCCTGTCAATCATCAATGAATTCTTAACAATTCTTAACAATATGAAAGCTCTCTGATGTGGAGAACAATAGGGAGGGTCTTCTATTGGCTGCATTCTGACTGACAGTAGTGAGACTGGTCATCCCTGCCCACCTTGTGGTTAGGATCTACCCCACAGCCAAAGTGAGCATGTGCAACGCAGAGATGAGTGCTGGGGGTGAGGTCTCAGAGGAAGCCGAGGAAGAGAAACAGTGCACTACAAAATGATTCTTAAAGAGGCCATTATTTGCATGAGAATGGGATGCAGAGAATGGGAACAGCCCCGAAGCATTTGTAATCATGCCAAGAGCAAGCGATTCAAATGCATTTTAATTTAATATTGTATACTCTCTGGCACATAAAGCTCAGCTGTGAATATCACCCATTTTCAAATACCCTGTTCATTTCTGTCTTCTGGATGGTGAATGACAGCCTCAAATCAAGAGCCAGATTCAAATCGACCTGTTTTCTCTTTTCTCGTTTGTCTCTTTTCATGCATCCCCGAAAATGTTATTTGACTAATGGAAAAGGGTATACAGTATATCTAATCTACGGTGTAAATACTGTGAAATGAGACCCACTAAATGAGTCTAAATGCAACTATGAGGAGATGAGAACACTCATAGCTGTTACCTTTAGCTGCACATTAACAACCCGCAACTCTTTATTGATGTGTTTGACCAAAAAGTCAATAAAGAGTTGCGTGTTGATAAAGCCGTGCCTATTTGACCTACTATTAGAGTCTTTCGAATGGGAAGATGCTACTTACACACAAAGACCACTAGTTGACGCGTCTTGTAAATTAGCCTGCCTCCTACACAGAAAAACTTCAAACTAGCTTATCCTGATGTGATTTTGAAAATGTAAGGATACTGGGGTGGTAGAACGCACATATCCAGGAAAAGTCATGAAAGGTGGGTCCTGAAATTTGATCGAGTGTACAAAGGTATACATTTGTTTTACTCACTTGGTCAAATGACCCCGACCATGGCTGTTCTGGTGTTAATGTGCAGCTCAAGATAACAGCTTAAGAGTTTGACCAAAAAGTGGACATTTCCATGCTTCCGTTAACAGGTGCCGTTAGAACATGCAGCACGAAGAGAGGAACGTGAAAGCACGGAGCAGCCAACGTTAAAATGGACAGGGAGAGAGAGAGAGAGAGAGAGAGAGAGAGAGAGAGAGAGAGAGAGAGAGAGAGAGAGAGAGTGTGTGGGGAGAGAGAAGGTGGGCGGAGGGAGGTGGCAGAGGCAGACAGTCAGACATCAATGGCAAGCGTATCGGTCCTTAGTTTTTGTCTCATGCACGTTCGCTGTGTTAGGAGACTGCGCTGGGTGGTTTGGTCGGCGTGTTAGAAGAACGCGCCACAGGTGCTTTAGGTAACGGGTCGGACCGGCCAACCCTGGTTTACCAGTGCAGTTATATACAAGTTAAAAACATAAATGATGGCTAGTCTCAATAGACCAGATACATGCTGTTAACTAGGTAGCTCCTGTAGCATTTCCAAACTTTAATATTAGTTAATTAGACATTAGATTAGTACTAGTATCCAATGCTGGACTAAAACGAAGACATTTAACAATGCATATCTATGTCATTGTCTAGACTACATTTGTTTTTCATAATATGGTTAGAAACATAAGGCCATCTTTCATGCTAACAATGTCAGTCTGGTATTGTGAATCTTTCACGTCCAAAACTGGATGGGGCTCATCAACTTCAAACATGACAATCCTCATTTTATATGATGTATAGTACGGTACTACTACATTATGTATAGTACGGTACTACTCGAAGATGAAGTGGGTCACTCACCCCTCTTTCTCTAGACTTGGAGTTGAACTTGACGGTCTTGAGCCGCGCCCTCTCCTTCTTCTCAACCCTAGGGTGAAAAGTCAAGGGAGGTCATGTGATTAGGTACAATTAGACAAGGAACAACACTTTAGCTATAATGGGTTACATAGTTCATCATAGCACCACATGCAATTGTGTGTATTACTGAGTATTTGCTATCAGAGGTGGTTTACAATGTTGTGCCCACACAGTGAATGAATGGCTAATTTGATTCAGCTTGCTGTAGGTATTGTGTGCTGTGGTGAAACCAGTATTGCTAGAGCCGAGCTACAAGTACCGGTAATCTTGCTCTGGTACCGAGCTGGTACCAAATAGTCAAACAGAATTATTTAAAAAAAACACCAAGAAAAAATAAAGGGAATGGCATCCATCATATCCATATGTAGTGTTTTTATTTGTATTTTTAAAGCATTCTTCCTCCCTTCAACAGCTCAGCTTACTATATTGATATATTGATGATTTGTTGATTGTTGTTGATCAAGCAACACAATCCCAAAGCATTTTACTATATCAATTACAGCTGTATGTGCTGTACGTGACAAATACAATTTGATTCACAACGTCATGATCCCTGGTCATGGAATTGGACTGGGAGCACGGCTACATGTAGAAACACAGGTGGTTGTTTGTATGTGATGAAGAGATGACAGACTTTACCGTCTCTTGCTGGGGATGACGCCCACTTCCTCCGCCTCGCCCTGGATGGTCACCTGACGGGCCTGCCACCACTCGTCGTCGGAGGCGTTCACCACGTGCAGGATGTCCCCGAATCTGAAGTTGAGGCCTTGGCTGGGAAGCCCTGAGTCCTTGGTTTTGTCATAGTCAAACAGGGCTCTAGAAACAACATGAGAGCACCAACATTCAGCATTGCAATGTTCATCAACAGATTGTTGTCATCGTCTAAAATGCTGCAGCTCGTCAACAAAACCTTGAAGCTTCTTCACCTACATCTGAACTGGCGGCTGATCCACCATTCTGGATAAACAACATGGAAAACATGGCGTTGCGTGTCGTAAAGTGAACCAGGGAGACAGTTTATCAACACGACGTCCCTGAAAACATTCACTTTCTGCTAAGCCGGTCCCAGAGGTGGGGTAAACAACCCGTGTCTAAGGTCGGCTGTGGGCTGCAGCTGTCCCCTCGAAAACTGGTCTTCTGTTGACCACATGAATGACTTCTCTCATCTGACCTTTCTACATGACTGTTGAGGATCTTTTAGTGAACGGTCTTATCCGACTTGAGACAGACAGCCTTTGAGACAGACAGACAGACAGACAGCCTCTGAGACAGACAGACAGCCTTTGAGACAGACAGACAAACAGCCTCTGAGACAGACAGACAGCCTCTGAGACAGACAGACAGCCTCTGAGACAGACAGACAGACAGACACACAGACAGCCTCTGAGACAGACAGACAGACACACAGACAGCCTCTGAGACAGACAGACAGACAGACAGCCTCTGAGACAGACAGACAGACACTGAGACAGACAGACAGACAGCCTCTGAGACAGACAGACAGCCTCTGAGACAGACAGACAGCCTCTGAGACAGACAGACAGACAGACAGACAGACACACAGACAGCCTCTGAGACAGACAGACAGACAGCCTCTGAGACAGACAGACAGACAGACAGACAGCCTCTGAGACAAACAGACAGACAGCCTCTGAGACAGACAGACAGACACACAGACAGCCTCTGAGACAGACAGACAGACAGCCTCTGAGACAGACAGACAGACAGACAGACAGCCTCTGAGACAGACAGACAGACAGACAGCCTCTGAGACAGACAGACAGACAGACAGCCTCTGAGACAGACAGACAGCCTCTGAGAATGTCTTTAACGAGGGGCTCTTACCTAACGTAGAGGGATCTCTTCTGACTGGTCCGCAGCGAGCCTGACCCAGAGCTGATGCTGCTGTTCATCATCTGTTCCCGCAGGTCATGGATCTTCGCCTCGAACCGGCTGTATTCTGGACAGAAAACAACATGCCTTCATTTTAATTCTAAGTTAGTTAAATGTGTACTACTTTGTCATTTTTTATAAGGACATAGAAAACACATGCATGTCGTGCAGTTGCAGTAAGAAACCCAAGGGAGGTCCAATCTTTCGAATGGGAAGCTGCTACTGACACACAAAGATCAATAGATGGCGCCTCTTGTAAATTAGCCTGCCTCCTACACAGAAAAACTGCTAAATAGATTTATACTAGCATATCCTTTGAAAATGTAAGGATACTGGGTGGTAGAATGCAAATATCTACAAAAAGTAATGAAAGGAGGGTCCTGAAATGTGATAATTTATGTCAAAATGCCCCTCCCTCCCTCCTGACTCCACCCCCTCCAACCCGGAAGACTATGCCACCGTGCTCAACTCCGTTCTCGTTTCGTCAGAGTGTGAAATCTGATGAAAGTATTCGGCCACGTTTCTCCTGGCTACCCAGGCTTCATGCTCAACCGAAAGTCATCGGTCACTTTTTTGGGGGGCTTTTTGGCAGGCACAGGGTAGGGCCCCATGTACCGATCCCCTGCTGAGGGGATGTACAACACTGGCTTGGGAAATCATCGTCAGAGGAGGACAAAATGGCCTGAAAATGGCCCAGAATGTTGTAGGATTTAACACTTAATCAGCCATGAGGGGTCATTTTACCCCTATGAGTAAAACAAATGTTTATATCTTGGCGCTCGATCAAATTTCAGGACCCTCCTTTCATGACTTTTCCTAGATATGTGCGTTCTACCACCCAGTATCCTTACATTTTCAAAATCTCATCAGGATAAGCTAGTGTAAAGCAAGTTTGACTTTTTTTTTCTGTGTAGGAAGCAGTCTAATTTACAAGCGGCCAATTAGTGGTCGTTGTGTGTAAATAGCAGCGTGAGCATTTTAAAGAGGGGGGGGGCGGCTCTTTTAGTAGGTAAAAAAGCACAGCTGTTCTAGTGTTAAGTAAAAAAATAAATAAGATAAAGATGAGTGAATTGTGTTAACATGTTAATTAATTAATTTTGCCATTTAGCAGACGCTTTTATCCAAAGCGACTTACAATTACGAATTACAGGGACATTCCCCCTGGAGTAACTGAGGGCTAAGTGCCTTACCCAAGGGCACACTAGTAGTGGTGTGGTTTCAGGCGGGATTTGAACTCACAACCTTCCGATCCCAAGTCCAACTCACTATCCACTAGACCACCACTACCCCCTGTTGCACACATTACAGAATTAGGCCTATGTGCAGGGCGGAATTGGTCTGAATAGAACAACGGGCTGGGGTGAGGTGACATTGCTTGGAGATGGAATCACTTCCCTAACAACGGATCGGATTCCCCTGCAAGTGGAAAAGGTTAGCAGCACAAAGCCTGCCCTGGAAGCTGATGCACTACATACACCATCACTGTGATGTCATCATGAAACACAGACTAGACACTAGAGGAAACTGTGATGATGACTCAAACAAGGATAACATTCTAGATTGTTTAAATGGTGTACGACAGAAGAAGAAGAAGAAGAAGAAGAAGGAGAAGAAGAAGAAGAAGGAGAAGAAGAAGGAGAAGGAGAAGATGAAGAAGATGAAGAAGAAGAAGATGAAGAAGAAGAAGAAGGAGAAGAAGAAGAAGAAGAAGAAGGAGAAGGAGAAGGAGAAGGAGAAGGAGAAGGAGAAGAAGAAGAAGAAGAAGAAGGAGAAGGAGAAGAAGGAGAAGGAGAAGGAGAAGGAGAAGGAGAAGGAGAAGGAGAAGGAGAAGGAGAAGGAGAAGGAGAAGGAGAAGGAGAAGGAGAAGGAGAAGGAGAAGGAGAAGGAGAAGGAGAAGGAGAAGGAGAAGGAGAAGGAGAAGGAGAAGGAGAAGGAGAAGGAGAAGGAGAAGGAGAAGGAGAAGGAGAAGAAGAAGAAGAAGAAGAACAAGAACAAGAACAAGAACAAGAACAAGAACAAGAAGAAGAAGAAGAAGAAGAAGAAGAAGAAGAAGAAGAAGAAGAACAAGACAATAAAAGCATACAGGGAAACAAGAGAATCTCTTGTTCACAAACATTAACATTAGGCAAAGGTGAAACAGTCATGTCATGGACCCATTATTCAAGGGGATGATCATATTGTCATACTGTATATGTAAATAAATCAACAAAAACAACACAGTTCTATGCATGATCAATTCCTTGGTGTAGCGCCACATTTCCATTGATCCTAATCCTAATTGATCCCCATCCTAATACTGAAACAATAACTCACAGTATAATATAAACTACCGGTAGACACTCTTTTTTTACGTGCTATTACTTCCACTAAAATTGTGAAGTATGACACAATCTCTGGAAAACGGTAATAATACTGTGTGCATTCCTATAGTTGCATCTTAATACTTACAGTGCTCCCTGTACTGATCCAAGTAATTCAATGCTCCTTCTATTAGTTGGTTAGAGTCCAGTGCTAGCCGTGCATGAAGCTGCAACTAAACCAGCTCATGCCAAGTAATAATAACATAAATAATAGGGGACTCTTCTTTCT